>NW_009648444.1:3660996-3661743 GCF_000708025.1 Charadrius vociferus
TCGATGTCACTCCTACAGCATCTGGAGCTGAATTTTGTAGACAATTTAGGAGAAAACAACAACATCAGGACCTTAAATAAAAATGACAATTTAAACAAGAGGAAAAGAAAATGAATTTAGCAATCAGCTGTGCCATAATATTAGCGCAAGGTCCCAAAATGAGTATGTTTACTGTAGAAACTACTCCCAACAGCCTTATTTTCATTAGATAGCATTATATTCCTGTATTTTACAGTGCAAGTGCTTGCAAGATAAAGGACTACTGGCAGGGAATAAAGGCATGAAAACTCTGGCCTTAACACTGTTAAAAATAAGCTAGCTGATAAAGATACACAAAAGTAACTTAAAATAGCTAAAAAGCTGGAAGCAAACAGAATAAACTTACACAGGAAATTGTTTCACGATTGCTGTTTTAGAGGCCATTTTTGTTCTGGAAAGCAGTTTTTATCGTCTGTCTAGACCACTGTCAATGACCGCAGAGGGGACCTACCTAAAAGCGTCCGCATTTCCCACCAAGGGGCCTTCCAGAGACCCTGCCTGGGAATCCAGACTGAGGGACACCCTGCGGGGTATCTGCCCTGTAATGTAAATACAGCCTTTACATATTTTTCAAATGCTGCCTCATAAGAGACTTTTATTCTAGAGGCCACGTGTTTGCCACTGATGTCTTTACAGCGGCAGAAGAGAATGAGGCCTGCAGGCCATTCATTGCCCAGAAGCGAAGGGCCACGAGGTGCACCCAGGCAC
>NW_009648444.1:3661801-3674484 GCF_000708025.1 Charadrius vociferus
GTGTTTCCCTAGAAATGTCAACATTCTCAGAGATTATCAACAAAGCGATGACATTAAAAAGGGTAGTAGGGCACAACAAAGTATGAAGCTCAGCTTATGCTGAGTACAAAGTTTGCTTTCCTTCCAAAACCAAAGTCCTTTTTGTATTTATATTGCGGCATTTGACATATTTGCATTATGTCTCTGTTGTACTTGTGCTTCCAGCCCTCAAAATCCAACCTCACTTAGTGCTGTGAAACAATAATGAAATTGCAATAAAACATTAAAAAACAAAAAAAGAAACGTCAATATTTTCATTGAAAAAAGACAAAGGTTTCACAAAGGCCCTTACTATTGCTATCAATTCTTACGCTGAAAGCTGGAAGTAATATGGTAAGGAGTGATAATACAGAAACCTAAAATAGAAAGCTCTCTCTAAGCAACAATTATAGCTTAAAGATGTTGAATATTTGTGACTGAGCACCCAACCTTTGACTGTATTATATTCTGTGGTGCAGATCCTCAGATAGTGATTTGAAGTCCTGAAATCAATTTATGTCAGCTGAGAAACTGCCTTACGAGAGTCTGAAGCTTATATTAAGCTGAGAATACTGATGCGCTTATTTACTTCTCTACCTCTTGACTAGAGGGCCAAATATTATTCAAGGGATTTAATGGACTATATTCATGATTACTGATACTGTTCAGTGTGTTCTTTTAACTGTTTGTATACTGTGATGCATAATGTAACTTCTACAAGCAGCTGCATAACCCACTGTCCCAACGCATTATTATTTTCTCGACTGGTTACATTAATTCCCCTGCTACACCTGTGAAAAATGCTCTTTTATCCTGAATTACTTTTTATATTAGGGAAAACAAGGAGAAACAAATGCAATGTCTCCATGAAAGACTGGTACGTGCATCTTCTTGGGGGCAGCTAGTCTCAGAGCTACAGTCAAGCACATGCCTTGTGATTAGTTTTTACAGGTTTTGACCAACAAAGGTCACTTCAGAGCTCTGTACACATTCTTTTCTGATCTCAGATTTTCTTTGCATGCAGCCTATGTATTAAGCTATATCACACACCTAGAGTCCCCTCTTACCAAAATCCTAATTCGGTGTACTGGGAGGAAAAGCCGCATCCTAGTTCAAGCAAGAAAGTAGCAATAATCTCTTTTTCTCTCAACATCCAAAGAAACTGCAAATTATCTCCCACATGATATAAAGCAGACACTACTTACTACGCTCTTGCTTTGTCTATAATTCAGGCCCTTAGCACTTCAAAATCAATGTGAAGTAATCACAGATATGCACCGGACTATCACTCCTGCAAAGAAACATCTAAATCAGCTCAATGCAGGCTGATACACAGCACAGTCCAAAACACACAGCCCATGTGCTTTCCCTGTCCGGCTGGGGACCAGAAGTGGAAGACTAACAGAGCATTCCCAAAGCCAGGCAAATGTAGCATGAGGTTTGCCTCATTTCCCTAGAAACACTAGCCTAAAGAAGAGCAAAATCCAGATAAGGGTAGACAGACATCAAAGACTGAAGCCTACAGGGAAGAATTTGGGGACTGTTAAAAGAAGAAGTGGGAATTAAAAGCCATTCTCCCATTTTGAGGTTGAGAGGGATGAAATTGTAGCTCCCGGGGTGCCTTTGTGCAGAATACTCTAGCTGCCTCTATGCCCACTTTGATGTGCAATGCAAGCTGCATTTTCCCCTTCTCTCATGGATTGAAGCAATTTCTATTCAACACACCATAGCCCAATTCAGCTTTGCTACAGCAAACAGTTGAAGAAAACAGTAAAGCTCAAGAGGTGCATGTAAGTGTCAAGCACACATATACCCTCGTACCCTATTTCGCAGTGCCAGAAAGTGCAGACCAGCCCTGTATTACTTTACCACCACCTCTTTAAAACAATACACTCTACACTCTGAACAATGCCCCTTTGTGAAATAACAATCCACCAGTCACAGGGCCCGTGTTTCACGCTTTCTCCATTAAAATGCAAATCTGTCTTGACACAATGAGACCCAAAATGAAATTCTGTACAAGTAATGCAAAAGCACAGAGCTTGTGTCATCTACTGATAACGACTCTACAATTATTTTCATTGTTTTCATGTTTATAATTTTATGCACACATTTCCTTAAGGATGGAATAATTTTTAATATAAACTTAACAAGAAAGATATATAATAAAAGATGCAATCTTAAATTAAGTTTTCTGATCTCAGTAACAATAAATTCCACGATAAATTAACAGAAACAATACAACAAGTAGCAAAAGACGACTAATAGGAGGATTCTAGCCAAAACAGGCTTCTCTAATCTGGGAGTCTGACAGTTTCATAAGACGAGAAGAAATAATGGCGAAGTTATAATCACAATAATGGTAATATATAACAAACCATGTCTTTTGAAAGATAATGCTGTAAGTGGAACTTTGCACCAAAAGTTCTTGAGCAAAGAAATTGACTGCCTATAAACTTATCTTTCGCTTCTTGTTCTGGTACGTATGCAAATGAGAAAAGCCACAGATCTTAAAATAACAGCAAGCTTGCCCAGTTACAGAATTTACACAGCCACCTGAATAAAACAGGAAGAAACATTAACCATGGGAGGCTATAAACATAGCAGTTTATGAAAATCCATAACTAGAATACTGCTGTAAATATTGAAATGATGCCTTACAAAAGGAAGCATAACTCTGCTCTTCTCTTTGAGATTTAAATGCTGTTAAGTGTCTTTGCTTCTTTTTAATCTGGGCATCAGGTGATCACCTTTTATGAAGGTAAAAGTAGACAGGCAAATTCTGCTGTTAGAGCACATGAAACAAAGAATATTAATTAGCGAGTCTCAACCCACTTTCCTTTTCCATCCATCAAGTCAGTCAAGGGCCAATGTGTTAGAAAAGGTTTGATAAGAGCTCCAGTAGCACGTCCTTTTTATAACAGCCTCACGTGGCCTCCATGCGCTGCTCTATTAGAAAGGATTACCACAGTAGCCACTATTACTACTTACCAACTCATCTGGAATCCCAGGGCAGACAAACTGCCTTACAACATTTAATTCTGTTAGAAAATAAAAATGAATATACTGCGTCAACCCAGTCCCAACAGTAGACATAGGGCAAAACATCTTCGATGCTCTCCATATCAACTATTTTCAGCTCAAGAAATTCCCTGAGCCAAATACAGTTTCGCTCTACTTGTTAACCCACCATGATTTTCTCTTCCAAGTACTTACCCACTCTCCCCTTGGCCTAAAGGACACACTTTTAAACTCTGAGCATTCACAGCACCCTGTGGCAACTGTTTCCAGGAGTACATTGCTTGCTGTGTGGAAAACAATGTCTTGAACTCAGCCCTTACCATTTTCACCCAATGCTCCCCAACTCTTGCACCAGAATAGATGCTGATGGAGGACGCCTACCTCCCCATTCCTTGCCCCCTCAAGATGCCTCCATCCCTCCCATCTTATATTCCTCACCTACTGATGTGTTGCTGAAGACCACTACTTATGTAAAACAAGTTCTTCCATAAGCATATATTCTGACAGAATTGCATCAGTCTTGGCCCAAGACTGATAAAGGAATCCTAATTTTGCCTATACTCGCTGTTTTTACTGTGATTAAAATTTAATTAAAAGATCTGCCTCAGTGCTCATGTAATAGTATCTTCTTTTCCAAAATAAACTATCAGCTCTTTAGTTGACACAAATATCCTGCTCAAGAGCTGCTCCTTTCCTAAGTAAATTGCACCAAGCAACTCAAAGATCTGTAAAAATACTACTACTGCTAAAACTCCTTCTTGACAGAACTGTCAAGTTCTTTACAGAACTGTATTTTATTCTTCTGAACTTCAAAAAAGTGTCAAAAATCCTCCTGGCTGTTTCTGAATTATAAAATATAAAAATGCAAACAAAGTTCTTCATTTCTATACACCTTAAAAATCCTTGTTCAAAAGATTTAATAAAATATTTTCCTGGGACTGGGATTATAAAGCAACTTTTTCTAATAGTCTTAAAATCATGGAATAACTTTTGTCAACATGACAGTCTTTGGTCACTAAAATTCACCTAACTGAAAATTTTCTTATTATACACAGCACTAAATCTATCATGTTATGCCACGCACTGCTTAGAAAATTCTGCTTCTTGTTTTAATGTGGTGACGTTGGGTAATATAAACTAAACACAGAACTACTTTTGGTTGCTTAGACCTCTCATCCCCTAAAGGGAATCTGTATCTTAGTTATTTGCATAGCAGTAGTCAAACTGGGGGTTCAAACAAGAAAAATCTTTGTAAAGCTCCTGGCATCGCTTATGGGGCTCAAATAATTTCAACTTTTCCCAAATACTGTGTTAGCCTGCACTTGCCTATATTACCAAACAAAACTTGTGGCTTTACTTTGTCTGTGTTCTTACAGCCTGATTCTCAGCTGATTTATACACAGCATAACTCAGGAACAATTCCACTGCAGACCAAGGAGTTGTAATGAAATCAACACCAGTTCCTAATGATTCATCACTGAGCTGTCATGCTGCATCAGTTTCTGCTTTTTCACCTTCAAAAATCCAGAAAATGTAGCAAACTCTCTAGACCTGGTTTTCCCCATAAATTAGAATTAAGTAAATAGGAATATCACCACCACAATCACCATCATTGTGTGTAAGAATCAGTGGACTTCTCTAAACTCCACTCTGAAAATTCAGGAGCTACTTTTAAGGCAAAAGGTTACAGATCACCTATAGTGATGAAATCAAGGAAAGCTTTTAAAACACACTATCGTCCAAAGAACTTGGATATCCAGTCCCATCAAGATAGCTTACCATTTTTAGAGTCATAGATGCTTTTGAAAATCCACTGCATTCAGCTAGACATGAGTTTATGAATTTCGTATGCTTTGCGTTCAATTTCAGTGCTGCAATGAACTCAGGACAGAGACCCTTTGCTGAATCGGGGCTCATTATTTTGCACGAACAAATACTCTTACAGCTGGCACTAAGCAAGGTACCATAACTACATTTAAACGGCCACAGTTTATCTTGTTCCAAATATCATAGCAAGCTACAGTTAGACGCCCAACTGCTTCCTGTGTCAAATCAAGGTTTTGAGAGCAAGACATTAAAACATGCCTGACAGTCAAAAGGTTGCAAATGAGTGCAGTGAAAGCTGGCAATCATGTTTTCATTTTCTCGTAGCACAGTCCACACTTTCTGGTATCAGCCTCATCAAATACCTGCCGCAGTGAGGCCTGCTGTGACCCGTAGACAATGTCGTTATTAAAAAACACTATGGGCAAAGCAGCTGTTTTTCGGTGCTAACATGTTCCCAATTCATTTTCTTCCTGAAGTAGACAAAACAATATTAAGTATCATTCCACTAGACTAGAGCACTGCATTAATTTAGCATTTTGTTGCAAAATCACACCCAGCGAGAATACATTTACTGCGTTTTGGCCCAGGAGGGCAGAAAAATCAGCAAATGGATTTCATGGCTAGGAACTCCCTGAATCTGGAGAATCAGAAGCCTGAGTCTTTGCCATCCTTCAATTAAGTCAAGCACTGCGATATACAATGAGCTCAGAAATCAACATAAGAAGGGAGGCAAGGACAAGTATTGTGAGGAGTGGAAAGAAGAAATGGCCTTTCAGAGCCAGTCCCCATTTAAAACAGAAAAATAGTTTTAATCTTTGTCAACTAGGTTTCTCCTTGCAACTAAAAGAATGACTGTATGGCTTTCCACTAATTAGACCGGAGTGTATTTTCAGGAAAAGGATGTAACGAAAAAGATCTCTTCAGTGTATGTTGTAAAAGTCGTGATGATTTTGAATGTTGATTCCAAATTATTATACGTTATGGTCTATTAACCTTTCCCATGGCACTATTTCCCAGGATATCAAATCCATAAAGTAACTGTGTAAGAATTAGGAGTGGATTACTCAAAGCTTTCCAGTTGTTTCACAATTTTCTGATAGACTTAACAGTCTAAGGGTAGAAATACCATTTCAGGCTGACAACATATGCAGTCACCGTGATCACAACACCTGACAGATTTGGCCATCTGAATTAATCTTTGGCCTGGAAATGTCAATACTTGACTCTTCTCTAGTTTTTATTTTAGTCACCTGGGAGATCATAGGTATTGGTTGATAGCCAGCTGAATATGAGTCAGCAGTGTGGCCAAGAAGACCAGTAGCATCCTGGCTTATATCACAACTAGTGTGACCAGCAGGACTAGGGAAGCGATCATCCCCCTGTACTCAGCACTGGTGAGGCGGCACTTTACATACTGTGTTCAGTTTTGGGCCCCTCTCTACAGGAGGGACACCGAGGTGCTGGAGCGCATCCAAAGAAGAGCAACGAAGCTGGTGAACTGTCTAGAGTACAAGTCCTATGAAGAGCAGCTGAGGAAAGTGGGGTTGTTTAGACTGGAGAAAAGGAGGCTGAGAGGAGACCTTATTGCTCTTTACAACTACCTGGAAGGAGGTTGTAGAGAGGTGGGGGTCAGTCTCTTCTGCCAAGTAGCAAGCGATAGGACAAGAAGAAACAGCCTCAAATTGTGCCAGGGGTGCTTTAGTTTGGAGATTAGAAACAATTTCTTCACCAAAAGCATTTTTCAAGCACTGGAACAGGCTTCTCAGGGAAGTGGTTGAGTCACCTTCCCTGGGGGTATTTAAAAGACATGTAGATGCGGCACTTAGGGACATGGTTTAGTGGTGGACTTGGCAGTGTTAAGTTTAAGGGTGGACTCGATCTTTGAAGTCTTTTCCAACGTAAATGATTCTATGATTCTGTTCTGTGATGCTATTCTATGATTCTATCACTTCAAAAGCATTACAATTGCAACCGCATTCTGACATCAACTTAGCTTTTAATCATGGTAATTTCACTATTCAGATTTTGAAGCTGCACCTAATTTAAGCCACTTTGCTGAAAGCATAGGGTCCAGTGAGGCTGAGAGGAGACCTTATTGCTCTTTACAACTACCTGGAAGGAGGTTGTAGAGAGGTGGGGGTCAGTCTCTTCTGCCAAGTAGCAAGCGATAGGACAAGAAGAAACAGCCTCAAATTGTGCCAGGGGTGCTTTAGTTTGGAGATTAGAAACAATTTCTTCACCAAAAGCATTTTTCAAGCACTGGAACAGGCTTCTCAGGGAAGTGGTTGAGTCACCTTCCCTGGGGGTATTTAAAAGACATGTAGATGCGGCACTTAGGGACATGGTTTAGTGGTGGACTTGGCAGTGTTAAGTTTAAGGGTGGACTCGATCTTTGAAGTCTTTTCCAACGTAAATGATTCTATGATTCTGTTCTGTGATGCTATTCTATGATTCTATCACTTCAAAAGCATTACAATTGCAACCGCATTCTGACATCAACTTAGCTTTTAATCATGGTAATTTCACTATTCAGATTTTGAAGCTGCACCTAATTTAAGCCACTTTGCTGAAAGCATAGGGTCCAGTGAAAGCAACTTTTGTGAAAATAACTGGGCTAAAATCAGTATTGCTATAAGTAAGGATGGGAACCGAGTGGAAAATAAATGTGAGATGAGTAGTCTTGAGCTGATTTAACGTTCAGAGAGCAATGAGGTAGAAGAGGAGATGAGCTGCACCTGTGCATTTTTGGTCCCTCTGTGTTTGTGACCAAATTCCATGTTTGTACCACCCGTTCACAGGGAACACTGCTCATTTCAGAGGCCGAGTTTGATTCCCCACCTAAGACACTCATTTTGCACACACATAGGTGGGGAATCAAACTCGGCCTCTAAGACACTCATTTTGCACACACATAGTAAATGCAAAATCAGGTCCAATCACACCACCCTTGTATTGCTTTTGGTTTTGACCAACTCAGACCTAAGTAACAGCTCAAACTACTATTTAAAATCAGCACTGAAGAGCCCAAACATTTTTTTTTTCTTACTTTCAAACCTAAATTTTGTTCCACTGAAAACTTTTAAGCTACGTACTGCTGGAGGTATCCTATGAAGACACTGTCTAGACTTATTTCACATTCTATGAGAAGTCTAACGATCAAAGGACTCCGAAATAAACTTAGATGAAGAACCACATACAAATAAACAAAATAGTGTCTTACTACTAAGGAAATGCCTGGAGCAAGACAGTAATAAATGAGTATAAACTAGAATGTACTTTCCCCCACAGGTCACAAACGAGAAAAAAGAAAAAGAAAGATGTCATGCTAGCAAAAGGTCGTATTTCAGTATAGTTCCTTTTTAATGTATCTTATAGTCTGTTTTCTCTGTTACCTCTTACAGTAAATACATTTGATTTTAGCTATCTTTAATTGGAGATTGTATTTACTAGGGAGTGAAAGAAGCAGGAAGTACTGGTTTGGGTTTTTTTTGGGTGTGCCTTGGTCTCAGCTAAGGCATGTCATCTGTTCATTGTATATGACTACCTGTATCATACTAACAGAAATGGATTTACTTGTGGTATCTGCTCCTAAAGGCATTGTTTATCACAGCAGTACTAAGTCTGCAATATAATCTCTCCCAGAACTGGCCACACATCACAGGAAACAGAGAAAGCCAGAATGAGGAGCGAACTTTCCATCATCTGCTACAGTCAAACTCTAAACAAAGCTTTCTCCTCAGTAGCATGTAACAACTCGTGAGAGTGCCGAGTAACGGCATGAGCTCACACGGGCTGCTTTCCTCCCCAGAGCACAATCCCAAGGGTCTCTCCTCCACAATTGTCATCTCTTCTTAAAAAAATCTGCAGAAAGCAAACATGTTTAAAAGGAAACAGTAGTTAAATTCCTTTCCACCAAAAACTAAACCTTCTACCATAGTGAATTGGAAACTGACCAATAAACCTAAGCCCAGGTTTGCTTTTATACTTATGGCAAAACTCATATGGAAAAGATTATGCTTATGCATTTACTGGGGATTACCAAGACTTCAATGTAAACTATTGCAAACAATTAGAAAAAAAAACTTTGTACTGAACATCCTGAAGACCCTTAAGAAATATACATAATACAACAATAAAAGTGGCTTCAAGCCATTATGTGTTCCAGCTGAATGCAGTATGATTCCTGAAGTACACATTCCCTAGTACCACATTACAATATCGTGAATAAAGCCAACATCTAACACTATGATCTTACCATGCTACCTTTGCAAATACCTGAGCTATTGTATATAGCTCAGTTGTTTGAATTTCTTTCTCTAAACTGGTGTCTTAAATGTGGTGGTATTAGGCAATAACAATGTGAGATGGAAGTCTGCACGTAAAAGTGGTTTTAGTGGCAGGTCATTTTTCATGTTTTTTAGCTGTGCATTTTATAAGAGGAGAAAATACGTATCACACTATCAAGGCAAGTAATGCATGCCACATTAGCTTTCCCCTGTCACAACTGGTTAGAGGCGCTGCAGCACTCTTCCAAGCAGCTGGGCCCAAAGAGACATGTCAAAACAGTGACTCCTTCTTCAGGCCTGGCTTTTAGGATTTACTTTGACATGGAAAACTATCACTCTGCACACTGTGGAAGAAATTGATTCACAATGCTGACACTTGTATATTAGAAAGGAAGATGCAATTCTAACTTTTTTGCTAGGTCAGCATTGTTTCTCTAATGTATAGCTTCACTACACGAGTCCCTAAAGATGTCTGTCATTTTTAACAACTTCTTGTGGTGTCAATCCAAGATGGACTTGTTTTTCTCCTATGTATTGTACAACAGAACTACTTGCCAAATAAATGGAAAACATGTAAGATGTAATTTTATTAAAAAGTCTATTTTTTTTTTTAGATTGTATAACACCAGAGAAGCATTTGTCTTTCTACCTAATAATTACAAGAAATAGTTCTGAGAAAATCCATCTGTAGATATTTTTTTCCTCGTGATCTGTAAGCTTGCTATTTTTGTACAATACCTACTCTTTGGAACATGTCATTAAAAACACTTGTTTGAATCTCTCAAGACTTCATTCTGTCTTTCAGATTCCAAGTAAGCCACGCAGCTACAATCTGTAAGCACCTGACACAAATCTAGCTCCACCGAAAACTAAGCAAGTATTTGGTGCTTATGGGGAAGAAAGATGTTGAATGCCTAAATCTTGTTCATATCTTTCAAATAAGTCTCACCTAAAATGTTTTTGTAGCTCAAGGGCCTATAAAAATGCAATTCAACTAACACTAGTAGAGATACTAGTAGTTCACACTAAGCAGAGCAGGAGGAGGATTGTGTCAATGACATACACATGGGTTTCACGTCAGGTGGTTTTCCACACAGCCTTCAGCTAAATTCTACACACTTTAAACTCAGAAAATCTATCACTCCTCAATAACATGCAAAGGAAAAACCCTAAAGAACACAGTTTATCAAAGGACAAATATCTGAAAGTTACCAATTCTTGAGATGTAGGAGAGTCAGACTGCTTGTCAAATATGCTCACCTGCCACATCAACACTCAGCAAACACAGCTTTCAGAGGACAACAAACAAACAAACAAAAAAATCACAACACGGTATTCAAAATACAAATCTAGGAGAAGTGTTCTTCCATTCACAGACCCCTTACTGCTACCTACCGTATACAGGCCAAAGGAATTATCTATAAACATTAGGAAATCCAGCCAAATGGATGGGTGATCTCTAGGCTGTTCTTGAATGAGCCCTTGACACAGATTACAAGAAAAGATTGTATGTGTTCTGTGAATGGTTAAATTTTGAAGTTATGGTTAATTTGTTTAACTATGAGTGGGAGCACTTCACTTTATATTTTAGAACATTGCTCACAGAAGAAATCTAAAAAAAACCCACCCAACCAACAAATGAGCAGACAAATGACAAATGGTGAAGTCATATCATGAATATTCATACATTTTTTTCTTTTTTTTTTTTACAATACATACTTTGTTCTGGCCTAGCATATGGGTAATTATCATCCTAGACAAAGAAACAGGATGCAGGAGAGCAAAGGTCCAACTCAACAGCCAAATCTATTGTCTTCTGCACACTAAACTCTGTTGTTATGAATGTATGATTTTTATTAACCAATGAACAGAACTTTCTGTTCTTTTTACTTTTTCTTCTTTTCCCTTGTTGCCTTTAAGATAACAGTAAAATGCCAGTATTGGGATCCATTGGGATTGCTAGAGAGTTGTTTACACAGTCAACTTCATACTTTTACTGTGAGCAGTCTTCCAGTTCAACTCATGTAAACAATACAGACCAAAGACAGAACGGAAAACTTTAAAAAATAAATCAATGTAATCAAACCCTAGCCTGTACGTACAACTATGACATACTGAGAGTTTGGTGGTAAGTGAACAAGAACAATAGGAATAGTCAGTTTCTAGCGGCCAGCTTATTGTTCAGTGCTTCTGCATAAAACCCAATGCCCCAAAGCCTTCCAAATATATGGAAGAGAAAATTAAAGACAAGCCTGACATTTAAATCCCAATGGCATCCAAGTGAAATGTATCATCCTGAAATCTGACTCACGTCCTCCTGATTTGAAGAACATGACTTTCAACTCGTTAAAGCACACTAGTATAACTAATATAAGGATTGTCAGACAATAAAATGCTGGAATCATATCATAATCATTTTATCAAGCAGCAGTAGTTTTGAGGGATTATGGAAGAGGAAAGATAATTCTGGCAAGCTGCATTCACCCCCATGGCCAAAAGCAACACTTTTTCAACAAACTGTGGTCTCAAATTTGCTTTCCTTACCCCATTTCTGAATTGATGCTTTACATTCTTCTAAGTCTGCTAGTCTTTGACAGGCTGCAGTTCAATGTTCTTTTTTCTTAATCTAGTAGATGGAGGCAATGCAAGTCTCTTGATTGCTTTACAACACCAAGTAAACTCTGAACAACTACATCAATATTGACTGGAACTAGTTAATCTAATCACCTCCAGCGAGAGATGAATGGAACAGACAAGCAAACAAGTGCCTTTCAGGTGCAGTTGCTTCACTCAGCACCCACGGGGTTCTTCAGGGAAGGACCCTTCTAGTGAAGTTTTGTACTGAGTCCTTACTGGAATAATTCATGGGGACCATCTGCCCAAACAGTATCACACTCTGTACTGCAGTCATCTAATTATGGCCTTCAAGAAGTGGCACACTCCTCTGAACATGGTAGTCAGCCCACATTTTGACACCACTGATTTCTCCTTTTACATCATTGGCTAATTAGCAATAATGCTGTACTTGGATGCAGCAGTCTCCCTCTTCTGGCATGTGCTTAAAACAATGTAGGTATCAAAACTCCTTCCCTGTTGCTTCCCCCACCCACAAACTGCATTGAACTTTTACTTTAGTAAACATAAACTCATTTGAGGCTAAGTTCTATGCATTTGTATTTATTACTACTTCTTTAATATACCCCAAAAACATTTATAAGCAGAAGTGACTGTGCAACTGTGGACCATCTTTATGTAAATACAGGCCCCAAACCAGTATAGAAATTTCTAGTGAAGAAAATCAAAACAAGAGGAAAGCCCTTTTCTGCCATATATCAGGGACTGAACAGTAAGAATCTCAAAATTATTTAAAAAAAAAAAAAAGCCAAACTGTTAACATGCATTACTGCAGAGCCCTCACCATTGACAAGAACTCTAGTGCCTTACATGCTGTCACAGACTAAAAAAACTATCTCTGCTCTTGAATCCACAAGTCCGTACAGGGTTATTTCCTCCTCTCTGTGCTGCCTCTCG
>NW_009648444.1:3674528-3747479 GCF_000708025.1 Charadrius vociferus
AGTCAAATTACTAGGCAATTAATGTTCTAAAAATCTGTTCTATACATTCTTATATTAATAATATTTAGTTACAGCATCCCAGTGTAGCTCTGTTTGTAATCTATTCAGGTATTCTGATGGTTTCTAGTTGAAAGAGTTGTAGTTGTTCTTTTTACATTTCAAAAACATCCAGTGTATTTCTGGTGGTAAATTGTCAGTTGAAGGCTGATTTATTTGTTTGTTTGTTCAGCTAGGAGAGAGCAACTGCACAGATTTCCCACCCTGCTCTGCCTATAAACTGTGGCTTGGAAGTCCATCATGCATGAGAACACGCTTTGGCCTTTCCACTGAGACGTTCTACAAAGACGTCAACTAACTGCAGTGGTGATGGTATTCTGCAAAAGTAAGGCAAAGGACAAGAGCTAAATTCAATTTTAGCTGCCACCTTTCAGTCTCTGCTGACATGGGCTAGATCCGAACGGCTAATCTAGACAGATGGCACTGCAGATAGGAACCATTTAGTTTCCATACAACAAAGAAGAATTTCCACACCAATCTACTTAACGTGAAGTAAATCACTGAGGAATTTACTGTTTGTACCACAGCACTCATTTTCCTTCTAGTTTAATTAGACAAGAAAATGAAATACCTTGCAATGTATTACTCTCCTGCAATAGTGTAAAAAGATGGCTTGAACACAGAACAGCTTAACCCCTTGGGTAATGCACAGCCAATCTCTATTAAAAGCAAGGAGTTGGTTAGCATCTCACAAAGCAGGAATAGCTCCCACATTTGGTGGACTACATCCTCCTGGTGATATACATGCTATTCTAGTAATCATTTGTCCACCCCCACCTCTGCTGCTGTCAACACTGCGGATGAGTGCCCAGCACTGTGCTGTATGGCTTAGATAGTATGGAGATTTGAGCTGCTGCTGTCCATCATCTGTTCCTTCTCCTCCTACAAACTCGAAAGTGAAGGAGAAAGAGAAACTTCCTGCCAGCATCCATTTTCAGACTTCAGAGGAATGAAATCTGAAAAATATCCAAAGCAGTTACGATGCTTCTTTCTGCCCCATACTTTATCTTCTGATTTTAGAGGATTTCCTTTCTGCCACAGCTGGGACCTAACTCAGTCCTCTATGGGTCTCAGGAGAGGAGAAGGGGAATAAATACATAGTTTCATAAAACCTTGATCTTCCCTTTCTACCCACAGACTCTATGGGAAGCACTGTCTTAGCACAAATATTTTTGTAAGACACAATTGAATTTGGAGAAAGTATATTGCCTTAAACCCTGGGGGCCATATCTGTTCCAGAGCTGAAAGGTCAGCATAGCAGCACAAATGTGAGATGTATAAACAATGCAGGCTACTTATATAATGAACTCTATCCCTTCTGACCTTCAAATGTGAACTCAGGCTGTACAGTCATACAAATAAAACCCTCTACAACATAAGCCATGAAGGTACTGCCTTAAATGGACGTTGTCGTGGACTCATATCCACTGGGAAAGGGGGGAGGTCTCCTCCTTTCCTACAGTTCCCTGATGTTTCCCAGAAAGTATCAGCACCTGTCAAACAGATCACCTGCACGCTCCTGAAGAACGAACCTCAATGCATGAACTAGACTGAGTAGCCCACAAGCCCATGGACAGAGGGTACATGTAAACCTCTGCCTTAGTGTTTCCATGGAGACTCAAGAGAACCGCGCTGTAGCCCAAGGGATGCATGGCTCTGAACCTAAACAGTATCCGATTCCAAACATTGGAGGATATCTAACCTCTCTTCTCTATAGTCTCTAAAGAGCTCCTACTCCTGGGTCTAACGCCACCAAAGCAAACTTTTTTTTTTTTCAGGAAACAGACTCTTTAGTCTTATCTTTTGGCATTCTTGTAGCAGAAGATGATGTAATGTGGTGTAGAACTTGGCCCTCTCCAACTGTAGGCATTGCTGTATATAAAGTACTGTCACAAATACAGACAAAACATGACACAAGACTACCTTCTCAGCTATGTATACAGGATATTTAGGAAAAATCCATATATATATATATGAACAGGACCCAGTTCAACGAGAGACATGAATAAGAGGATAAGATTCTATCTGCACTTCAATACTGTGTAATATATGTATTAGAATTATGGAAGTTTCTTTTTCATACTGCAACTTCTGCAGAGGTTAGAGGAAACTATCTTATTATTCAGGTAACTTCTGACCCCAAGTTAGGAACGTCCTCATCTTCAAATGAAAAATATCTCCAGCTACTGTTGAAAGTTTCTGTGCAATCCTTTTACTTCTAAAAATAGAAGCAATGTAATAACAGCACTGCTTTACTAGAACAATAATAAAAAAAAAAAAAGAGTGCAGAAAATGGTAATTTTTTAGCCTATCTGATAGAATGAAAAGAACAGCATTACCAGCATTAGTTCCACAAATTAGGATTAAATTAATCAACACTTGACCTGCAAAAAGGAGACAATTATTTGCAATAACTTACAAAAAAAAAAAAAAAAACAACCTTAAAACTAAAGTTCAGTGAAATCAGCACTAAGGCTAAAAGGTAAAAGGACAACATTTTCCTGTCAGAAAAAAATTAATATACATTTTCCCCTATTTTTCTATTATTTTAAAAATATACAAGTAGGGGGAAGTGATAAAAACAACAGATGACAGATGTCTTCTGCCACGTGTCAAGTCAAATTAAATCTATGCTGTAAAATACATTTCAGCCATGAATACTGACGGCTAAATAGTGACCTGCTGTCATACACATCTCTAGAACAATCATGCCTGAGACACTCTGACAAAACTACTTCCCACATACATATGCCATCTGAACATATTTGCACCAGTTCAGACTGTGTTGCTAAAACTAAGATCAATAGCATTATAAAAACTGGAAACATCTGCTTAGAAAACATCATCAAGTCCTGTGAAATCAGACTCTGTTCCTCAGCAGTATTTTGACAGTCAGCATCAAGTATTTTTAGCTGAAGCCATCTTAAAAATCACAACTAATACAGCATAATAGCACTAATAAAGCACACACAAACTGTAAATAAGAAATTATGCTCTAATCTTTAAGAATATTTTAAAAATGCCATATAGCTTTAAAATCTGAACACCCTCAAGTTCTCTGATAGCCTTACAAGTTCACCTTCAGCTTTGCATTTGTTTTATTGAAGCCCTGCCCTGTTTTGCTCAAAGCTTAAAACAAATAAATAAATGTGCAAACTTTCAAATAAATAAATATGCGAGGCCTGGAAGTGCTGTTTCTCAACTAGCAGTTATTAAAGTATCCAGAGAAAGGCTATTTCATTAAATATTGCTATCTAGTAGAGAGGGAGGAGAGGACTTTACAGAGAAGACAGTCCTGACTAGCCATGTTTGCCTTGGTTTTAATCTCTTAAACGGCTAAAAATGAGTCACTACTAAGATCTCTCGTGGAAGCGCCATAACAAATAATGATGATGATTCCATAATGGGATATTTCACTCTGTGAAAGTCTTGCTCGGCTTGCATCAAGTTCTAGCTATTTCTGATGTTTAAGCATTTTCTAGAACACTCACAGAAAAGAAAAATAATAATTAAAAAAGGAGAAAACACAAAACGCTTCGTAAAGAACCACAGTCAAATGTTCTGTGAATACTGATTTTTGGGTTTTATGTTTTCAAAAATATATCCGTAGAAAGTTTGTATGTCTAAGATTTCAGCTCCTTTAAAAAGTATCTTCTAAAAAAGGAAGTTCTCTACTAATATGTAGGCTTTACTGGAAAAGCAAAAAATTTTTTTTTTTTTTACTGAGAAATCCGTAAAAATGGCTAAAAGGTGTGCACATCTCCTGCGTACAATGGGCTAACAGCAGACTAACTCCAGGAGTAAGACAAATGAAATTAAAAGAAATACCCAAGGGATTAATTTGATGAATAATAAATCAGAGGGATAATACATTATCGCCATCACTAATGCTAGAGCATATTACCAATGATTGGGCATAATATGGTGCTATATTAGTTTAAAATTATTGTGGGTTAAGAACTAAAACCCAGTAATTCTTACCATTAGGCCAAAAAATAATAAGTTGCATTTAAATACCACATTTGTCAAGGCTTCCTTTTCTTTCAATCTCTTCAATTCTGAAGCACTAAGTGCTGCAGCTTTTTCCCCAAGCAATCGAACTAGAGACAACTAGCATGCACTCTTTTTATCATACAACTTTGCAGAACCTCCTGTATGATTTAGTTCCTCTTCCAGTTCCAAAAGTCTTAATAGACTCACAAGACGAGTATGATGCATCTCTGTTTGTGGAATAGGTAACCCAGAACAGAGCAGGGAATCCCAAACCCCAAATACGGATTAGCACACATCGGATTAGCAAACTCGGAAAGGCACTGGTCTCTAAATTGGATTAAAAATACACACACTAGAATGCAAAAATTCAGCCAGAAAGAGACTTCTGCACAAGGCCCAGCAATTCTGCTACTATCTAATTCCAATGTTGTTATTCTGAAATCCTCAGTAAACATTTGCATATCAATCTGTGAAGTTTTCCAAACTGTTGCAGTATAAAAATCACAATTTGAGTTGTGCAATTTACCAGTGTCAAAAGAGGGCGGTAAAAATCCCACTGGCCTGCCTGCAGGCGCACTTACATTTCTCTCAATGTTTACATACAGGGCTTTTCCCATGGTCCCAAAACAAGGAGGAGGTTCTGAGCATGCAATAAGGGAAACCGGGTAGGACAACTGTTCATAGATCAACAGCAAACCATTCCTCCCCTCAAACTCAAGCAGGAAAAGGACAGGGATGCTCCTCCCTCCCTATTGCTACATTCATAGGAGACACAGCAGATCCACAATATCAGAAATTAAACCACAAACATTCCTTAAAGTCAAAAGACCTTTCTTATCTGATACTTTCACCAAAGAGAAAGGGCTCCTGCATCAGTTACAAATCTTGAGCTCCTACTGCACGAGTTCCTGCCAAACTTAATTTGTCTGTTTTGTATGAAATGTATAAATGACACAGTAACAGTTACTGAAACAGCTGTGAATGAATCATCAGCTACAGTAAACACCATTTAGAAAGCCCCGATCAAAACATCTTGGTAATACTGCAAGTTTTGGAAACCGCAAACACAGAAGTAGACTATCCCTAGACTTGCACAATCTGCTGCTCTCTGGATCCTTCAAAATCATCCAGAAAAGGAAGAAAGGAGGTGCAAGACAGACAAAGCGGCAGGGAAAGCAGCTCCTTTCCTTTGCCTTCATTTTTCCCTCTCATACAACTCTTTTGTGGCATAGAGATTGGAGAGCAATAGCAGACATGTAACCTCTCCTCAAGCTCCTGATAGGCAGTCTGGCTTCTCAAAAAACCTTGCCATCTCGCTGCATACATGGCATAACACAGTGGCCACTTCCCCCATATTTTTTGAAGAACAGCCTACAGTTCCTTATGAAAATGAAAGGCAAGATAACATGCACAAACCAATTTTGGACATGACTCAGAAGCCAAAAAAAGCACAAACCTTTCACTACCTTCTTTATTGACTACATTTTATTGGTCATGGCAGCAGAAAACCCAAGCAGGAGCCTTGTCATGCTGTTTCCACTGGATGTCAAATATAGCTTCCAGGACTAATTATGTTCTGAAGAGTTTCCTACTGATATTTTGTCCCGCTTCTTTTTTTTTTTTTTTTTTAAATAGATTGCGGCTGTTTTTCATTGCCTAAATCTAGCTGTTCTTTGCTGTTAGATAAAGACATAGCAAATTACAGAATATATGATGAATTGTCTAAATATAAACAAATGGATAACATATCTCAGTTGTCACTGGACTTACTCCGCTCCCTTAATATGGTTGTGAGTTTTGTGACTGGACACTTAACAACAGAATTCATCTAGAAAATGTTTTCAGACGATCACTGTAATGCACAGTAGCATCTCATTCCGTAAGTCCTTAACTCACTCAAACGCCCGCAGACTTTACGGTAGTGCAAGCTCAAAGCGAAATCACACCAGGGAAAACACACTACGCAAACACAAAAGTCTATCTAGACTTCTCCTAAGTTTCAAAGTAAATTTTACTTCTATAAAAATAGTTTTTACTTCTTCAGCCCTTCCCACTTAGAAGTTTGAAACTTTCCATCTCTCTGAACCCACCTGCACATGTATTCTTTTATAATGCATTTCATCTGCAAACAGAGATTTACATAAGCATATTTAGCTGTATTCACCTCTAGCTGTTCATCTCCAGCCTACTACTGGACTTACAGCAGGACTAAGGCTTGGAAGCACTTCAAAAATACTGATTGTCAAATAACGTCAGTGTGGCTGAGATTATTTGATGAGAACACTTTGTTCGTTCAGGTAAGTCAGGATTTGAAAATACAGAAGTTTAATGGCAAAGGCTGCATGTGGAACAGCTACTGATTATCTGGAGAATAATCTGTTTGACGCAGAAGACCAGTATGATCAAAGAAGTGCAAGCCTGTATACAACAAGGAACAAAAATCTCAGGGAAAAAGGCTACATTTTCCATGAATTCGCCGGAAAACAAGCTATGCTTGAATATAAATTCTGAATTTAGCAGTCATGGCTCCTTTTCTTTTTTTTTTTCTTTTTTTTTTTTTTTTTTAATGAACTTTTTTAATCTTTCTAGTCACTTTCTTGTAGAACACATTCATTCGCTTGCAGAATACATACAGTTGCAAAATTTTTAACAACTCCCACACTGGCACACAAAACTGCTAAAAAATGCTCTTATCCTTCTGTGTCCACCACTATTTGCCTCAGGATCCCTGCCTTTCCTTCTTTTCTAGACTGGCTGTATTATTTTCCCGGAGCATTACCTACTTTTGTCTCCACAGAAAGACAGATATAGCATGTGTCATACAGACAAATCCCTTCTCCTCTTCAGACACAATGCTCTAACCTGCATTACCCTCCAATTAATTAACTGCCTCAGTCAAGTTTCCTGTGTTCAAAAAACTATCAAGCCCCTGTTTGTGATCTGAACACTGGAAGCCCGGCTGCCTTAACATTCGTCAGACTGTAGGCAACAGGACGATAGCTGTTGTAGTAGATCGCTGTGGGTTGCTATCACTGAAAACGCCAGGCGAAGCTATGCTCCAGCTATTTCTTTTCTTTTTGTATGCCAATAAGCAGCACAAGCAGTACTGGACAGGGTAACCTGTAATTTCAAAAGGGCACACTTGCTGACTTTTTTGCAGACCTAGAAGCTATTTCAGGTGTACTGTCCAAGGGAATAATCATTTACGTGTACTGTGAACCCCACTGAGGGCAGTAAGTGGAGTTATAAGGGGGAAGAGAGAGAGAGGTCAGAGACCCATACCTCAAAGTAAAAGAGACTCTTCTGATGTAAAGGCATGAAACATTTCCCTATGTGGAATAAGAACATGCAAAGCTGAACAACAGCTCTATCATGTTTCAAGTCCACCAGTCAGAGCCCTACCAGCTCAGAGAAAATTGACACTAGATTAAAATAGCTTTACACCTTCTTAACATATCCACATGGCATACATAATTAATACAAAAGCATCTCATACAAGCACCATAATTTTATTATCATACATAATTTAGGTAGCACAAAACAAAAAGGCCACATACATAAAATCCCCATATATACTTACAACAAAATTTCCTGACTTCTACCCCCTTTATCTTTCTCTAAACATAGAAAACACCCTCCTATTATTTCTGTGTAGAAAATAAAACCTGACAGCCCCAATGGCATTCATCCTTTTCTTAATTAGTGTTGCACTTCTCTGATCAACAGAATAAAGAACATAATTTTGACTGAGGTAAGAAATGACAAAGAACAAATGACAGTGAAAGCACTTCAACTATGACATGCTTATAGAGGGCTTGGAACTATGGAACAAAGCCATAACAAAATACAGTATCTGAGAATAAACTGAATAGATATTAAAAAAATAATCAAACAAACAGTTTGCAATGAAGATAGCAACCGGGTCTAACAAAAAACAATAATTAGAGTTAACTTTCATAACTTTGTACTCAACTGGAGGCTCAATTCTTTACCTGCTGCGTTTCCTGGGACAGAATCACTTGCTCAGCCCAAAGGACACGAACTCATGTCACGAGCAAGTTGTAGCACTGTTACTTGACAGAACTGTAAAGAATTGGGTAGATGTGCACAAATCCACCTCTACTACATTAGCACCTTTGGGATAAAGTATCAGAAATTTTGGTGTGGGGAAGACAAACAAAATCATCAGACTACCAATCTAAATTTTACCCACGTAACATATGTAACTTCTGTGAAGCAGAACTGGTTGATATCTTAGAAATCATTAATAAGCATTAGATTTTTGCACTGATCTCCTCCTCCTGTTGATCTCTGCTTAGACCACAGATTAGAGTCATGTCTATGTTCTGCCTTCTGCTCAACGCTGTCCTAGGCTTTGCAAATAATGTTAGGACCCTCACCTAAACATTGCCTTACTTCTATTTCATTCTTTTACTTACTCCAGTCCTTTTTTGTATAAAAAGGTCAGGAAAAGAAGCTTTTCCCAAAGAAGGACTGAAGAACTTTTCTGAAGGACATTTTCTCCTTTCTGAAGGCCTAGTGGCATCCACTGATTACGTCTACAAGAGCCGGAATGCAAAGCACAGTGCAAGACGAAGCCCAGAGGGAGGCTGGTTTAAAGATGCCTGATGCATTTACAGTTTTTTTCCTAGCTTCCTGCACATGGAGATAAAGTAATAGTAAAAAGACGGTAGAAAAGAACACGCCAAGATAAAATGAGTACCTTCAAGAGCCAGTTTGAGGAAAAATCTTAGCTTTTTCACATGGATATAACTAGGATCTCAAGCAAATATGTTACCCAGAATTATTAAAGGCCTCTCCCAGAACTTAAAGCTTCTCTAGGAATAAAATTCAGGTGTCTTCTGTCTCAGTTGAACCAAACTTACTTAGCACTAATGCCTAACCATCAGCAGCCGGAACAAGGGAAAAAGGATTCACCATCACAAAAGAGACACACAATTTTGTGTTCTTGCAAACACTACTCAAAAGCTGCACATCACTATCATGATTTTGAGTACTGTCGGTATTGTTTTTTGGGTAGAATAAGTTCTTTATCAATGATGTTAAAATACCCAGAATCCTAGTGTTAACGGGAAAAACCTGTAATGAAATTGCACCTCATCCCCAATCAGCACCACATAAAAAAATATGATTATAATTAGAAATGGATTAAAATCACAAACAGAATCTGACTTTTTTGGGGGTCAGGCGTGTTAAACCCACATGGCTCTGGCCTGTTTCAGAGATTAGCTGTGACAGGAATAACAAAAAGCCAGACCTAGACTCAGAAGCTTGTAAATAAGGAAGGCTGAGATTCTGTAGGTCCATTTCTTACAAATAAATGGCTTTGTAGGCACTGCTCTTACATCCAACTCATCTCAGTAGCCACAGACAGCTAAAATGTGGAATAACACATTGTCCTGGTTTCAGCTGGGACAGTTGATTTTCTTTCTAGCAGTTGCTGTGTTTCAGATTTGGTATGAAAGGACTGACTGTCAATGTATATTGTTTCAGGTGTTGCCAGGTGATGTTTATATTTTTCAAGAACATTTTTTAGCTTCCTGTGGAAGCTGTGAAGGAGCCTAGACAGAATGATGGAATAGCCAATGGAATATTCCATACCATAGACGTCATGCTCAGTATATAGATGGGGTTAGCCCGGGGGCTGCAATCTGCAATCACTGCTCAGGACAGTGCCAACTCACCTGGTGGTGAATGACTTGTGCCATTATTATTATTGTTATTATTTTTATTATTATTATTTTCCTTTCTTGTTATTGTTTGTATTAAACTGTCTTCATCTCAACCCACGAGGTTTTTTCTGTTTCCCTTCCTTTTTTCCTTCTTCTCCCTGCCCTTCTGGGGGAAGAAGGAGAACTGTATGAGCAGCTGCACTGTCCTAGCTGCCAGATGGAGTTAAACCATGACACACATGTAAAGTCTGTGACTCAAATAATTCACCTCTACCCCTCTTCTGTATCCACATGTAGCATATGAGCATAATGGGTCAGGGGAAATGATTTTATCAGGAGTTCTGAACTTAGACCTCCTAGTTATTTTTGCAGATCATTGAAAGTGATGGGAACGGAGAGTGTCTTATCTGTATAATATGTGTATTTACCAAGTAAATGTCAAGCTTTAAATTCTGAAAAAAAAAGGTAGCATACTCTGAGAATACAATACTTAAAACATGTTGGAGCTGGGAAAAAAATTTAGAATACAGTTTGGTAATTAACCACTGATCTATAGGATGACAAATACTGGCAGATTTTTGCAATGTGAGAGAATTCTAGTTGTGATTCATAATACCACATTTAGAATCACAGAATCATTAGAATATTTGGAAAACACCTTTAAGATCATCGAGTCCAATCATTAACCTAACACTGCCAAGTCCACCATTAAACCATTTCCTAAGTGCCACGTCTACACGTCTTTTAAATATCTCCAGGCATGGTGACTCAACCACTTCCCTGGGCAGCCTGTTCCAATGCTTGACAGTCCATTTGGTGAACAAAATTTTTCCTAATATTCAATCTAAACCTCCCCTGGTGCAACTTGAGGCCATTTCCTCGCACCCTACCACTTGTTATTTGGGAGAAGAGACTGACCCCCACCTTGCTACTACCTCCTTTCAGGTAGTCGTGGTGAGCGATAAGGTCTCCCCTCAGCCTCCTTTTCTCCAGGCTAAACAACCCCAGTTCCCTCAGCCGCTCCTCATAAGACTTGTGCTCTAGATCCTTCACCAGATTCAGTGGTCTTCTTTGGACGTACTCCAGCACCTCAATGTCTTTTTTGAGGGGCCCAAAACTGAACACAGTACTCAAGGTGCAGCCTCACCATGCATTTTAATGCATGATGTTTTGTGTGTCTGAGCTCTAGGAAAGATCACCATGTACTTTTATACACAAGCTATGCTGATATGTGAATATTGCATCTAAAGCAACACTTACAATCAAGAACAGCCTTAAAATTAGAAAATGCTTCACTAAAAACGTAGAACTGCAAATGTTATGAGCAAAGACTACACTAATTTTGTTAAATTGCACTATTGACACTAATTTAGAGATAGGGATGTTCATATACATTTCCTCTCAATGCTAAGATAAAAAATTCAGAGTTCAGTAACCATGGAAGTACTTACTCCCCAAATCACTCAGAAACAATTCTTAACCACATTCCTATTCTATATATCAGCATGGTATGAGCTTGGTTTAGTACCAATAGAATCAATAACAGTTATAAGACCATTATAATAATTTGTGCACCGATCTAACACAAAACTTCCCCCAATCAGAAAAATCTGCAAATTAATCTAGAGCTATTATCTAAACAAACTAGCAGTGTTCAATTAACATTTCACTGCTAACTGAATTAAAATGAACACAATAAACTTTTCCAACTATTAAGTATTAGAAATGGAAATATCTGTAACTAGAGAAATCCAAAAGAAAGGTCAAATTACAATTCTGAATGTCAAAAATGACTCACAAACTTATTGAGGCTATGATGAACTTAAGTCTCACAAAATACCAGGGAAAATGTTTGAAACAAGCATCATGAAGCTAGGTTTTTGGTAATTAAAATTCTTACAATCAATTTATTAAAAAAACCAAACCAGTAGCATTTAAATACTCCACGTGATTCCTTGTAAATGTGGGTAGATTTCCAAGTCTTCTAAAATATGTCAACATCGCTGCTGTCAGGTAGCAACAACTCCTTTCTTTCTTTTGGATGAGCTAGATCCTGCAGTTCTGATGCCTCAGCTCTTTATGGAAATCTCCTGTTAGTCTGCAAAACAGTCCACTATCTTTTGTGAAAACATTGATATCTGCAGTTACTGAGATCACTCTAAATACAGCCTTGTATAGAGAGCTGCTAGATCACAAATTCATGTAGAGTTCTAACCGGCCTCTGTTGCTGTAGCCCTTCACATTTATAGCAACTGTCCTCTGCTACCAACACCACAACCTTTTTGGTTACAGAAGACGACAATCCATGATTCATTTGCATTATTCTGCCAACTTACAGGATGTAATACAGATCCAAGTATAAGTCTACAGCCTGTTAGCATATAGCTACTTTTTAATTCCATTTTTACTAGCCTTTTAAGAATGAAAATAATGAACAGCAGCACTGAAATTTTTAAATCGCTATCTAATTGCAAAGCCTTTCATTTGCCCATGTAAATATGGTCAATTTTCATATACTATTAGGTGAAGCACAGTGTTATCCAGCAAAATCAAGATTTGATATACTCAATCACTAGTTTATCTACATTTGCTGCGAGAGCTACTGAAAGATCTTTTGAAGCTCTCTTAGGGAAATGAGAATAAAAATATAGAGTACATGATTCCCCCTGCCCTCAGCAATATAAACAAACCTGTGTCTACTTTTCTCCAGGAAGCCAATTCTTCATAAACTATCAACAATGAATTCTTTCACTTGACCTGGCCTGTATTTTTGACATATATGGAAAGTCTTAGCTGTGTCTCCAATCATATGGTTCATTCAAGGCACGTATAAAATATCTCTGCCTCCGCTACCATAATTTTTTTCTGTTCTTAAATGCATTTGTATTATTTTGTACCCTTTACAATTATTCACCCAAAACAGTATAAAAGTTTCCAGTCTCGTCCTGTTAAAAATGAGAAGAAATCCCACCTATATAGCAGAAAACCTTCTCATTATAGTAATAATTGGGAACATGCAACCTTTGTTGCTTTATACTATTGTCATCACTGCTATCCACAAACCCTCCATAGTCCTTTTTGCAGCAGATCAAAGTTTACTTTCTCCAAACCCCATACATATATTTTAATTCACCCTTTATAACTAGACTGCCACGTATGGTGTGCAGACCACAAATCCATAGCTAACCTTCACCTTAGTCCTCACGAACTTCTTAGGCAACAGCAATAAAGGCATTTATAATCTATTTCATCTAACACAAGCTCTTCAAAAGCACACTGATCTTTTAAAATACTTGGAATCCTGCTAAATCTGTCTCGTTTGCTTGGTATAATGGCATTTGTTTTTGCTAGTGGCCATGTTACATAAGCCACAAGCACCAAATTTTGACTATATGCTTATGAGAACATGGTGCCACACAGTATAACTTAGTTTGATGTTCATAGTCACAGTACCTCAGAACTCCAGACACTTTAGTGATCATTTTTAGCTTCTCCATCTCTACTTAGATCAACATACCTTGTCCAATGTATATTTTCACCCTTGGTGATCTTCAGTTGCTGGTGGAAAAAGCCAGATTAGAAATAATTCCCTAAGAACAAATTCCCAATTCCAAGTAAGAGCAAATCCCTGTATCTTCTTCTGTTCCAAATCTCCTTACTTTTTTCACCTCTACAGTGGTACGTAGTTAAAACTTCAGCTCTTATGAAGGTATGGTTTTGTTCATTTATGCCCCCGGGTATGTTATTTCTGCTCTGTGGAATGGATGTTTTTGTCCAACAGTAGTGCACCAGGCTCTGCATTTCTCCAAGGTTGTTTAAGGCTCTGCTCATGCACTCCTACTGTCTACTCTCTTTGCTGGCATCTACTGCAAGCAGATACAGAGTGAATCACATTTAAAACCCTACCCAGTTGTTTACCACCTTTCTGGAGATTTTCAACTCCAATAAGTCTTTTAACTACTCCTCCTAGTTAAGTGCTGCCTGAACAATGTGCTGCATTTTGCTCCTGGCACTACGCATTATTTGTTCTTCAGTAATGATTCACAGTCAAGGGTCTGACAGAAGCCTGTTTCACTGAGTGCCCAAGCTCTAACTAAACACATCATGTTTCATGAGCCATAGCACAACACGATGCAGTCCTAATGTTCTATGCACACTGTGCTTCTTTGTCATTTTATTTACTAAAAAGCTACTAAGAAATATCATCTTTCTCTTTGCCTTACGTGAATGCATTTAATACGCGCAAAAGAATAAGAAATTAAAATTAAAAACCTATTCGTTATTTAATAATCTGGAAAAAAAGAAGAGGTGGACAGTTCTCACTAACGAGCTCAATCATGATTGCTTTCAGAATTCTGAAATTATCTGTTTTGGGTTTTCCAGAAGGAGGCTTTTTTTTCGTGTTCCGTATGTGCATAATTAGCTCAGGCTTGCACCTAGGGCTGTCTTGTTTAACTTTTCTAAAGAAAGGAACAAAGAAATCTATACAAATCACTAATTTTTACAGTTATAACTTCACTGACTATGTTGTCAATGATGACAGGTGTCCCTAGGACAACTTGGCCAGAATTGACTGCAGATCTATATAGCAATACTAGACTGTGTCACCTTTAACCTCTTTTCCTTGCAACACAAGACTTTAATTAATTTGGAAAGCACCTCAGAGTCATAGAAAGTCTCCATGGAAACTTTTGTTCAGTTTTTTGACCCATTCACGTAAGACAGTACACGCTATCAACTGGCAGCATTTTAAAAAATGTATCTCATTAAAATAGATCTTTTAAGGCTTGATTAAGTGATCCAATTAGGATTCACGCTTATTATATTACTTCCATGCCTGGTACAGAGGCCGATTTCTGCATTTTCCTAGGTAGCCTGAAGGGAACTTGCGATTGTCTTCCATATGACAGGAGACTTTGCTGCCTGCTTGCATTCTTGTGGCTCTCAGAAGGTGGTATTTATAAACAGCAGATGAATTCAGCTGGAATTCAGAAGGCTACAGGTGGCCAACTGCAGGTCTTAAACAGTTCTCTAATATTTCAAGGATGGCTCCCAGGTCACCCCAAGACCATACAGGAGCAGCAAAATAACCTGAAATCTCAGGAACAAGTAATACTGTTAAGCCAATGTGGCTTGTAAGATTGGCATCATCAGACAGTGCTAAGATCCAGTTATATGCCTCACACTCTCAGTAAGAGCTGTAGATAATTATTAACAATTTCTACCTCAGAACAACTCCCAAACCTCTGATATACGCACACTGGTGCCGACAGCCACACAAAGATTTTGGCACATAGCGTTGAGGAAGGCTGTCTATGTCTGTTACAGACACAGCACGTGATTTCAATTATATTGATTGTGATGCTTATTAAACATGTATTATAAAGCAATCTATTAACATATTGGCTTTCTTCATGAAAGTGAACATATATATGTCAATCGCTGCATGTCCTTCTGAGTTTGATAGAGAGTAGGAAATCAGAAACCATTTTCAGGTTCACATCAAACATAAGAAAAGGAAATTATTATTGCTAGACACCTTAGAGTCCTGGCAACAAAATACTGAATCATTTATTGTAAAACAATATATGGGGGTGAGAAGAATAGAAGGCAAAATAAAGAGTGTGCCTTCTGTGCATGGTCCTCAGACAGAATTATAAATTGAGACTGTGCGTGGCTGTATTAAACAGAACTAACACTACGCAGGGCAGAAATGGATTTTCTTAAGCAGTTTCTATATCATGGGCTTGGTAGCTTTGAGAAATGCCTTTCCCTAATGGTCATTCTATTGATGTAGAGCCTAAAGACAATTTTCTAATTAAGCAATAAATTACAGCTGTAGGAAAGGCTGGTAAGTCACTATTAGATCTTTGCAGAGCTCTGAACCTTCAGATTGCTGAGGACGTGGCAAGCCTCTTACCTAACTTTAGTCATTAATTCTTGCTTCTCAATCTAGTTTTTCTTAAGGCTTTGAGATCAAAAAGCTCCCTTCAGACCTCACAATGTCACTCAAAAGGTAGGTGGTTTTGGCTCACAGTTTATATTTACCACGAGAATTTTAACAGCTCGTTTCCCCTCCCAATTTTCCTTCATTTTCCCCCATCAGACTGAAAACCCCTTATTACACTTTTGCTCTGTGGATGGTTTTGTTTGTTTGTTTCTGTTTTTTCCCTTCTGAGGGGCTGCAGAAAGGTGTTGTTGACATGCTATCTTTCTTTGTGCTCAACAACTGGTAAGAGAGATGTTTGATCCCTTCCAGGTCACTGGGAGGCAGCCAAAGGGCGTACTCAGGATAGTCTCACTGAGAGCATATACGATATCAACGTAAACCTGCTTTTTGATAGTTATACATATACCTTCATATTGCGTCAACTGACAGAGGCGTGACTCAAAAGTTGCTTCTAGACTTTTCATTGGAATGCCCGGCAATCCTTCCTTCTGTAGTACACCTGGAGCTAAGCAGATTATTTTAGATCATTTCACCTTTTCCTTTGCATTGTAAGGGCTTCCAAGATGTCTGTATTTGAGGAAGAAGAAATAAAGAGGCAACCTACTCACCTAATACAGTTATTAGAACAGTCAGTGCAGGAAAGTTGATGGAAAGGTGCAAAGAACAATTTTTTTAATGGACAACTACGCAGTAGCTTCTCCCTGGCAAAATTTCTTCCTTAACCTCATGCAACTGGTTTGTAACTTGGGTAGAGGACTCATGCCCTCATGATGAAAACAACGTACTACACAGTGACTAAAAGTTCTCAACATCCACAAAAATATCTAGCCTGTTGAATCCTTCCCACGTCTCTAGCTTCTGTGGTATCTTAACTAGCTGAATAGACAAACTACATCTTATATAGAACAGTATTTCAGGTCAAATTTGTTTGCTGACTTATAATGAGAGAGTTTAAGCAGAAGCAGCTCATTTACTTTGAAAACAGTAATTATTCTACATATTTTTACCATATAACTTCTAACACCTCCTCAGGCTAGTGTAGAGTCTTTATTTACCTCAACATATTTATTTCCACACTTCTTTAAAGATGCAGAGGCCAGCTTTGATGTAGGCATGCCACTGATTTCTACAACAACATAGCATGGTCACTTATATTTTCTCTTACTTCTGTAGAGTACTGTATTCACATTTTTCATTATCATAAACAGCTTAGCCAAGTGTTTTTCATATGTTCAAACGGATTCAGAGCCTAATAATGCAGATGAATGACAAAGATGATTCTTTTCAGCCTAAATACTACTACTGAAAATCTGGACACTCCCCAAAAGTCCCTTAGCTAAGTATCTTTGCTGATGTTGCCCGGTGGACAAAACAGTCAGGACCTCTGGAGATCTCTTGGTCTTACAATCCTAAATATATTTAAGAACAGAGGTATCATTACAGAACCCTTTTTCATTTCCCTTGCTTCTAATTCACAAGCATTTTCCCTAAAATTCCATTAGCATTCAAGTTTCCCTTAAAAATTGTAAAGGCTTTTTGAAACCGTGAATTGCAAATAACTGACTTTCACTGTGTCACTGCTATAGTTACAGAATATCAAATGGTTCTAGCCTGAATAAATGTCTACATAGAAACTTTAAAAATGTGTTCAGTGTAATGGAACCATAGAATGGTTAGAGTTAGAAGGGGCCTTAAAGATCATCTAGTTCCAACCCCCCTGCCACGGGCAGGGACACCTTCCACTAGACCAGGTTGCTCAAAGCCCCATCCAGCCTGGCCTTGAACATGAGGGATGACTGTGACTTTTTTTTTTTTTTTTTAAAAAATGAGAAATCTAGCCTTTTCTCCTTAAAGCCAAGCTTTTCCATGCTCAGTCTGTACCTTATCTGTTCACTAAAACAAACTATCTGCCCTCAAAAGGCAGTATTTGCCAGCAAGTTACAGGAAGTGTGTCCCTCTGAGAGGACATTAAAGAGAAGAGGGAAACCTCAGTAGCCAGTAAAAATAAAAGTAATAAACTCCCCAAACCAAATCTTAAACATAAGACACCAAGCACTGATAATGGGAAACCTCTCCACAAGCAATTTTAGAAGAGAACCCATTGAACAAACATCTGATGGAAATCATAGGATAACATTCACATATCAGCTGGCAGAAGCCCACAGGACTTGGCTCCAAATCCTCAAGAAGTTTAAGAATTTGATTTGTGAATATCCAGTCACTAAAAAAGTATCAAAGAATACATTCACTTATTCATTTCAGTTAAGAAACTTCCAGTGTACCAAAGGATGCATGCAACCAACATTTCTGAACACTAAAATATTGTGGCAAGAATAAAATCCTGGCAGGCTTTACTGAGGAATCACTAGTGGATGAGCATGAATTTCAGAAACCAGATTAATCCTCTTCTCTTTCACATACTCTTCCAGCTATTTGAAAGTAATGGGCTATGGGCCAGTGCAATACTACAGTATAATTTAAAGTAATTAAACAAATATTGATAGCAATCAGATTAATTTCGTTTAAGATTCTCTAATATAATCATCCACTTCACCTTTCTACACGTGGTTCTCCCCCAGCAGAAAATTAATAGCTCAGGAAGATATTGCAACCAGATTTTAAAATGTAATAGTTTCATGCTGGGGAGCTCTGCCATATCATATGGGGTTTTACAGAAACACAAAGCTGATCATAAATGTAAGAATAATACTTCTGTGTTCAAAAAAGCAGATTCCCAATAAGCTTCTACAACTCCCCAGCAAATCATGAGAATCCTTGTTGAAGGGATTCCTGACGTCTAAAGATTTAATTGTCATTTGGTGATAGTAGCTACAAAGCCAAGTAAGATTATTTTCACATAAAACAACTGAGGAAATAAGGACCCTCAATTTCCAAAATATACTGTATTTGTAGATTCTTTTCTATTTCACCGAGTTGAAGATATTTAAAGAAATTCTGTATTCTGGTTCTACCATTCACTTCAAAATAAGACAGAGAGGAGAAGGGAGAGGTGTACCATGATGAATTACTTGCCAACCTATATCCCCGCCTATCCTTTAAGTCTACTAAGAATTATAAAAATATAGCTTGGCATTTCAGAAACAAAAACTCCCCCCTCGCCGTTTTATCTAAAACACGTCTTCCATAAAACAGGCTCCGAGTGAAAATTATGACCATGTGTATGATTATGTTTCTCTCTGCTACTGAGGGAAATACAGACAGCAGCAAACTCAGTAAGTACGGATCTAGACTTTGCAGGGCACACCTCAACAGCGTTAGAAAGGAACTGATGTTAATTCTCCCTTCTGGAAAAAACCCAAGCTTCTTGTGAAAGGCCTATCCAGGGCACTGTCGCAATCTACGCAATTCTAAAGGAACTTCACCAATACGTACAGAATTAAACAGCTATTACATTTTCAATAGCTGCCTAAGGGGTGTCTGAAGCAGGCAGACAGAAAATTGTATTAAACAAATCCAAACCGAGTTTTACTTATTTTCCATCAGTCCACTGTTCTGTCGTGGATTGGCCCAGGCCTGCCCACAGATCTTGGGCAGGTTAAAAAAGCTCAATTAACCTGCATTTTTTGCCTTAGATTTCAGGCACCCAATTCTGAAATGATAGAAAGCATTTTAAAAATAAAAATGAATTTGTGCCATCTCGACTGTGTGGTGGCAACATGAAGTGACTGTTTCAATCTTTATATTTAAATAACACCCCTAGGAATCTGCTTTAAAGGCCAAAGCCAACAATCAGAAGTTATTTGCATTAAACAACCAATAAAACACCTTCTGAATTGTATTTTTCTTAGAAACTGTGATGTATACTACAAGTGGTACACAGTAATCTTCCTGACTACGACGCATTCAGCAGCACAGTTCTTAGTAAAAGCAGGGAGAAATTAGCAACCCAAAGTGCTGGAACAAAGGATTACGCCCCTACCAAAGCAATAAATGCCTAAACCACCTATGAGCGCGACCTCCAATTTTAAATGGTTAGGTCACAAATTGAACATACTCCCCTCATTAGTTACTTTATGCTTAGAAATTTTCTCTCATCTATTTTTTAAATTCTTCCTTTGTGTGCTGGATAAGAACTTCATTTAAGTGATTTCTTTATTTTCTGGAGGCGGAACTTTTACATAAGCTTAGAAGACCACAGCTGGTGACAAGAACAACAAGCAAGCGTCAAAGTCACAGCTTTCAGGGACAGAGCATACACAAAAGAAACATGTGAAATAGGGTACCTATATCTGAGCAACTGCTGCGGCTTCACAAGGTACTACCTATCACAGATACTCTAGCAACTGACTGCAGATATGTTTTGAGCCTGTGGCTAACAGAAAGGAAGAGTACTCTGGCCTTTCTTACTGGTATTTGAGCCATCAGCTGGATCAACTAAACTCAAAAGGCTCATCATTTTCTCTGTTCAGATACTCGAGACAAGAATTCCTGCCTGATGTTCCTACTGAATGACTCTTATTAGTTTTAAACTCACACACTTGAATCAAGCGATTCAACCTAAAAGCAATTATGGAAAATATTCAAGCACTTCGTTCTATAGAAGAATAAAATCACAACACAAAAGTAACAATTCAGGATGTTATTGCAGAATATAAGGTGATATCCCTCTTTTATACTATAGAAGAGGGAATTACTTCATCTAAACTACAATGAAACATGTAGAAACAGGAAATGAATGTCCATTTAGGTGGCATTGCACTAAAATGCAAGAAAAATACAATTTGCTTAATAAACTGCTGGCACATTTGAAACTGAGCTTTACCATAATCCCCAGTAAAGACTCTCTTAGGGATAGCTCCATTGATTTAGTACCTTTAACACAAATGGATCGAGCGTTGCAGTGTTCCCTCAGCACAAAGGAGATGTGTCCAAGGAGTGTTTGAAATGCAGGATTCTGACAGAGAAGGCAGACACTACCACTTGTGGGAGGGAGCACACATTTATATAGGTTCTTAAAGCGAGTGATGTTTTAGCATTTAATGACCCTGCCTATAACACTGGTAGTAAAAGAGGAAAATCTCTTCTCCCCCCCATTCGTGCAGCTGTATCAACAGAAGCACACCACATGTTACGTGATCCTTCTCTTGGGCTTCGTTTTGACACAAAGCAGGAGATGCTCGCAGCACACCCACCAGGCACTCCAGGTCTGCCTTTTGTGGCTTCAACACTCCCCACATCAACACTGTCCACGTCCAGTTCCAGAAAAGAGGTTTTCCCTTTAAACAAGGATAGGGAACTTGTGCCATACAGGTGATCCCGTGTACAAGTTAGCCAGCTCCTACAGCTCACTTTTGCCAACAGAGCCCTGAGAAGCTTTCCAGTAAGCCTGCTGGACACGGGAGCTGAAGGGCCTTACCAGCAAAGCTGCATCACCGAAAAGCCCTGAGCACAGATCGGCTCACCAGCCACCAAAGAGGACTGCACTGCAAAGCCCTGGGCTTGAAGGCAGAAGCAGTAGCTGTGGTGTTGCCCCTTCTTTTGCTGCACTCTCTCTCTAACCATCTCAGGGAATTCTTAGTCCCCTAAGGATTCTCCAGTGCCAAGGCAAATGAAAGACACTTTCCAGGATTTTGGACAAATGGTATGTTTTAATACACTCATTTCTTGGGAACCCTATTGCTCTTTAAGATAGAACTGATGAATTACTGTGTATATTCTGGGGCTATTCCTTAAAGGAATGTCAAAACGCAGGTAACAATTTTAAAACAGCGAGAGGTAAGCCAAGTACAAAAGTACTTCTATTGTAATAACGAGCAATTTCAATACCCCAGCTGTAACGGGAAGTTCCTGGAACGTGGCTAAACTAAATTCTGCTTGGCTCAGAGCCATGCAAATATTTCTTTTCCACATTCCCATCAATTACAGAAGTACAGTAAGTGTTTTTGTTCTTAAGTGCACTATTACAGGGGACACAAATAAGCCATTTTTCTTCCAGTGGTTGGGGCTAACATTTCTAAAATACCGTATTACACATTTGGCAGACTTGAAGCATGCTCCAGTTTTTACTTGTGTTGCATTAGTAAGCCACGGCATTTGAATCAACTGAAAATGGGTAGTACAACTCCACATCCTAACCAGACTACACATGCTTATGATGATAGTAGAGCTGTTTTTACTTCTGTGCTAAGTATTCACACTAGGGACAGCAGTCATCATGAGCAGAGAACAACTATTGTTAACTGTTTGCGTGCAAGCAATTGCAGATATGTACCACGAAGGAACTGTTTTAATGAAAAATTACATTGTATAAAAGTCAGAGTTACCATTATTAATCCATGTTTTAGAATGATAATTTTATACTGAGAGTTTATTGGGACAATAAATAATCATACTAAAAAAGAAAAGCTAATCAGAGGTATGCACATGCTTTGCAGGCTTTTTAGAGCGAAATTTTTCACCCTCACAAACATGGCCTTCTGTCACTAACAATCTACCAAAATGTTAAAAAAAAATAAATATAGAAGTGCAATGTACTCTCTCAATGCATATCAATTGTAGTCTGCCTGTACCAGCAAAGGTTATGTCTCATCTTACAGAGGCACCAAACAATAGCATAAGGTTGAATATGAGTGCGTTTCTAAGGATAAAAAAAAAAAATTACCCATTTTCTGAAACCTCCAGTCCCATATGGGGTACACAACAAAGAAACATCTGAAGTGCAGGGGGGTGAGTTTCTACAACGCTAGCATAAGACATAAATGTCCTATGGAATTAACCATTAGCATTCAACATGATAAATTAACCAAATTAACATTGACTCCCATGACCATCTTAGAAAAGAAATCTTGGCATCTCACTGAGAGTTAATTATCACTTTTCTCACATTCTGCCTAGTCTTACCAAACCTTTACCCATAGCATGTACTGGGGGTACCTGACCATACAAAGATGGCACCCAGCCAGATCCACAGGTAGGGATGCTGGGGAACATAGTTCCATTCTTTTCAAGGCAAACTGGTAAACTCCAAAAGCTGAGGGGCCTGACCATATACGTCAGACTGCTACCGGCAGGAGCTCTCTGACCAGTACAAAGATGACTGTGAGAGAACTAAAGCAATTAGAAATTGTTAAATGTGAAATTACTAACATGCTGATCCAGGAAGACAGCTTGGCTTTGTGGACAGCTTTATGCCAGATGGCAAGGAAGATCACATTTCCTTCAGTTATATTTGATTTCAACCACGGTGTCAAAAATGGAGGAAAAAGCATCACCTCTGTAGGCCAACACCCCTTTGCACTCCGTCAATAGAAAAAGCTCTGCAGTGCTTTTGAGAACTAATCAGATTCATCATGCAGTAAATGCAAGCAAATATTCCATCACTTTAGAAAAGATACCATATCACATCCTCAATCAGGCATAGCTTTCTTTAACAGTACTAGAAAAGGAGAAATACCTGCTTTGCAGATATTCTCCCACCCTCAGTTTTTTAAGAGCCTGTATCAATAGCTGTTCAACAACAACAAAAAGTTAAATAGCACATTCTCATTCGGCATCTTGACCACTGCCAAAATGCCTTACTTTCTGGCTCTAGGATCTTCAATTTTCTTCCCCTTGAAGTCATTGAAAAGAAAATCCACTCATAAAACACTGCTAAAGCTATCTGTGTGGTTCAACACCGATCACAGTAAACTTGTCTTCAGTTTTCTCGATGCCTCTTTTCACCTTTATATTAGATGCCAACTGTATCAAAGAAAAAACTTGACCAATCCCTATATCCTTGCTCTAGAATTGTAGTAACTAACCTCAGTCGGCTAATGTTTCCATTCTTTATGGTATCTCTTTCTACATTAAACTACTCTTAGGTTTCTTGCATTTTCCTCCTTGGTCATGCAAAACATTCTCCCCAACATAATCTACACAGCTATTATCCTACATTTCTCCAAATGCTGTCATTAGTCTTATGTCTATCCATAGTTACAATAAGATGATTGTTTAACAGAAAAGTGAAACTTTTGGCTTTCTCAGTTCTTGATTTCCTCCTCTTTCATGTCTGTGGTTACCATTTGCCTGTGAACATGGAGTCCAACACCAAAAAAGCACCAACAAAAAACCCACACACCATCAGCAAAGCTGCACCAGGTCTTCACAACGTAGGCTTACTTATACCAACATTCACATCCGGTCTCTCTTTTGATATATGATTTACCTGATTTGTTCTCTAGGCTTTAAAACCTCTGGGGCAAGAATTATCATCTCTGCTCATATTATAGTTAGCACAATAAAGACTTAAAATAGGTTAAAGCTCTCAAATGTTACTACAGTATATTACTTTTTATACTGCCAATTCTGTTAGATGTTATTGCCAGTATTTTGTGTGCTAGAACTTATGCACAGACCTTTATTCTATTATCTTTCATGTAGAAAGGCAACTCTTGCCCAAAACCCCTCCTGCATACCCAACTGAAGAAAGGTTGACTCCATCTAACAAAGGGTGATAAAATTTAGCCTTCCTTCATAGTGGAGCGGCCAGCCAAGGCAGGGCAACCCCTCTTGGCTGAATGCTGAAGTGTGGCAGTGCTAAGACAGTTCAGAGTCACTTTTAAGAAGTCTTTATCTCATACTATACACAGTTGGGCTAGACTGCTTACAATATAACCATTGTTTGGGCACTGAAAGCACCAATCTAGCTAGGCCGCATAAGGTACTTGCGATTCACTGTTCTCCTTCCATTACCTGCCTAAAATTGAAGCAGCACAAAAACTCTGATCTCCATTATGACAGTGCACAAGGAAAGGGGTGATACCCCATTTTGGTCCCTCTTTCTGAGACAGGAGTATAATAATATTTTCAGACAGAAGGACTACAAGATATTAGGCTTTACAAGAGGAGACACTATGGGATCTCAGTAGTACAGCATCGTAGTCCCCTGGTTACAGATGACATATGAAAAAAGCATACGGACTTACTGACAACTCTTTGATTAATTTTCTTAGTTCCCTGTGCCCATGCTTCTCAGCGATACTTGCTGGATCATCTCCGTATTTGTTGGTTATTTTGCAAGCCCATGTGGCCTCAGGACAATTGAGTAGAAACGCTGCAAGGTTCTTTAATCCAAATCTGGCTGCACAGTGAAGGAGAGTAGGAAATTCTTCCAAATGGCTATCTGTATATGGAAACAAAGTTTTCATAAAGAACAGGTTTGCTTTTACAGAACACCTTCCACCTTCTTTTACAAAAGTCCTTTGAATATTAGCGCTACAGAAACACAGTTATCTAAACTGCCAATAGAGAAGTGGCATCCAAAGAACAATTCCTCCAACTAACAGTTTTACAATTTACATTCAAATTTTAGCATAACTGAGAAAACTCTTCTTTTTTTTTTTCATGACAGAGGGATTTTAGAGCACTTAACTTCTATTGAGAAATAAGTCTTTTTGCAAGCAGAAGAAAACTCTACAGCCAAACATGCTTTTGCTTAGTTGTATAATAATGATTTAGGAATATTTTTAATATAAGATAATTGAGTAGGACATTTTTAGAGGGTTATGGTTCTATGTTTTCATATTAAAAGATGCTTCTGAAAAGCCACATGATCACCAGAGACTTGCAAAAATTTGCTTATCCCTGTAATGAAAAAATCAGAGAATTTAAAGATGACTGTATCGGATAACTTTTTTTTCTTTTTTTTTAATCTGAAAGAGTATGATATTTATTTCTATCACAGACTTTATTTTTCATCTTGGAAAACTGGGACAAAGCTAAACGGAAGTCAGTTTATCATTTCAGCATAGTCCTGCATTCTAACTCTAAGAGCAGCCACAAGTTACGTACAAAAAGAAAAGGAAAAGAGAGATCAAGCATAAACAATACTTCCCTCTGCTTTCATACTCTACTCTCTAATCACTTGTGATTTGTTAGGTAGTAATTTGTCTATGTATCACCACGCAGTGCATCTCTTTTCCCAAGTACGCATCCAGCCTGCCCTAGGCACCACCAGCTTCTTGCACCCTCAGGGTCTTTTGGCAGTATCTTTACTACTCACTGCATGAAGAAGTGCTTCCTCTAGTTTGCTTTGAACCTGGCTCCTGCTAGGTTCAATTGATAGTCCCTAATTCATCTTATTCTCCATCCCTGTCTGCCCTCTCTGCACTTCTAGTGATTTACTCATTCCCAGAAATTCTTTCTTGAAGAGCTCCAGTCCACTTAATTGTACCATATAAAGAATCAACTCCATCACTCCCACTGCTCTTTTCTGAACCTTCTCCAGCTTTAATTTAACTATTTTGAGATGATAGGAGAAAAGTTGCACATGATACTCAACTTGTGGGTGAACCATGTAATTTATTCGTTGTCATAAGTATGTCCTGTTTTGTTCTCTATTCCTTTTCTAATAATTCCTAGTATTTCATTTGCTTTTTGATTTGCTGCCTAGCAACAAGTTGATGTTATCATGGAACTGTGTGGTCTTATTCCTCAGTGCTAATAGCCTACTCAAAGCCTCTCATTTTGTATGACAACATAGGACTGCTTTTTCCACTTGTATCACTTCATCTCTACCTACAATTAATATCATCTGACATTTTACTGCGTAATTACTAAATCTTATAACGCCTTTCCCCCATTTGTTTTCCCCCAATTAGCCCTCTTCCTTACTACCCTGAATACTTTTTATCACCAACATACGTTTTTTCCAACTGTCTGCCTACTGGTTTTGGCCAGTTATTCATCCATGCCCAATCAATTACTGACTTGAGGTTTGTTGACTCTTACAAAAACTACAAGAAATCTATAAAGCAAGACTTCACATTACAGAAAATTTATTTTATGACAATTTCTATTAATTTGTCTGGTAGAGACAACACATTAACTTGGTTCTAGTTCTCAAGGTCCCCAGACACAATTGGGTTTTGGCATCACAGTTACATCCTCTAGTACTACAGAACTGAAAACTTGTTAGAAAGCTGTTAGAAATCCAGCTATTTTACTTTTAAATTTCCTCAGAGCTCTTGGTGAACACCAGTTAGTCTTGGTAATTTCTTTGTGCCCAATCTGCCCATTTTTGCTCTAACTTCATGATTCCTACAATTCCATACAGTCTCTTTCTGCATGTCTCAACCAGGACTACAGCTTGGGAATCTACAGCTTCTTCTAGCTTTCTTGAGTTCTCTTTTATATCCCAGTCATCAGTTGTCCCACAGACTAGCCAGCACATTTTCAGTCTTTTGTGTGCTGGAAGAAAGACTTTGTAGTAGTTATGACTCCTTTTGTAATTCTCTTACAAGCTGATCGACCAGAAAAATTGTTAGAACAATTCTTGACTGCATTTTGGACAAAGAATATTCCACCACTATCCCATTCCAATATTGTTTTGACACAAGGTATTTAAGAGGGCTACATTTTGGTCAAAAGTCACATTAACAACCCTAAATGGATTTTTAAATAAATTGGGTGTTATCTGACTTTTATTTCTACTAGGCAACCAAAAATCCAACTAAGAAACCATAAATACACAGCACCTGTGTAAATCAAGTCACTTATTTTAGAAGCCTTGGCTGAGTGAGCTTCTGCCAACAAGCCTATGTGCTTTAGTTTATATTTCTTTATATTTTCAGTGTGTTTTAAAAGTCTTTGAGTTAAAATAGGAAACCTTAAAATTGTATAGCAGCTAAGGTTTTTGACAGAAGTAGGTGTCGCGCAACTTCTTTACTCCATATTGCTCAACAATTTAATTGAAATTCCACAAACTGGACTTAATTCTGTAATTAGAAGAACTATAAATGTTACCCCAGAAGCCATTTGAATTCTTATTTTTGTCTACACTTTGCTAACTGCAGGGAAAAACTAACCCCCCACAGATCGAGAGAAATATAAACCAAATTAAGGAGCTGGCACATGAGCAGTAAAAACGCATGCAAGTAATTTTAAGGCTGGGACAACAGCATCAAAGCTAAGTGTACTTTTACACATTACACAAGATTCTCTTAAACAAAACAAAAAAGTGTCCAAGCCCAAGCTAATATTTCAAAAAAAATCCACAAATCATTGTCAAATTGCACATCTTAATGCATGTCTTTTGCTATTCTTTTTTTTTTTTTTTTTTTTTGAGATGTCCAGCAATGAAATAGGTGTTGAGCAGTAATTTTAAAGAGGAGCAAATTACATGAACTCTAATCAATAATCTGCATCCTGTTAGCAGACTCTAAAAGGTCAAACATAGTCAGTAAAAGGAGCCTTAACAAAGTATTAATAACATGCTCTAAAAGAATTTCCACTCCACGCTAATGAAATCTGAAACAATTAGTTACAAATCCAACAGGGGAAACAAGCCTGTATTTCTAATGGACCGGGTGCTACTATTTCTTCTTCAATATAAAAAGAGTCAGTGGTATTCATAAGCCTGTTCTAGGCTTATATCTGAGTTTTCAAAGCAATGCAAAACAGAGGTATCCTAGAACCAACTCCAAAATCCCTTCAGCTCCTTTGCAGTTGCGCTATTTTTTCTGGTCACCGCTCAACTCCTCCCTAGCTAGGTTTGATATTCAAGTGGGACTGCTACTCTCACATACTTTGAACATTACAGTAGACTACATCATTAACAAATGAAATACCTCAGCCAGTCATGAAGAATGGTAAAAATCAATAAACCGATTTCCTAAAACAAAGGGTTTTTTTAAATTGCTCCTTGCAGTAAGAAGGAAAAAAGGCTATCTTCAGGTATGAAAACTTTAACAGCAGCACTGGTAGAGAGATCTTTTACATAACACTTTAAAAAGACACAAGTGAAACAATTGGTTTTAACACCACATAAACAATATGAAAGCACTTTCCCCAAGAACAGGAGACAGAAGTAGTTACATTTGTTTCTTATTTTGAGAATAAGTATACAGATAATTTTGAGAATGAGTATACAGATAATATACAGGCTATGTGAGTTTTGTTATAAAATCATACCGCCTTAAAATGTTGGTTCTAGTTACAACTATAGCTGAAGGAGCCAGTGAGGATGGTGCTATTGCTACATATCAACCTATCAGTCAGCAACTTTGTGCAACTATGCAACAAAATTCCATACATATATGCAGATACAAGCAGGACTGTTTTTACTCAATAGCAGAGGGATTTTCTTTTTGTACAAGATCCAATGAGATCTAAGATTGAAAGGCAGTTTTCAAAAAGTTTAATGTTAAACAAGCATCAATGCTAGCATCACGATAACATCTCTGAGCAAAGAAGCTACTAGGATTACGGGGGTTTTTTGGGAGTGTGTTAAGTCTAAAGACTGAACTTAATTATTGAAGTGTTAGTTTCAGAATACAAATCTTGCTCAGGACAAATTACTGACAATCATTATAAATAATTTCATCTTTTCTATCTTTCCACATCATCCACTTCAAAAATATGCATAAAAGGGAAACTTCTGTTGACAAAGTAATTCAAATGACTTACTTTCACAGTATGAATTTTCACCACATGCTTAAAACAGCTGCAACAGACAAGAGTGCCATCAAAGGATCTTAAGTCCAGAGAGGCTAAGTAACATAAATTGCATTGGGATTATAAAATTATTGTAACCTATCTTATAATTTCATTCAAGAGCTCTCTCCGCAACACCTATTATTACAGAAAAATTTAAATACTATGGTGAAATCCATTTCTGAAATAAATATGGCCTTATTATCTTTAAATAAACGAATAACTGACCCTTGAAAGTCTTTTAGTAGTACAAAAAAGTGATTGTAAAATGGAAATTTTAATAGGAATTGAATGCTCAGGGGAAAAAAAATCATCACATTTATAACATTATTGGTATACTGTTATTACAAGTAACAGAGCAAAATTTGCTGCCTGAAATATTTTGTATTGCTAAATATGTAGTTTGTGCTTTCTACGACTGGATTTTTTTTAGCCATGAGCCTTCCATGAAATTTAACACAGTCCCTTTTCAGTAACATAACTGTATGAACACACCCTTCCAGCAAAGATTTAGCAAAATAAATTTTGAAAAAAACCACTGGATTTTTGCCAGGCCACGCAACATAACCTGTAATAGCACTGTCAGCTAGTGGACATGATCATAAAACACAATATGCAGCCACATTCAAAAGTTTCAAGTCCTTCCTTTCAGACACTATTGAACTTCTTGGTGCTGCTACTCAGCTCTAAATGAGCAGAACACAAAGACCTATTTTCTTATGCAAAAAGATTTGAGCCACACAGGCCTTATACAGTAGGGTGGTTACACAGACACTTTTTAGAAAAAAAATGCGTATCAGATGAGCACACACATGGCTTCTGGGGCTTCCTATTGCACAGATGCATTAAAAGCGAGGAGCTATCAGACAATAGCTGACCTCTGTCACACAAGTGCTACCACCCTAAGCTGGGGATCCCAGTCAGCAAAACTCACCATTGCGCTCTCCTCAGCCAGGTGTCTCTACTCCCAAATGAGAAAATGAAAACTCTTCTCTGTTGACAAAAAATACAGGCTTCTAACTCAAGAAACCACCCGGTAGACCCTTCCTTTAAGGAATCCAAACATCACTGAACCACATCACACTATTCCCAGTACCTTACTTTGGGCTTCAGCTGCTGTCTTTTGGGCATGATAATAGTCCCTCTCCAGCCTAGGCTGGGTACTAACAAGGTCGGGATTAGAAGCAGAGAAAGCTCTGTTCAGACTTCTTTTCCCTTCCCCTTGAGCAATTAATACCAGGCATGAGATTGATCCAGTTGCTGCTGCAGAGTTAGTGATTCAGCAACAAATAATGTAGGAGGAAAAAAGCTTAGAGTCATGACGACTGCTCCTTCTGCATTCCAGTCAGCCATGAACAGTTTCAGACATCAAACTGTACCAGCTGCTCCCACAGATACCACGTGGTGTGGAGAGAGGGAGCCATACAAATACCAGAAACTTGTGAGGAAAGCAGTTAACACGGCTTCATCTACTGATCCTTGGCTTTGAGATTCCATTTCATTTCGTTATCACAACACTTTTGGACCATAAGCATGTCTTCAGGTTCAAGACAGACAGATATGCACTGTTTTACCTTTAGTTATGTAGATCACCAGCTGATTAGGAAGGGATTAGGAAGCCAAGGTGGCAAGCCTGACTTGCCACCTTGCCCCTCCACCCACTAAACACCTTGTAAATACATCTTTTCCAGGTATCAATATACGGTGGTATATTGAAAGGCTGAGAGAGCTGGGACTCTTTAGCCTGGAGAAGAGAAGGCTGAGGGGAGACCTTATTATTACTTACAAATATCTAAAGGGTGGGCTGAAGGAGGATGGAGCCAGACTCTTCTCCGTGGTTCCCAGTGACAGGATGAGGGGCAATGGGTGCAAGTTGGAACATAGGAAGGTTCCAACACACAGAAAAACTTCTTTACAGTTAGGGTGACAGAGCACTGGCACAGGCTGCCCAGGGAGGTTGTGGAGTCCCCTTCTCTGGAGATTTTCAAAACCCGCCTGGATGCAGTCCTGAGTAATGTGCTCCAGGCAATCCTGCTTTAGCAGGGGAGTTGGACTAGATGATCTCTAGAGGTCCCTTCCAACTCTGAAAATTCTGTGATTCTGCGATAAAATATAGAAAATAAGCAGGTCTTCAATCCACAGGAACTAATTTCATGTCACCTTCAGTCACTACAGCACCACCAGCCTTACTCTCAGAAAGGGAGAACCTCCACATCTTGTTTCAGTGTTGTGTAGGATCAGTTGTCCATTAGAGCAGATGCATGCAAAGGCTTTACTGAGTGGTTCAAATGGACAGATCTAATTTCTTCTGCCCACAAAACAGAAGCCTGGTGCCATCAAGTTGCAACACAAGGCAAAAAGGTATTGCAAGGACCATCAGAGGACCATACTGAGCTCTACCAATTTAAGACAGCTTTTAACGCTTTGATTTGCAAAGCCTTTTCAGGCTACGCAATTGGCAGCCCCCTGCACTTACACAAAGTAGGATGCCACCTTCATGGGTCAAACTTTCCAAGTCAAACTCTGAACTACTGAACTGCTTGAGGCCACCCTGGTATGATCTCTCTCAGTAGATGCTATACCAACAGTTCTGACGGCTGCTGTTCCTTCAGCAACCTCACTAACACTTCAACGCCCATTTCTGTATGCAACTGTGGTACCACTAGTCATTCTCTGCCCTGTATAAGCTAATGGCTTTGCCACCCATGCAGTGAGGGGAAAAGATGTTGTTGGACTTGACCTCGCAGAAATTCCTGCCCTAAATGCATATTTAATTAACTAAAAATATAGTAAGGTTGATGACATCGAGAGATAATTGAAGCCTGCTGGTCTTCTTTCTTTTTGCCCTCATTCTGAAAAGAGGCACCACTAACTGTTTAAATCCCTCCCAAGTCACCTAACAAAGGTGAAGAAGTTACCTCTTTCCTACAGGTTTGACAGCAAAAGTGAATGGCAACTAAGGGTACCATTGCCAAAATAACCAAGTAAGAACAACCCACTGCAAGAACTATTTGTGTTGGGTTTTTTTTTTAAACTATAATTCTTCATTTAATTGCCAATTCACAAAATTCAGTGAGCTCTTAAAACAAATTAGATGTTCTACTGTAAAGAAATTTCCACCATACTGTGTTTAACTGCTTTAACTGAAGTTTTGTATTATACACAGTAGCAAGATGCTGTAATTATTTGAAAGCACACATGCGTTGGGCAGAAAATATCATTCTTGAACTTGCAAGTTTGTCACACTGAATTGGGGAAAATTGCTGGAACTTCTATCAGCTGTGAAACTGGAACAACTGGTACATTTCAGCTAAATATATAGAACTGAACAAAAGCAGTAGTTATTAGCGTCACTAGAAGTGAACAGCTTTTGCTCAGTAGCAGTCCTTTAATGAAGAACTTTAACAGAGAAAAGCTGCTGCTGTTTGGCAACTACACTAAGAACTAGTTAGCGGGTAATCATACGCAGGAAGGAAAGGTTTAAGAGAAAGCGCCCAAGCGGCATATTTTTAAGTGCATTAAGGTGGCTTCTCCTTGCAACTAACTTTGGGGCCAGTGCTTGCTTTTAATCAAAGTTTCAGTTGACGTACACAAGTTTAACAGGAACTGCTGCTTCGTATGTTTTGTCCTGTCATAATCCCTTCTCTACTCTTCTCTGCAGAGCATTCTGGAACACCTCAGCTATAAAACAGAGCATAAAATCTAATATTACTGTATTGTAGTACTGTCTCAGCCTGTGGGAATTTTCATAAAATTGCAGTAAGCAAACAGAACAGCCTACAGTAATATTTCTGCAGAAGAAATAAGACATCCTTCTTTTACTTCCCAAATTATTGATACAGGACATTACTTTTTTTTTTTTTAGCAATTTAAATAGACACTTAAAATTACTTCTACAGTGTCAATATCAATTAAACCAAAGAAATACTTAAAGCCCCATTTGTTTCTTCTTGCCCAGTCTACCTTTTCTCCCATTATTTTGCTAGCAGCTGAAAACCCAGACTCTAATTCTTCTTTTGGGGTAGACTTTCCAGCTTGAAAGAAATAATTAGAGAAATCAGGATAGGACTTGTTATGTTGCCAACAGTGTTAAGTGGCAAAAAGCAGTACTTTCTACAAAAAGAGTAAATTCATGACTCTTTGTAATCCTTGATGCTTGAGTTCAATCAGAGCAATAGTAACAGATAACATAAAAAAAGCAAAACTCATTAATAGTGGAGAAAGAAGTATATTGCCTCAAGTACATTGCCCATCTCTTGGACAGGAATCAATGCACCAATAATTCCCAAACCTGAGGATTCAAGAACAGAATCAGAGTTTCCCAAGCTCAAGAAAAGTTTTGAAATACGAGTTTGGATTTGTTACTATGTTTTGACTGGCTTCTACTACCAGAATACAAAGGAATAATATACATACAAGGTACCATGAAAGCAGTTTGGTCCAGAACATACAATATTCAGGACAGTACCTCCAGCTTTGGTTACATGCTTCCACAATGAATGGAGAACACCACCACTAAAAAAATCCCATACATGCATTGGCTCTGTCTTTCAGTTAATGCTGTTGTTAAACACAATGTTTTTCCAGTGCTTCCTATTCAGTTTGTGTTCAGCTTTCTCATCTGATTGGGCTTCCAGTATTCCCCTTCAGAGACTGCAGAATAATCTGTTTAAATATCACTCATTACTAAAACATTCTTCCCCTTGATAAGCTTAAAAAAAGTCTGTCTCTTAATTCTTCTATACTGCCAGGAGGCAATATCCATGCATAATCCTAAATATATCTTGACAAAGTTCAGATACTTTATCTTCTTTAAAACTACATAAAACCTAACATATAACAACAACAAAAGCAGCAATTAAAAGAAAAAAAGGCACAGTTCAGGTCTTATTAGTGCACTTTATCTCTGACACGCTTTCACATATACAGCAGTTCCAACAATATTTTTCTGGCAGAGATTCCTGATTTACTTTTGGTTACTACAACAGCTATTACATTAGGATACTTCATCAAAAGCAAGCAACTGAAACTCATCTTATGCATGGCAAACTACATTCCAATGGCTATCATTCAAAACCATTGTTTGTAAAAAATCAGCACAAATTTTTACTTTTACCATTTCCAATTGCTGCCTTTTATAAATCAATTTCTTTTGCATAATACTGACAAACTTAAGAGGAGGTCAAAAAACAAGTAAAGACACAGCACCATCATTGCCTCTATTTAGGCAGAGATATAATTCCCTTCCTGCATGTATTCCAAGTGAGATCCCATAGAGAACAACATAGTTCATACATGTTAAAGTGCTTGCAGGGTTATAGCCCTAGGTTTTCATGTTGCTTCATATTGCAAGGAACTTCACAAAGTTTGATGTGCTGCTCTAACAATTCTCCTTGCCTAGACAGCAAGCATTCAAATTTCCAAAATACATATTTGTGATCCATGGTATCTCTTGAAAAATTTTCCTTATCAGAAATCATTATATCCAGTGATATACCTATCCTAAGCAGGTAAAGTTGTTCTGTTACATATTATGGTAACAGTAAGTTTTTCAGGACATCTTGCCCTCTTTTTTTTTTTTATTAATATTTAAAAGAAATAGAAATACTGAAAATATTCTAGTTGAGTCTACCCCAGGGAAATAACAATGGATGACTTTACCCTAAGCATATCTTATCTATAGGCATGTTTACATATAAATATGTTAGTATAGAGACAGGCAATCACACATGTTTATATTGATATAACAGACCAGGTGTAACAGACCAGTAAAGCAGAAAAGATCATATTAAACAAGGAACTACGCATAAGGCCTGTCATCAGGTACTCAAAGTCTCCAACTTAATTTGAATAAATGGAAACTGAAAGACAAGCAAATAGCCTCAGGGTCTACAAGAAAAAAATACTATAAATATGGTCATGTATGTACATGACAGGAAACACACAGCGAGAGCTATAGAAATATAACGTACATCCTTTCGTTCTTATCACCTCAAATGATGAAACTGCATTTCTGGTGGTGACTCTGCACACAAAATAAAGACAGTTATAAGGCTGCCTCAAATTAGGCAATCTGAAATTACGCATTGAAGAGCGAACCAAACAAAGAAGTGCTAGCTGAAAGGATTACTCAGACACTTGTAACAGATGCATTGAAAGGAAGATGGTATCAGAGTTGACCTTTTGCACTTTTGCCATCTATCTTGACTTTGCCAGCCTAGACACCAACCTCTCAACAAGTACTGCATTCATCACACTAAAAAGTTGTTAAACAGCCATTCTGGTGAGGGGAGCAGCTCTTGAAAAATTACGTAGGTAAACATGCACCCGGTGACATATTGATCTAAACCATTGTTACTATAGGCATGCACCACATTGCATTTTTCTTAAATTACATCACATGCATTTTTCCTATTAGAGTTTATATTTAGTTTTACACTCCTAAGTTTTTAATCACGCAGCTGTACACTTTGTGTGAAGTCAGACCATGCAATTCACTAGTTATCCAATAAAATTAATCATGAGTTCTTCATTATTTGTTCACTTTGAGTTCATATTGAGAAGTCTCAAGTACAGCAATTTATCAGCTGCACCCTGGTGTGCTAGCTATAAAGTTAAACTAAAACCTCAAGGTAAAACCACACAGAGAAAGGTTTCTCTTATCTATGCCTCATGCTGCAAGACTGACCTCTTGTAGTCATGCCAATGACTAGCGTCATGAAACAGTCTCCAAAGGTTTAAAGAGGGTTTAAAGATAAGGTTTAAAGACATTTAAACTTTTTTTTACTGTTTAGGTTGAAAGTATTGCATCTTTACTTTGAAACCATCTAGCTTCCAAGGAGTGCATCTACCTTTGGGTAAAGGTATTATTACCAAGCTAGAGCTATTAGACCCAGACTGGAAAGCCAGAAGATTAAGTGCAGTCCATTAGATGCTAGATGTACAAAAAACTCGCTCCAGCTTTTGGAAGAAAATTACATATTCAAAGGTTTATGAACTAAGCATTTGATATCAAATCTAACCAGTGGCTCTCTTTATTGAGTTCAATAGGATTTGAAGCCTTTAGAAGCAAAGCTGGGAAGTGGGCAGCAATCCTACATAGAATCCCATACAGGTTGTCACTGAGAAGTTAAAAGTGTAATCATATTCTGACTTATTGACATGCCTCTCTTTCAACAAAGTATGTCTCAATGTAAAGTGTGTGCGTGTTCCCCCTGGAAACAGACAACTGGATTTCTGGCAGAAGTTAGCCTATTTTGATCACTAGGGAAAAGCAGCACATACAGTAATTATGAAATTAGGGCCGATCCATCTGCCCGTTCAGAGATGCAAGAAAAATTCATCTCAGTGCTATAGAACTTTTGGTGCAATAGCTTCTTATCCTTCCCAGAAGTATTTAATTAGTTTTCATTCTTTGACATTTTCTCTTTGGAAGAAAAAAAATGGTACTTGGAAAAAAATGAGATAAAACCGGCTGAACAAGGAGACGTTAGTCCTCCATTAGACCTGATACATCTAACGCCTGTTTGGGATGCTCTTACAGGGAGTCAAAGATGTGGATTTACACACCTTTCAGGCAGAAGGGGGATCAGAGCCTAGGCCTCCCACATTCTGAGTGCTTCCAGCTCTGTGACCACATCTTTTTTTCATGAAGAATCTAGGCATCTAACCTAGTACTTTCCTGTTGCACTGGACATCAAACCAATTAGTTTTAAGGTCACCAGTAGGCTCATGTTCACAAGCAGTCAACTTGCTCTTGAACTACACAGGCCTTTTGGGGAGGAACTGCAGGTTGGTAAGCATTATTCTCAATATTCAAAAATGTGCCCAAATCTAACTGGTTACTAGAGAAGCAGAAAATCTTTTGCTCATCAGAACAAACATTTCACATTAGGAATGACTCTCTAATGTGTCCTATACACCCCCACCCTGCAGTCTTGCACAGGAAAATGTCAAGGACAGTTGCCTCCCTGAACACCCTACTTGTTTGCTTCCACTAACCTAGACTCACATTTAAGCTCATTTTTAGAACACAAGTAGAATCGTGTTTATTTAGTACAGAGGGTTGAATTCCATCACCAAAGAAACCTTACTGAAACAGAAAGGAAGCATGATAGAACTACCTTCAAAACTGGCTATATTTGGTTACTAGAAGCAAGTGTTATGTTTTACTTGGATGTAGTGAGTTTATTTTCTCAAAACCATAGACCAGGTACACAAAACAGGACTCAGCCAATAACTCAAACACTTCTTTCTATAGTATTTCAGAAGGGAAACACATTTTCTTGGCATTTGTTTTTCCCCAAAAGTTTCTTAGAAAAGCTGAGGTCTAACACACAGCTGAAATAACATCATAATGATCCTTTCAAGACACAAACTAAATAATCACACTCTTGGTTTATTGCAAACCCATTTGAATCCTTAATTAGTGGTTAATGAATTCAACCAGGACCCTCCATTTGGTACTGAACAGTAGCTTTTGTTGATACATTACAGAATTGTGCAAATAATGTGTCTACTTTATAGACAAATCCTATTTTAAGTCCCTGGGATGCCTTTTTTTTTTTTAATTAAAAATAATATAACTACCTTTTAGCTAGAAGTAACGCAAACTATTAAGTGCATAGGTACTAAAATGAATGGAGAAGTTTAGTGCTGTTCTAAGTCCAAAAGCCATCCATTCTCTTCAGACAGAGAAATACTTCCAATTTTCTTTTTTTGTCACCAAACTTTGAGAAAGTGAAGTTTAAATTGTAAGGCAGAAGAGCAATTAGTAAAAAATATATAATGTACAGGCATACCCTCATGTCTTTTATTGCCCGTTTTCACTGTAAGTATAAATTTGCTAAGCTGTAAAGCTGTCAATTTGCAGTTGATCCAAAGCTGATCGAACATCCAGACAAGTATAAATATGTGGTACTGAGTCATGAACTAACGATTTACAGCATTCTTTTCCCCATTTTTCCTGGTTATGTTGTCTTTATTGTGGATAGCTGCATTTCACTAGTGGTTTTAAATATTTAAAGACTGTCTTATTAACATTTATAAGTAATAACCATAGCATCAGTAATAAAAATCAATGCATAGAAGAAGTGACTCACTAGCTTGTTGATGGTGCTCTTCTTCATTTTGGAATGGGCTGAATTTGTAAGTAGATATTTTTCTTTCAAATAACGAAGTCAGGACACTGTCTAGCTTCTCAACAGAAGAAAATTTAAAAGCCTGTTTAAAAGAAGAAAAAAAAAGAAAAAAACAGTGCATTTGTTGCATATGTATTTTTATCTTTACCCTAAGAGTGCTGGTGAATCAAATTACTTATCTAAAATCTGAAGGCTCAAGCAATGATTTAACAAGCTATCTTGTTAACTGAATCATAACAAGTAGTTTTGTTCTGCTGCTCTAAAATAACGACACAGTAGGAAAATCTAGTTTAGTTATTTGTAAAAAAAGAAGTCTATAGTAATGTCTTATCTTGCGTATAGGAGGCCCTGTTCCAGTACTTATCTGAAGATAGTAATAGAAATAACAGTGAAACAGAACTGGCAAGAAGACAACTCTGCACTATCGAACTCCATACCAACATAAAGGTCACCTCCCTCAAGAAGGAATTCAGGTTAGAGACTTTTAATCTACAGCCCATTCCCGCTCCAGAGCGCTCACAGACTCTAAGTATACTGCATTTACATATTTTGACACACCCTACACAAGTCTCTATAGGCCCATGAAATCTTCCTAAGAAATTCCACCAACACTACGCACCTTAAGTCCCTGCTGAAGTTTCACCAAAGCAAACAGAAGTAGAACTGTATTTAAAGTTAAGCACACTGCAAGGGAACACCGAGCCAGTCAAAAGTTTGAGAAAGCCCACCTTTTATCTGCATAAAGATTTAAAACATGACAGAAGAGAAGTAAAAGTACTACTTTCTCCTGTGTCCTTGCAGGCATGTTCTTCTTTTCAGGAGCTGCTCAGAATTAAGCTGGTGAGTTTGTAGGCAATTATTCCCATGCTCTCTGAAGCACAGCCAGCTGTTCTCTGCTCCTCCCTTCAATCCTGGTCCTTCTGCAAGTGCTTCTCCCTGCCGCAGAGGTCATCACCAGCAGCTTGTCCTTGCTCAGTACCACCTCCCCAGGTGTAGTCACTATCTCCATTCCCTCACCCACTTCTCAGAGCAACAGGACACAGCTGTGAAGAACAGAGAAGCCCCAAGTGCTGACCATCACACCTGGGCTTCCAAAACCATCTTCGAAAAAGGAAAAGACCAAGCACATATTTTGCTACTTTTGTGAATGAGATGATCTACATTCTTTAATAAATGCTAACAAAGCCCTGAAAATGTGTGCCACTGAAACACAGCATATGCAGCCAGTAAATCAACACATTTCTCACTGGCTCTAGCAGTACTAACAAGGTTACATTTACATAAAGATGAACTTCTTCAGTAGTTCTTACACATCAGATACTACTTTATATGCAATTCAATATCTAGATTACTTCTGCCAAAGAGAATGGGCTAGGCTTAAAAATCACTTAGGCATTTCTAACAATTTTAGCCAGTGATAGAATATATATAGATTTCATAGTTAGAGGAAAAGAAAAAAACATTTCAAAAAAACAGCTGCTGACGTGGCTTAGAAGATTGAAATACTAAATACAGTTGCAAAGGAAGTATCTCTGGGGATCAGGTAAAGGCACATACATAATATCACCACATAAGTCATATAGCTATTTCTTACAAGTTTTCATAGAAGAGGCAGCAGCTTATTTTCATTCTTCTTTTTCAATACCCACTGTAACTGGAATCCTGTTTGATGACTATGATAAAACATCCTTCAAGATACCAAATCTCTCAGAATCATAGGAGTATTATTCAACCAAAGTTTGTCATAAAGACTTCCTGAATCTCTCTAGATATTCTAAGTCACTCAAACTAACACGAACCCATCAATTTCAGTAATAAGGATATGACCTTAGTTTCAATTTATTTTTTTTTAAACCTAAGTAAACTGTACCAAGAAACTGCAGAACTAAGTAATTGAATCAACAGTTGCACTTGGTAGAAAGTCTGAGAGAAAAATACAGCATGTAAATTCAGCAGAATGCCGAATGAGAAATGGATGGAAAGTAAAAAATTAACTATGAAAAAGTTTAATTATGAATTATAAAATCAGTCTGTAAACTCAGTTAATGGAAGAACACAAACTCCCTAAGAGAGTTTCTTTAATTCAGAATTATACGGAAGTGAGGGAACAAAAAAAATCATGGACTTTAGTCAACGCTTACCCTCATATATTCTGTTAGCAAGTTCATTCAGCATTGTGATTCAGCTATTATAATCCCAACTCTTCCTACTCTACTATAAATTTTCAGGTTTTTCTCTTTCAAAACTTATGCAAAGAAACACTTCGTTTTTTACTCTCTTTATTTCCTTACATTTTAAATATTTATTTGGTTGCTTCAAATTGCTTTGGTTGCTTCTCCAAGTGACAGAGGAGCCAACGAGGAGAGGTGCCATGCTGGACCTTGTTCTCACCGACAAGGAGGGGAATGTGAAGCTCAAGGGCAGTCTTGGCTGCAGTAACCATGAAATTGTGGAGTTCAAGATCCTTAGGGCAGTGAGGAGAGTGCACAGTAAGTTCACTACCCTGGGCTTCAGCAGAGCAGACTTTGGTCTCTTCAGAGATCTGCTTGCTTGAGTACAGTGGGATTAAGCCCTGGAAGAAAGAGGGGCCCAAGCAAGCTGGCTAATATTCAAGAATCACCTCCACCAAGCTCAGGAGCGATGCATACTGACAAAGAAGTCCGGCAAAAACGCCAAGAAGCCTGCATGGATGAACAAGGAGCTCCTGGACAATCTCAAACAGAAAAAGGAAGCCTACAGAGGGTGGAAGCAAGGACAGGTAGCCTGGGAGGAATACAGAGAAACTGTCTGAGCAGCCAGGGATCAGGTTAGAAAAGCTAAAGCCCAGAGAGAGGTAAATCTGGCCAGGGACATCAAGGGCAGCAAGAAAAGCTTCTTTAAGTACATCAGTGACAAAAGGAAGACCAGGGAAAATGGAGGCCCACTCAGGAAGGAAACAGGAGACCTGGTCACCTAGGACATGAAGAAGGCTGAGATACTCAACGACTTCTTTGCCTCAGTCTTCCCTGGGAAGCACTCTAGCCACACCACCCAAGTCACAGAAGGCAAAGACAGGGACTAGAAGAATGAGGTACCACCCACTGTAGGAGAAGACCAGGTTCGAGACCATCTAAGGTATCTGAAGGTGTACAAGTCCATGGGACCTGATGAGATTCATCCGCAGGTCCTGAGGGAACTGGCAGATGTAGTTGCCAAGCCACTATCCACCATATTTGAGAAGTCGTGGCAGTTTAGTGAAGTTCCCACTGACTGAAAAGGGGGAAACATAACGCCCATTTTTAAACAGGGAAAAAAGGAAGACCTGGGGAACTACAGGCCAGCCAGTCTCACCTCTGTGCCCAGCAAGATCATGGAACAGATCCTCCTGGAAACTATACTAAAGCACATGGAAAATAAGGAGGTGATTGGTGACAGCTGACATGGCTTCACCAAGGGCAAATTGTGCCTGACAAATTTGGTGGCCTTCTTTACAGCACTGGTGGAAAAGGGAAGAGCAACTGACATCACCTACCTGGACTTGTGCAAAGCATTTGACACTGTCCCGCACAACATCCTTTCCTTTAAAATGGAGAGACACAGATTTCATGGATGGACCACTCGGTGGATAAGGAACTGGCTGGATGGCTGCAGTCAAAGAGTTGTGGTCAATGGCTCCACGTCCAAGCAGAGACCAGAGACGAGTGGTGTTTCTCAGGGGTCAGTACTGGGACCAGTGCTGTTTTACATCTTTGTCGGCAACATGGACAGTGGGATTGATTGAATCCTCAGCAAGTTTGCAGATGACACAAAGCTGTGTGGTGCAGTTGACATGCCTGAGGGAAAGGATGCCATCCAGAGGAACCTTGACAGGCTTGAGAGGTGGGCCCATGGAAACCTCATGAAGTTCAACAAGGCCAAGTACAAGGTCCTGCACATGGGTCAGGGCAATCCCAAGCACAAATACAGGCTGGGCAGAGAAGGGATTGAGAGCAGCAGCCCTGAGGAGAAGGACTCAGAGGTGTTGGTTGATCAGAAGCTGGACGTGAGCTGGCAATGTGCGCTTGCAACCCAGAAAGCCAACCACATCCTGGGCTGCATGAAAAGAAATGAGGCCAATGGGTCGAGGGAGGTGATTCTGCCTTTCTACTCTGCTCTTGTGAGACCCAAGCTGCAGCACTGCATCCAGCTCTGGAGCCTCCAACATAAGAAGGATATGGGCCTGTTGGAGCAAGCCCAGATGAGGGCCACAAGAATGATCAGAGGGGTGGAGCATCTCTCCTGTGAAGACAGGCTGAGAGAGTTGGGGTTGTTCAGCCTGGAGAAGGGAAGTCTCAAGGGAGACCTTATAGCGGCTTTCCAGTACGTAAAGGGGGCCTACAAGAAAGCTGGAGACAGACTCTTTAATCAAGGACTGCAGGGACAGGATGAGGCAGAACAGCTTTAAACTGAAAGAGGGTAGATTTAGACTAGATATTAGGAAGAAATTCGTTACTCCGAGGGTGGTGAGACACTGGAACAGGTTGCCCAGAGAAGTTGTGGAGGCCCCATCCCTGGAAGTGTTCAAGGCCAGGTTGGATGGGGCTTTGAGCAACCTGGAGTAGAGGAAGGTGTCCCTGCCCATGGCAGGGGGTTGGAACTAATGATCTTTAAGGTCCCTTCCAACTCTTAAATGTTCTATGGTTCTGTGACTGTAAAATGTCTTGCTAATGTTGGTAAATGCTTTTTAAATTCAGACAAGTTTGGAACATAGAAAATTACAATCTATCAGATGTGGCAAAGAATTTCACCCATAAACATGATTTGTAAAAATCTCAGAATACATTTAATCTAAAATATGGCTAGTGTTAATCTTTAATTCCTCTCTAAAAAGAGGAATTCGTAAGTGCAGCAGTACCATACTTTGCTGGTCTCCCAATAAGATATATGAAATGACTTTATCATCAGTAGAATGAATGCACAGCTATAAGCCTATGTGTTGGGCAGATTTGTTTATCTGTTTGGCTTTATTGGGGCACAAAATGGAGAGGGGGACAATAATCTCTATGCTGATAGCATCTCAAAGTAGCTGGAAGGGTTGGCAATATAATATACAATACAATTAAAGCATTTTACCAAAGCATTGTGTCTTTGGTATGCATTACTGTAGCAATTTGCTTTCATCACAGAACTTTAATAAGGAGATGCTTCTCAGATTGCAAGCATTTGTGAAAATCTTGAACTTTTCTTTGAACCACAGAGTGATATTGCTTTGATCAATAATTGCTGTAAGCTTTTCTATTTTATTTTAATTTTGTTTTCCATTGTGTTTGATTGTTACTTTGCATAGAAAAACCACTGTTACCCCAGGATACTTTTGCAAATAAGCTGACAGTTTCAAAGGTTTTAACTATCCTGGTTAAATAAAAGTTATTACTACTCCTGCAACTTGATGGGAATTCTAATTAGTATCAAGTCTATTTTGCTTTTCCTTGTGTGAAAGTATTTTTAAAGACTAAGTTAAATCATGCTCTGTAAATTGCATCTTTACGATATATCTTATTGCCATTAGATCAGGTTTACATGAGCTTAAAGTATTTAAAAGTTTGTGGAAATAGTTTAACTACCTAGCTGGCGTACCTCACTCCATGGCCCAGCAGGTACCACTAAGTATAATGACAAATCTTCCAACACATGTGTACACTTAGAAAAGAATTACCATTAGTATACTCTCCTACAGAGCAGCCATGATATTGTGTGGATTATAAAACTTACCCGATTACAAAAGTTTTCTCTACATTAATTTTTCAGTTGCGGAAATAATAAAATTAAGAGCAGGCAAACAGCGTCTCCTCATTTAAACCCTTGCTTATTATCCAGATGAGTACAGGTGAGGAAATTCTTAAACATCCCTGACAGTCATAACACTACAGCTGTACTTCCTGGTGTGCACTACTGCTCTGCACAGAATTATTTTTGCATTTGAATATAATTTGAATTGCATGTGTCTTACCAAATGTTACTCACGCTGGTTAACTGAACCATCAAAATCTTGAATAACACAAATAATTCTCCACTTGAAATACCAGGTGTGTTGTAGGTATCTAGGTTACATTGTTAATTACACTTTTTTTAATCATTATGACACACTTCTTATGCATAAAATTTAAATGAAACCTGTTAGAAGCTTACGTCAATGTCCTTCAAAATACAGGCTAAAGAATGAAGCATTTTAAGAACGCATTTGTACTTCGAGTTGCGCTATTTTTCTTGTGCAACAGCCTGTTGTCTTAGAACAGAAGTGACTTTTACTTGGAAGGAATCTACTCCCATTCTTAATAGAACACTAATAATGCAATACATCATTTTTTATTAATCCTTTCATTATGAGTGTAATGCCTTAGGTGGTAGATAAGGTAGATTTGTCACAGGAAAATGAGACTGTCTGCACTGGAAACACAGACTATTATTTTTGTTCTGGCTTTGCAATTACAATATAGACATCGTGACAAGTCTGCTTGGGCTACCCACCATTCAGCAAATGATACTTGAGATTCTGTCCTTTCTTAATAGATGCTTTCTTTTCTTATTATTTTGTATGTGCCATTGGCAAAGGACATGCTGAAGAGCACTGCAGCCTGCTGTGCTGATTTGAAACTCAGCTCAAAACCTGAATTCTTCCAAATATATGCAAAGAATCTGCATGGCAGCCAGCAAACCACACGAACGATAATTCAGCAGCTGTAAATGGACTTTATGTAATAGCAACCTACTGTCCTCCATACAAGCTATGACAGAAAAATCCTGTTTGCTGGTGAATGAATAATAATCCTCCAAATACAATGTGATTTAAGATTACTTGCTTCTGTTGGTTTTAAAACTTATTAAAAAGAACACTTTCAATGGAAAGGGACATCGCTACTGTTTCTTATTATTTCCATCCTCTGTAATTCAGGATGTTGTTCACTGGGCATATACAGCACAACAGATGTTTACATCACTCTCTCAACAAAAACAAAAAAATAGAAAATTTATTTTCACTTTCCTGACTTGCTTACAACTAGACACCTCAAAGATAGGCCTCTGTAATCCTGAGCCTATTATTGAGCCATTATTCATTACAGTGCAATCAAAAGAAGTCTTTACAGCACAGTGTATTATCTCTTAGCTCATATTGGCACTTATATTCCATTTTTTTATAATTAAAAATGCAGAAATCAACTTACCTGACAAGTTAAAGCTATTGGGTCAGCCACTTTCTTAAAAATGTGCTCAATCTCCTCTAGTGCAGTATAGTACTCGATCTGCGCTGTGGTCTTAATGACTCCCCCACAGTAGACATTTACATATACAGGGCCGGCAGGAAAATCTTATAAAACACAAATCAGAACAGTAGCTGAAAATATTTTACAATCCCAGACCAGAGGTCTCCGGGAATGAGTAAAAGAACAGGAAAATATCACAGAAAATGGATGAAGTCAATAAACTGGATTTGCATTTCACAGATGATTCAGTATAGTCAGTTTTTTATTCAGGTCTTTCAGTCTAAGATTAAAAAGCTGCATTAAAAATCATATCTGTAAATCTGTATAAAACAAAGGTATTGTATTGCTTTATGTTAGAAAGGAGATGAAAACAGTATGGTTCAAATTTCCAACTTCCCTTTGATAGACTGATGACCTATAATCAGCTCCTTTATGCCTACCAATTAAGGAAAAGTTCATTTATTACAAATAGTGGAATTGCTATTCATCTTTTGAAACTCTTTTCTTAATTGCAGGCAAGGTTCTCAAAATTGGATTTGAACTAGGCTGCAGAAATTGCAGTATAATTACTTCCATTCCAGTTGTTTACCTAGTGAAAAGCAAAGGAAAGAGGCATTTGTACGGTCTGTTACTTAAGTATGACTTGCTCTGTGTATGCAGCATGAGCCCTCTTTATGAGCACACTTTATAATTCATTAGTATTCATTGTGCCAGGCATCCTGCTGTACCATACCAGCACTAGCGCGGTTTTCTTAAAATTCTAACTCTGCCCACAAAAGAGCGATAAAAATGGGCAACCCTCAAAACCAGAGAAGACTAATATGGCCAGCAGAATTACTATTTTTTTTTTCTTTAAAAGGGTGCTCCCAAACTTCCAACTTTTCCAGATTTTGAAACAGAAAAAAGCCTACAGAGAGAAGCATTAAATAGAAATGGTATAAAAAACAAAACTAAAGTTGGTCTGCAGCGCTCTGCCAAATTTTTCATAATATTTCATTTACTGCTCATATTTTATTTCTTCATTCACTACAGAAATCTTCCTGTGATAACAATGTTCTCACAGAGTAATTCTGGAAGAATCTTTTAAGATCTGTGAATGAGGATTTCAGCTTTCCTTCTCCGAAATCCAATTACAGATGAAAGTTTCCTGTTGGTCATGTACCTCCCAATCAGGTCACTAAAAACAAACTCTCTGCACCATCACAGTAATAAAGAACTCTCAGGTCATATGTGGCCATTGTCTCAGGACAGTGTTCAGGATGACAATAAAGCCACAGAATTACCAAAACGCAGCTTCTGTCGAAAATTGTAGCCTATATATATATATTTCTTCCTATCTAAAGTTGTATTGCAATGGTTTCTGAATAAATTATTACCTAAGTTCCTTTGGGAATTCACAGCATTCAGTGGAATAGCAAACTACACTGAATACTTAGGTGAAGTTTTTTTTAATTCTTAACTCACATCAAGTGAGTGGGGATAGGTGTGGCCCTTAAATCTGTACAGATCTCCCATGAGAAACTATTGTTAACTAGTTGAAACTGTTGGCAACTAGTTATGGATAGAGCAGTTGAAAAAAGTCATTAGAAACCAGCAGAACTTAGTGATACAGAGAAATGGCATGGACACGAACAAAGAAAATAAATTATTTCCTGCGTCTGTAAGAATTATAAAGAGGAGTATAACTAAATTTACTGTGTTAAATATAAAATGAAACATTTTAGTATTAGAGTAATAAGAAAAGACTATTAGCTTTGCATTTTATGGCAGTGATTTTGAAGAATGTTAATCTGTGACTAATCAATGACATTTTAAGACTGCCACCTACCATTTAACGACACAAAAACAATCTAATAGGACCTAGTTTCCCATAAATCAGAAGGCCTTGCTTCTCTGCATTATTAATAAATGTTCTGTGTGCAAAACCCATGTAGAGGAAACATACAAAATAGTGGGAAGTGAAACTAGTTATCAGAAAAAGTGAAGGGAGTCCAAAATTTTCTGTTTACTTAAAGGTAAAGAATGTTTTTCTTACCTAAGGCTTTCATGTACTTGACCATCTTATTCCAAGAGGCTGGCTGTGTCCTAATTCGTTGATTATCTGCTATGAATTCAATTTCTAGAGTTTCATCATCTATTTCATCTTTCAACAAAATGAATATTTCACCAGGGTTCTATAAAATTAAAATATGTTCCCATTAGTCCTTCAGAAAATTATAATGAAAGTATAAAATGCAAATGAAAACATAAGTCAAAAGGAAAGTTCCTTTACCAACAGCTTCATACAAAAAAAAAATAAAATCATAATACCAAAACATGATGCCATCTTAGTGTTATCCTTTAGTATTTTACTGACATAAATGACACAATTAATGTCGTATTTTAAATTCAGCTTAGCCAACAATATTTTAAAACAGTATTTTAAATGCATAAGTAGGTGAATTGTTACACTTTCTAAGACTATTCTACTTTCTAGTCAAGAAGAATGACATTCAGCCTCATAAGGAGAACCTAAAATACTTTAGACTCACTTAAACTCTTATAGTGGACTGACAGTAACGTAAGTCAGAAGCAGGAGGTAATGTGAGATGATACCCCTCTACTGCCTTCTGAGCCACAGGGAATGTTACTCCCTTAGAACGGTACTAATCTCACCAATGAAATAATGTTTGTAAGTCACCTTTGAAAGACAGCAAGCAAAATACATGACAACCTCCATATCTGACCGTGGCCGCTCACTTATATAAAGGAATGCTGGATATTGCACTCTTACATTTTCACGTATTTTCTCACAGCAACTCTGATTAAAAACAAACACATATGAACATTTTTGTCCATCAGATATGCATACAGATATATATATATATATAAATACTTCTGGTTTAATTTAGAATCAGACAAGGTACACACTCACACAAGCAGTTGTTGTGTAACTCACATAATATGGGCACATATGCATGTACCCACATACCCATCGTCGATTCTTGCCAAGAGACACTCCATCTCTCTTAAGAAGTGCCTGACTACATGCTCTCTCTAAACTACAAGGTCCACATGACAGCAATATCTCTACCCAAGCTGCCAAATAATTCTAATAGAGATAAAATCCCTCAGAGGCTCCCTCAAAACTATTTTATTTGCAAATCCTTTGGCTGCAGTGTGGATGTGACACAAAGGCAAAATAAATCCCATTGCATTCTCCATGCACTCTCATTTTGGCCCCCTATCTGTTATTTGTTTTCACAACTGCTATAGTATGAATGAGATTGCAGCAGGAAGAAGAGAAGAACATTAACTGTTATCCCAAAGATTTTAGCATCCAAAAACCTTACCTCACATGATATTCTTCCTGGAAGCACCAATATCGACTGCTCGTTAGTTTCTAATGTTTCAGAAAGTACCTCTGCTTTAAAACTGAGGTCTGTTTTTTCTGATGCTCTCCTGACATCTGCCAAGTAAGCATCAGAGCTAGTCTGCTGATCTGAAATAAATAACATGGAATGAGGACATTGTTAATAATCCCAGATCAACAAAACACGGTAGAGATGTGGTTTCCAACATATTAAAGACTCATATGGCATTTGGAGTCGCATCAAGGTCACCGCATGAAAGCCCAGCAAAATTCCTTTCATTTAAATGTGGTGAGGTTTACCCCTTTGATTAAGAGCTTGCCTCTGAAGTTCTGATCCTGCAGTCTCTACACGAACAGGCTCTGTGTATATGCTTCATCTTACTAAAGTCAAACGGGACACGGCATTTAGACCAAAGTCATCGTGACCAACGAGGTCACAGAGATCAGTCAGTTTCGTAGTCTCAGAAGAACAAACTCTCACACACTGCAATAAACTGGGATTTTTACCACTCTTGCTTTCCCTGTATGTAAACAAGGACACCTACATGTTTGCAACATCAGCCCACCTGTCTACAGGGAGGATTTATGTGAGGGCAGCGATACGCATGACCGGATAACTACGACAGTAGACACAGATTCCATAGTCTTTGCCCTCCTTCATGGACAAAACAATGAACTGAAAGCACACATTTTTTTTGTGGGGGATATCCTGGGTTTGGAAATGCTACGCCAGTCATACAGATAGCTTGCAACCAGTTTCTTTTCTGTTTTGCTGTACTGGTAAAGGCCCAAGAGCCACAGTGAATCCTTCACCAAAATGCAGAACTCTAATGAAGAAATATAGAAGAAGTGACAACTGCATCTGCAGAGCTCTGACTAAGCCTGTGTCTTAGAAAGGCTATTCTTCACACCTGCTACTTCTCAGCTGTATCATTACTACTCCCTTCCAGACACTCTATTACCCTGTACAAAATGCTCTTGCCACCCATCTCAAAGGACTGCAGCAGCTCTTCATCACACAGGATTACCCAGCATATTGCAGTCACCTAGTTAGATTAATGATATCATTCCAAGCAGCTCAGAGTTAAAAAATCTTGACTGGCTGGTGAGAAAATATCCTGAGAGACATCAACAGTATCTTGGATTACTGTAAATTACAAAACACTCACAGTCAATTACATTCAAGGACACAAATAACTTTTCAGGCACATCTTTTCCTCTTAAATGGACGGAGAATATTAATACAAATTAGTGATGGGCAGAACACAGAACAGTAGCAATTTGGCTTTGTTGAAACAAGTACCACAGCCATTTTGAGTTTTTTCCGAAAGCGCCCAAGTGACTGAGGTACACAAACACCACAGTGCTCCCAAGTGGCACAGAACTCTTTCCATTCAGCATCAGTATTGCTAACTTACAATTAGTTTTCCCATTTTTTGCTTGCCTTTATTTCCCCTATATCTACCAGTCTGATACAGAATATTCCCTTTCCTTACCAACCTTGCCTTGCTTAAGAAGGCATTTTTAATGAACTCCTTTTGCAACAAATGTGCCTGCTAAGTGAAGTTATGCCAGAGAACGTAGTACAGAAACTTGGGTATGCTACGTCTGATTTAGATTCCTCCCAACCCTACCCTGAGATGTGCTTTGATTGTTAGAGATCCCAGACAAAAAAAAAAAAAAAAAAAAAAAAAAAAAGGTATCATTTGCCCACATTTTGTTGAGGAAGCTAAAGGTTCTTTGAACATCTAAGGTGGGTAAGTTCAGTGTTCATCATCAGCTAGTAAAATCTCCATAGCCTCCTACTGCTTATATTCTCGTGCTTTAAGGCAAACTAATTCTGAATTCAAGCTGTGAATTCAGTGAATATCAGTAAAATTACACCGAACCCATGTGTAGACATACTTTACTGAATTGAAGTAGTTTTAATTCCATTTGCTTTCATTTATTTTGGAAGTTAAATAGGCTACACTGAACAAAGGCTATTTTGATTCTGAATGAGAACCCACCCACAGTTCAATGCAGTTTAACTAATCCAGCTCCAACTAAGTACATTAATTTATTTGATTACCACCGTGAAGACTAGACTTTTTTTAGCAGTGCCCTTCAGAAAAAGGAAGGCCTGAATCGTGGCTGAGGAAAACAGGTAGGATACCGTATGCCCACAGCACATAATTTGGGAATATTATGTGTTCATATTTTAAGTCACTCGTAATTTTTACACTTAAGCACACAGAATTTACTTCAGAAGACAATTCATATGAGGTGCGTGCTTCTGAATTTTTTTCTACCACTTTAGGCAAAGGAGTCTTGCAAAGACAAGAAACATTTCATTATCGGATTGACAAAATGAAAGGACTGAATAACAAATCTGGTAGGCACTGGATTCTCAGATGTCAGCTTTCTGTCAGTGATCATTCTTCAAGGATCGTGTGGATGCATTCCGATCCATGGGAAGTTCATGACAGCTTTATTTCTACAGTCTGCACTCTGCTTATCAAAGATGACAGTAGTTACTTCCACTTTTTAATGTCCACAATAATTCATCTACTGAGAAGGTCAATGCTAGTGCTAACAAGTTGGTCTGAATTAGGATAATGTTTCCCTCCCACGTTAATTGCATTTTAATATTTTTATTATGCCTAGTGACATATGACTACAACCCAGTCAGTATTTGGATTGCACAGCCCTAGAGTTTAGACAAATTATTAAGAAATGTGGCTGTTAAATCAAAGACTTCGATATCTAAGAGAATAAGGGATTCCCCTGATGACTGTGAAAGTGGGGAGCGATTTCTTAGTTAAAAAACATCAAGCAAGACCTCTTTCACTAAACGTCAGGTCTACCTGACAATCAATGAAAGCCATTTCAAGCAGTCCAAGAATAACAGGGATCTATATTATCACTACTACATATTTAATAAGCAAACTCCAGAGCCACCATCTCCAGCACCCCGATTCCTACCAGCAGTTGCACGCTATCTGTCCTAAAATGTGGAACATGAAACAATCGCGTGAAGTGTTATTTATAAATGCTGAACAAGCAATCCACCAGAGATTAAGCAAGCCTTGTCTTGGCGTTAGCTAAAACAATGTAGTTCCTAAGGCCTTAATACTAGAGTAATGAGATTCTAGTCGCACAAATGATGCAATGTATAGAAAATATTTGTTTAATGTGGGCAGGTGTTGCCTGATGTACAGGTCTTTTGAACATCTTCACTGTGAACACTCTTTACAGTCTTGCTTTTAACCTGAAAGCAATGGCTAGGGAGCTGCCCTAATTGCTAAGGCTTTCAGAAAAATTGTAATTTACTAAGAATTTACAACTGTAGGTGAATATTGGCTTAAGAGAAGCATAAAAGAACATCATTATAATGCTAGAATATCTAAGAGAGAGGATTTATTAAAGAGTATTTGTTGCTTGGTGAATGTGTTCTTTTAACGTTTTATATAAATGCTGACCTACCCGTGACGTTCTTAAAACGTAGCAGCAACGATTAAAATAATGGATAAGTAAAACGGGACCCTTTCTTGTAGGACTGAAGTATAAGAAATTATTAACTATATATAATGATGCTTAGACAGCACTCTGAGCTAGAAGCTAAAAAGAAAGGAAATCTACGACAATCTTCCCTTGAGTATTCAGGGCAGTCTTACTGGGAATTACCGTCTGTTATAGAGGGTAATACGCTATTTCCATCGGGTTACTTTTGTTGGCTTACTTCTGACAAATATCTACTGCTGACGGTCACATTGAAAGGACTGATTTAAAATTTAAGTTCATATTTAAATAATAAGATATTACACACATTTACTGTAACAGTTATTCACTTAATTGGGCACAGTGCTGATGTTTTCAATTTTCCTTCAATATTCTCTCTCAATTCATGTAACTTCAATACATTAATTTGGTATATTTTACACAAAACCTTTTGGAATGCATTATTGCTTTCAATTTAACATTTGTAACTGAATTATTGAAATTACTTTGAAATTGCATTCCTGAGAAATTTTAATGAAGCCTCTCTAGTCTCTTGTGGATTCAACAATTAATGCCACACCATGGCTTCTGAACAACTTTCAAGCCATATCCAACCTCCCTCCCCTCCCCAATTTTCAAATGCACTCTTTAGCTACCCCTACTGCAGTCTACGTGAGGATTATAAATTGTCTCTGGCTTTGATTCCTTGGTATTCGCTAAATGTTTTGAGTCAACAACGAATGTGACAGATTTGGGGTATTAAAAATAGCAGAAAACATAAACTTATGAAAGATTTATGTGTTTTCTAAGGCTACCCATAGAATAAATCTCGCAGCCCAAATTTAGTTTGCTTTACAAAAGGAAAAGACCTGCTAGCTTTACAAATTTCATTTCTTCCTCGAGACTTGCTAAAGCAATGCTAACTGAAGAACAGAAACTGCATTACAAAAAAAGGTCCTCATTTATCCCTAGATCACACAACATAGAACAGGATGAGAAATACAGGCAAATCAGATTAGGCAGATGACAATGAATGGAAAGGTAATTAAGCAGGTGGCCAACTTGCCGTGTGAAATAAGAGACAGGGTGTTCCACTGCCAAAGACTAAAATAAAGAGGATTACAGAGGCTAAACTCAGCAGCGCATTTAAGTGCAGGAGTCATCCCATGCAATATGGTAGGACCACTCCCCAGCACAATGCGAGGTAAAAGCAAAAGTTCTGTGTCACAGAACCACTGGGTTCTGTGAGGTATAACTGAAACACTGCTTCTATACAAGTGGCTTCCTTGCAATTCAAAAGCTTAAAGTCAAACACATGTGTCACTGCTCTGCAGGAATGTGGGTGAAAGCAGAGCCATACAGGAAACAACAAAGTAACCTTCTTTAATGTGGAAAAATCAGGAAAAAAAGACGTAGGCACATCATATTCTTCCTGCAATCCACCATAAGTTTATCATAGACATTTATTAACATTAGTCCTCTTAAAGTATGGGTATTTGTAAATGCTGTATGAACTCAGTAGAGAGAGGGATTGAAAGGCAGCCTCTAACTGCATAAATTGCTCTATAAATGACCTGAGAAAGCCTGTGAAACATGAAGGCAGAAAACATCCACCACACTGGGCTTCATTCAATGAGCCTGTTTTACTCAGCATGAACATGGGATTTATTCATTTTTTACCATAAGCCCTTTCTACGATAGGATTTCAAAGCAAATCCCCTTTTCTGCTCTGCTGAAAAGTTTTCTTTTACTGATGGTGAGAGAGGGCTTAGGAATGGAAAGGTTTCTAAAAATCATGGAAAAATATTAAATACATACTCAAACATATAAACATCTGACTTAAATGCTAATTTCTTACATTTGTTTTCTATCATGTATAAATTCCAGACCAAGGTAAACATATTCGTTATTGAACAAGCTTTAAATAATGTTTCTCTCTATGCTGAACCATCTATCTTTTGCAAATATGTTGACAGTTATCTTTGTTTTTCTCAAAAGCATTCTCAGTCCCAATTTCTCCTGCATGGTTGAGTTCTTCTGTCAAAAACAGTAGCTTTCTGTGAGCTGGCCTATTTTGCCCATGTCTCCAAAATGTTTCTATTACTTTATTTATGGTGAACAATTTTTCTTGCAAATAAGCATCAAACTGACAGTTCCTGTAAAAGCTATGAAGAACAGTTTTTCCTTTTCTGAATATTTGGAGGCGGTGTTTATGTCATCTTAGCAACCGATGGTGCTGCAATTTTCATACATGTCTATTTCTCTTCCATAACACAGCAATCCCTGGACAGCCCCCCCCCATTGTTTTATGCATTACTGTATACATGTAGGCAAAGACTGATTTGATTGTGAGGGTGTATATCCAGCTGTTCTTGTGTTATCAGGTACGTTTTTGTACACAATTTACCACTTGGATGTAATTGTAGCCTAATGGAGTCATATAAAAGTCTTCTTATGTATACCCATACTGAATCTGATAGTAAAAACAAGAAATTCTGCCTTCAAATAACCATATAACAGCAAAAAGCAGTTTACCACGAATTTTCAATAACCTTTAAGAAATAATTTGCATGAAACTGTAGGTGTTTCTTTACATACATACTTTCATATGACTTCACCTGTATATTCAGAGACAATCTAAAGCTATGACAACTAACTAGTTCCTAACTGGCCTGCGGCTTGGAAGAAAGATTTGACTTGAACTCAGCAATCAGTGCTTTGGTTAGGATGCATACATTTAGATTACAGCCTTTTGGGGACTAAGTTTATCTTTCACTATATATCAATTCATGTTATTATTGTTACTGCAATCAAATCTATGATTTTCAGCTACAGCAGCAGCACTAATAACATGAGCACTCTCCTGAGCTTTAGACCCAGAGTAACTGTCCCAAAGAGTTTCGAAACTGTTAGGCACACTGATGAGTTTGGAAATAATAACTACCTGCCTGAGGTCATTTAGGCACTGAGCAGAACTGTTGATGGAACCCAAGCCTGTTATTTCCAGTTTCTACATTCTGCATACTTTCATCCTGCCTCTTCTCCAGGGAAAGGCTAACTGAAGTCTGGCCTCTGTGTGCACCGGCAGTTCTCAGTTATTAAAGCCTGATGTTTTATTAAAGAGTCCATCTATCCATTTCAGAGTTACGGGAGTTCTACCACAGTAAAAACATTTTGGCATTTTTGTTCCGTTTCTCTGTGGTATCAGCACACACACATCTCACCTCTGTTTCAGTGAAGGATTATACAGCACCAAACGTTGCCCAAAATCTGAGACATGTTGTTACAACAGCAGAGACAGGTTTTTCTCCTGCTGCTGACTCAAATTACCACTAAAGAAGAAAGGCCTGATAGAAGGGGCATCCAGAGTTGTGAGCAGACCTCCTAAACTTGTTTGCCTGATAAAATGGTCCTGCAACTTCCTTATTATTCCAAAGGGGCTAGCTGCAGCTGTCTAGCAGTTCTATTATCCCTAAACTACAATTCAAGTCTCTTATAACAGGTCTGGCACAAATTGCACACTGTGCTTGGACAGAGAAGTGACACGTGGCTACATTTTGAATTACATAGATATAAAAGAACACAGCTAGAGGGGAGCATTTTAGAATCAAGTCATACTTCAGGGAAGAACAACTGGCAGGCAGGCCAAAAGCTCAGATTTAAGGCCAAATAGGGGTTTAAGGTTTTACAGATATCACCCTCAAGGCACTACTAGTGAGTAGTCAAACTTTCCCCTCTTGATCATGTTTCTATTCTCTTGATGAAGCATATTCTTTACAGTCATCAAAGTTCAAAAAATGACATGGCTGGAAGGTCATGAAGTTTAACATCACTGAAAAGTCCTTTAATAAATAAATTGGGAGAGGCCAGGGGGAGAGACGCTGGTAGCCAGCATTCTCAGCCTCTAACCTACTCAAAAGTAGTAGTACACAAAAGTAGTAGTACACAAAAGTACAGGACACATATCATTAATAGTATCCAAACATTTACTGACACAAGACAATATACTCCACATCATAGCATCCCTTAAATCAATCAGGTAACAGAAGCTAGCATGGGCTGCAGCAGCCCATTTACCAAATAGCGTATCTTAGTCTGTATGACAGCAGAGCTTCAATACCTGCACAGGGCTCTTATCAATGCCTGGATGAAATTTATGATGCTGTTCTTGATCTGTACAGTTCTAAATTACATGGGACTTCTCTATCTAAGAGACCACACGTCTCCCCGTGCCATGCTGCCACAGCTGCTGTCAGCAGAAAGACTCACGCCAGACACATTTGCTATTAAAGAAAAAAAAAAAAGGGGGGAAAAAAAAAGGGGTTTAGGCTTAGAAGAAAACAAAAACTTTATTTCAAAACTGAAAACTGTCCCAATCAGGACTGAAAAGATTTTGAAATAAATAAATAAGGGGGAAAATGAGACATTGATTATTGTGAATAAAAATCAACAACAGTAGAATGCAAATAATTGAAAGATCTAAAAACTCTATCTCCCACGGTGTTCATAAAAATATTGTTGTTGGTTTTGTAATATATCAGGAAAAAACAGTATCTAGCAATGACAGGTATCTACTATGCAATGAATGTAAAATTATCAGTCTGCAGAAGAGGAAGAAGCATGCAACAAATATTTATGTTCTGGAAAGATGATACACTCGTATTTTATAGAAAAGACAAAATACTTTCCATTGGTAACAAGTATGGAGGATGTTAAATAGCAGCTATTAAATATTTTTAGATCTGTAGGACTGGATAAGTTTACGCCAAAAAAACATTGGCTGAGAAACTCCATGAAACACTACTGTTGACTTTTAACAAATCTTGAAAAAGTTAATATTGTGCCAACATCTTAGAAAGAACAGTCTATATGGCTCTAGCCTATATCGCTGACATGAATCCTGAATTAAGTAATGGTAATAACGTGATGTAACCAGTGAAGAATTGAAGGTGATAGCATAATGTAGAGGAATGTGGTTGTGTGGAAAACAATCAATCTTCATCTTGTTTTGTGATGGTATTACAGGTTTGATTGTTAAATATACCTGCATCTGTTGTAGTCAGAATAAAAATCAATCTGTTTGCTTAGTGAAGATAAAATATAACAGATTACTAGATTACAGTCTACAAGGAACAGCACAAATAAAATATTCCTAATAATAGAAAGGATTTTAGCCCAACACAAAAAGGCAAGGCATGAATAGTTTGAAACTGATGTTATATAAACTTCTAATAGAAATGTATTTTAAAAGCTATTTTAATTAAACTATGGAACTATTTGTCAGGAGATGGTGAATTCATACTACTTGCAATCTTCAAAACAAAACTGGCTATCTTTCCCAAATGTACAGTATCTTAAAAAGAAATTATGAGCATAGGGCAAAAGTTAGGTGGCACTTTTGTTGATTGTCATGTCTTATGGCCCTAAAATCTGCAAAATTTTCTATTAAATCAAAAGGAAATTTGCCATTGACTTCAGTAGGAATAGTTCCTCTATATGAATAATTTTGTCTTGGTTTTCTTTTTTTTTTATATGTTTTGTCATCCACTCGCTGCTCTTTTCACCCTTGTTGCTTTAGATTTCTCATTTAGTTTTATACTTGTGATCTGTTCAACTTTCATTCCAGTTCAAGTCTAAATTCCATCTTCTCTCACTTTATACTCTCTTTGGTACTATATGTGCATACTCAAACAAAACTTCAGCTGTGAGCATGACAAAAAATGCTGTTCTTTTGTGAATTTATAGGGTTCTAGCAAAAATCTTTTCTTGGTTTATAATTTCTCCTGACACTTCTGTTTTGTATCATAGATACAATTTAGCACTGCATACACATGAATCTTCGAAACTGCAATCATTTCACTTCTTGGGGTACTTTCCCTCCAAAGTTTTGCAGTGATATTGGATAACTGCTCCCTGTTGCACCACCACACAAGAAATGTTGACTGTTTATTTCCTTAGTCTCATTCAGGAGTCAGTCTTAACCTCACATGTAGGATACAATTATTGGGAATCCCTCTTTTTTTAGTTCGCCCTTTCTCTCATCAGAGCATTTGAGAATCTCTTTGGTCCTCTTAGCAACAACTAGACATCATTAACCAGCAGAGCCTACATACAATCAGTGCTATCAAGATGACTGCCAAAAGCTGACTGAGAACTGTGGTCCAGGCAACTTCAGCAAAGATTTCAAGTGAAATTTTTGCTCTTAATGCAAGACTTTCTTAGCTGGAAAATCCTCAGTTCACTTTATTAATCAGCATCAACAGTTCAGCAGATGGGAAACTTGGACTTAAAGTGGCTCTTCAATTCCCCATTTAAAAGCAGCAAAGGATTCTTACAAAAGAGTCAAGGTTTAAAGCGGTAGTAGCTTGGACAAACATCTCCCCGGTCCTTTATTTTCTTGGGATTCTCTTTTTTCCATGACTATTCCCTCATTTGCTGTCTCATTTTCTTGGGATCGCAATCATGAATGAGAGGAACAGTGATGTCAGCTTATTAAGCACCTGGATGATGAGCCAGTACTGACACAAAGCCTTCTATATATCAACAAACTTGTTCAGTGCACTGACCCATGGCACATTCAACACAGGACCAAAAGAGATATCCTTAGAAACCTTGACAATACATCTGTAGGGATGTAACAGTGCAACTTTACAGCAGCTTTCTGCTTGAGATCACACAAGTACACCGAGATGCCAGGAAAGTCACAAACTCCCTATTGGAAAGGTGCGGGGACTAATAGGAGAAGATTTGGTAAAGAGAAATGGTTGGTGCTAAATACTCCCTTCCACACTATACGTTTCAAAGCAGCATACTTCCAACTAGTTCTGGTCTGGACCTACATACCTTTTAGTGTCTGAAGTGCACCCAGTGAGCTCCCTGAGTGCACTTTTCATTTTAGTTTTATTTAAAAGAATCCAAACCACATGCTCCAAGATTGTTCTGCGTTGTGAACCAAAGCACGGTAAGTGGGAATGACTGGAATATTTAAAAGAACACAGGTTGATGCTTGTATCTTCAAATCAACTGAAGAAACTAAAATTCTAAGCTCCATACATCGCTGACATGTATATTGAATTCACGCCAGTAAGGAGGAGTCAGTGAGCTTGCAGCATCCTTCTACCTTTACATCTTGCCAACGAAACAGACCCACAGAGCCAGTAACTTCAGAGTCCAGCAGCACAGAACTGCTATGCCAGGAATTCCAAAATAACTTACTCAGCCTTTTCCATCAGTCAGCATACCAGTGCTGTTAAGCCAATCACTTCACAACAGTGTCAACCCAGAAATAAAGTTGTTTAAGTAAGAACTGGGGATAACACGTTATGTAGCTCTTCACTAAAAGTAAGTGGAGAGTTTACCAGGCTATTTTCCCTACTAAGACTCTTTGTAGGCTTTCACAAACATAAATAAACCAGAATAGCAAACATCAAGAGGTGCTGAAGTCAGGATGCAGGGCTTCTGTCAACCACTGGCTGCCAATGAATGATGCTGCAAATGTAATGCGAGTAGGACTGATCTATCTGAAATTTCAAATCAGCTCTCCCTTTACTACACGCAAAACTCCCCATGCCGGGAGCAGAGAAGGAAATCTCACCATGTCTTCCTTTTTCTCTTCTCTGAAATGAAAGGAAAAATCCCTGTTGAATCTCGTCCCCTTTTTACACTCCTCACCAGAACGTGTGGGTATAGATGTGTGGGTGGATGCTTGAGAACAAGGTATGTTCCTCTACACAACTGTATGCTATGGTGAGGTTAGTTTATTGCCTTTCATGTCTGACAAGATGTAAGAAAACAAATTAAATTTTCTGAAGAGTACTGGCTTTATTCAAGTAAATACAAGGGGAATTCAACTCACCGTCTGCAAGAACTGCTTCATAGATATAAGACAAAGAGTCTCCAGGATTTTCATTCTGTGGCTTACCTAGGAAAGAAAAAAGAATTCTTTAATGGTATCTACTTGGAAATATCTTTAAATGGTCATCAAGTCTGATTACAATGATCATTGCTATCCTACTTGATTGTTTCACAGAATGTTTAGTTTGCTCTGAAGATCTTAACATCAGAAATCAGGCTGAGGGAAAAAAAAAAAAGAAAAATTTGCTAAATAAAACAGAGTTAAGAAAACAAATGGACAAGCAACCTACAACCTCAGAAATAAGGAAATACCATGACACCAATTTCCACTTTCTTTTTTTTAGGTGAAATTCTGTATGTTATTTTAGATACAAGATACAGCTATTTTAAAGCTACAGGTTTGCAAATAGAAAAAAAAATAGAAAAAAAAAATCCAAGAGCTAGTGAAGAGGTACAAGCCTAGTAAGATCTTTAGATGGATTGTATTTATCCCTTTTCAGTAAACATCCCTGTGACTGATCTTTTCAACTTACTATAGCAGGTAAGAAATGTGGGCTTGAGGAAGAAGAGAAGTTCCCCTGGAAGACAATATGGCAAACAATGGGAGAGGAGTTGGGCAAAAGGAAAGAGAATAGAATCATGTGCAGGAAAGTGAGAAATGGAAAATGGATGCAGGCATTAGGATTTGGGAGACAGGACAACAATGCAGGCCTGTGTTTGATAATGCAATAAATCTGGCTACAGAGTTCCCAGTATTGGTTCAAAAAAAGGAATGGCCACATTATGTAAAGTACTGGTCAAATATTAAAAAAAAACTCTGTCAGTTCCAGTTTGTTGAAATGATTTCGGTGGCTTAATAACTACCAGGAGACTTTCTGCCACATTATGCAATATCTGTCTATGCCACTCTTTCTTTATGCTGGATCAAGCTATCACCTGTTTTTCCACATCTGAGGTAACGTTGACATAAGAGATAAGGTCTGCTTGAGCTCCATATTGTGAGATCCAACTAATTCAACAAACATGCTGTTGCACAGCATCTGTGGGATCCTGATCAGGATCCCATGTATATTGCCGGGTGCTCCAGAAGGGAATAACCAATATTACTACAAGGGACCAAGACTGAAGAGTAAGAGTCCCTGGGTAAAGATGCCAAGGCTAGGATGAGAAAAGGAGCCTGGGAAAGCAAATGTTTTACAACGACTTCATTAAGGTTGCATAAAACCAAACACTCAAAAGCAGTCTTTCTCCTTTGTAGTTTATTGTTAACTATTTCTTTTAAATTGATCTGTACTGGGGACAGTGCACAAAATAGACCTATTCCAGCATCGACTTGTGGTTTTGTACTTAAAGAAGGTGTTGTTTACCGCACTCCTATTCAGTTATTCTTGTAACAACAAGAGTCTGGTGAATGAGGAGACTATTCCAGTGAGCGAAAGGACAGTGATATTAGCTGAATGCTGCTCAAGAGAATTTAGATAATTTCTGGCTCTCATCCTAAAGTTTTGAAGCAAAAAGCTAGAATGCTTTTAAAACATGCTTTTCAGAAGTGCTCATTAGTTTTCCATTGCACTTTCTGCGAAAGACCTGACAGCTGACCTGCAGATATCTGAGCAGTCAAACATGCACCTGAAATTGAAGGGAGTTTGAATATGGACATAAAAAATACTGTATACTGGCAAGTGTTACGAAAGTAATGTATTAAAGTGGTATCATAAGTGGAAGAAATACTTCACCCTGAACTTGCTGAATACCAGTATGTAAACTGTTGATAAAATAACATTTGGACAGCACACAGTATAGAAATGAGTTCTACAGACATTAGGAAATTAACAATTCTGTTTTCTCGACAGGATTTGAATGACATTCAATACATAACGCAACCACAAACTCAAACACAAAACAAAGTATCAAATAACTGCTAATTAACTGAATTCTATTTATCCTTTGTACTAATGAGGGCAGGTTCTTGGCAGGAGTGGTGGGGGGAGACTGCACTTACATAATTAAAGGCAATCAACGCATATGAACAAGGATCATAACTGAAGTTTAATAGGCTACTTCGCACCTCTAACTTTTTGACTTTTGAACACCTAACTTTGTAACTGTAACAACATTTTCTGGACCAATTTCTGTCCTTATAGACATTTAAGTACAGAGAAACTCTACTAGTAGAGAGCAAAATCTGATTCTACAGAAAAATAATTTGTTCTTTTGCTATCCTAATACTGATTATTTTTTTTCAGTATGAACTTAAAGACTTCATTTTTTTCAGGGATAGGTGTTTCAATTTTCTTAATCTGGAAAACAACATGACCCTTATTTTATGCTATTTCCAAAAAGCTAACACTAACTTAACAGAAATACATCATAGTGAAATTACAAACAGCAATTTTGTTATAACAACACTTGTGTGCCAAAAACTATACCAAAAAAACGCATTTCCAGAGGACTTCCCCAGACACTTTCCAAAAATAACTTTTCAGTAATTGTGATTCGTAACCACAGTGTAAAACCCAATGAGAGTCAATAATGCATTGCATGAAAGACATGTAAGACTACAGAATCACATAGGCATTTTACAGTTCTGGCTGCAAAATACCTGCTGGAAACCTTAAATTATTTGTAAGCTTTAGAAATAGCCTTACAACCGCAACTAAATACTGACTGATGACTGTTGTGCCATAAACAAGACATAAATTTGGATGGTGTCCACTGCCACCCTGAAAGAGCAGACTAAATGATGATAAATCCATTAATTCATTTTAAAAATAAAAAATTTATAACCTAAATAAACAACAGTAAAATCACAGCATATTAATTTAAATTAGTACATGCTGTTGCAGTAATGCTTATATTCTAGTCACTTGACTTCTATTATTAATAAAACTTTTTATGAGCTTGTCCTAAATGCTGTTAAAAAACATTCATTTTAAGATGTCAGTGCATTCACTTTTCCAGGTGTAAGCAGTTTTCATCCAATTAGTGTCAAAAATAAGAGGAAAAAACATCACATTCATGATGCATACTTCAGAATCCAAGGGTACAGGTCACCATGACTGGCTAGACAGATTGAAACATGAGCTGCTAAGAAATCTGATTATATAAAAAACAAAGTCTTCTCTGGATTTTGCAGAAATAAAAGAAGAAAGAACAAGAACTCAAACAGTTTAAGCTCCAGAGAACGGTAGTCTCAACATCCTAGCTACGCTTGCCACCTCCAGGCTGCCACTTCAGTTTCTCTTCTGGTTTGAAATAGCCAGGATCATGTGCCAGGCTAAACAAGTCAGTGACACTAACTGGTTTCTTGTTGACAGTCACTCCCACTACAAATCCCATCACTGCACTGGCATCCCAGCAATCATTTTGTGTGGAGACGGAGAAACACAACATCTCAGGATGATTTATTAATCCAGTACTTTTAGCAGCAGTCCCTCCAGAGGAGTTCAAAGACTCATTGGCAGGGTAAAATGGAAATGAGGACTATACCGTAGCACACTTCAGCTAACAAAATGCCTCTTCTGCTTACAATAAATACATACAGATTATTTTCATTTTAATAAAAAGTTTAATTGGCATTTGAGGTGCTCCTCAATAAGCAGGTGACCTCACTGCCTTAAAGCACCAACAGTGTTATGCGTTGTCTGAATGTAAATACATTGGGGAAGGAAGAATGGGAGGCACAACTGTGTGGTCTCATCTACTGCAACCTCCCCTGGCAGTAAATGAGGCCAGAACCACCTACCTGCTCCCCTCTATTTACTCAATCTTGTGTGTCCATGTGAGAAATCTTTTCCACAAAGGCTTTAGTTCACACACACAGCCCCCCCACCCACCCACCCTGTATTCAGAATTCACAAACAAAACCCCAAAATTCTAGTGATTTTGTTTCCTCTTCAACTTTGGTTCTTCTTAGCACTTTAGCTTCATTTCTTCGTAGACTTTAAGTTAGCATCAAAATCTAGGTGAAACACTTGCCCATTGAAGACAATGGCAAAGTTGCCACTTAATTTAAGGGTTTTAGCTCTCCAGCACAAGTCTTGCTGACAGCCTAAGAAAATCTATTGTCGTCAGTTACTCATATTTGAGTACCAACGTGAAGAGGATTTTTCAGGAGGACAAGTAAAACAGTGGACTCAAAATGCTAAGTATTCTTCAGTGTTCAGCGTTATACCCAAATTCCTGCTACAATTCCAGTAAAATCTGTGCCACTGTACTAGAAATTAAACAGCAGACACATACCATAAGAGGTTATGGTAAAAACACAGTGAATTATTTCTCTTTTCTGCAACCTGCACAATGGAAATTAGCCCCATATATGAAGTGGGCTGCATATGTTAAGCCCTATTTTAAGCTCCCAGCCCCTTTGTCCTACATTTACTCATTAGAGACAAATACCCAATGCTAGTATCTCATTACTCCAGATCTATACCTTACTAATGGTTGCAAAAGTAGTTTTCTTACTATTATTTTTCTCGGTGATTAAAATTGTGTGCAGATACACTGAATACTTTTTAAGTAGCAATGAGAAATTAATGGCATGTTGCTGTCTCAGGTAAAAGTTACGTATTCATTTTGAGAATCTTCCCTGGGCTGTCAAAGACTGCGGATACAGTTTTCTAGTTGGGTTATGTTACTTTACATACCTCTTCTCACTTTTCAATACAATAGCAGATAATGAATAATAATAACATGTAGCTTTGTTGAGTGGTTCTCAACTATCAAATTTTATGGAAGTAGATTCTCTTCATATTTTTGGCCAAAAAAGAGGATATCACTGCTTAGAAAAAAGGCTAGAAATGGAAGTGGCAAGAGTTGTTTTGTTGAGCTGTAAACAATGAAACCTAATAAAAGAGCAAGCAGAATAATGGATACTTATGACTCCTGAGCTGTATTGTGAAGTCCCACCAGAAAAGTCTCAGAAGTGTCAGCACACTTTGCAAACAGTGCCACAGAAAATTATTTCTATTAAATAAGACCTTTTCTCTTTTTGCATCATCAATATAGAGGCACAAATAACTGCAGAAGGAATTCAGGACATTTAAAGATTTAAATAACTACCTCCAGCTGTAGATGTGTATCTACAAATTCCCTGTTTAAACATATGGCTAGCCTGAATTTGAAGTGGAAGTGTTTCAGGACTGAAAAAAAACAACCCAGCTATGTCTAAGCCAGAAAAAAAAAAAAAAAGACAGGATACTGAATTAATACATTGAAAGTATGTCAATTTAATATAAAAAGGGGTACACACAGTTCATCAGACCAAGGAGAAGTTACAGAAAGAAAACACGAAAGGAAAAGACAGATGCAAACAAAATGTGTCTCCCGATTCTACTTTCAGCAATATTAGGGAAAGCTATTAAAGAAAATTCTGAATTCTGGAGTCACACTGGGCCATCTTAGATGTTAACATAGAGTAATAAAATTTCTGAGTGTTCTACTCTTCCCCAGTGATTTATCTTCTTTTATGACAATAGACCCTTACACAAAATTCAAAACCAACTCTAAATCTGTATGTAGCAGTTTCAAACAGTGAAGCTCTTTGTGAACAAGTCCTGCTAAAGGAATCTTTTGACAACAACAAAAATATGAAAAATATTTGTATTCCTCTTCATGCATAAGATGAATATAATAAAATCTGCCACCATCCAGGAAACATATGTTAAAAAGGCCAATTTCCAGGTCTCAGTTCTCCCTTTGCCCCTCCAAGAACGTGTTCTAACAAGAATGACAAACCCTTCAGATTTTGTGTTTGAATCACGCCTACAGAGCAAACAAGCTCTATGCTACGTACAAAACCCACTGCATTTTCAATTTTATTTAGTTTTACTGAGCATTCTAATTAGTACTGGGTTTTGCCTAGATTTTTTTTGGTATATATACACACCATACCTTCAGAGGTAGAAGGAAGTTTGAACAGATAAAAAGCTCTACCTGGTCCAACAAGCTGGAACTGGCACCATCTGGTAGGTGAAGGGTTTTTGCAAAGTAATTGGGTGGAGGCATATAAAGTTAGATTTATTTTGCACTCTTTCCATCTCAGACTGCAGAGACAGTGCAAAGAGAATAGCAACTAGGGGAGAAGAGACAGCTGAAAACTTACCTTGCCTAGGAACTTTGCTGAGTATAGAGAACGCTGTAGTGGAAGGGTGGTGATTACTAGCATCTAAGCTACGCCATTATTAACACTCTTCAGGACTGTGAGGTAACAACCTGATTAAGCACCCATCTGCAGTTGCTTTAACTACCCACAAGCCACTCTTGAGCCCTGGCATCAATTGATGGGGTGCTGTCCTAAGGGCTGAACAGAATTTAGCTGTGGTGGTGCACAACAGTGTGGTGCCATATAATCACTGTAATTTAAGCAAATCACTAAATTTTTAAACTTTGGTAGAGTCTCTTGTTAATGCTAAGGAGACAAGAAGGTACAAATGCATGGAGGAACAAGTTAATAGCAATGAACAGCTTAGGAAAAAAAAAAAGAACAGAAAAGCACAAAGAACATACACAGAATTGTTTTCATCACTATCTCCAAAAGCAAAAATAGATGGGACAAGAGATAAGCACTGAAAACAATTAAAAGAGACAGAAGATGATGATCCACATGAAGAGAGATGGGAATTCTTATGTATAGTCCTGAAGAAAGGCACAAAAAAAATTGCCCCAGATAATCCAAGTATACTTAACCCCTTAGCAAGCTATTTTAAATACAATGGAAAAATCTTTTTCCCAGACACATAATCTGTCAAAATCCCTGCCACAGATACCAAAAAGGCTAAGAGTTTAACAGGATTCTACAAAAGAGTATCATAAATGCAGACACTGCAAGCAGTCACCACTATTATCTTTAAGCAAAGGTAAATAATGATAAGACATGCACATCTTCATTCCTCTGAGCTTAAATCGACACCCAGGTGACAGCAAATCTTGCGCTTGGAATACTTTGACTGTGCAGAGAACAGTCTCCTAGCAAGGAGCAGAGGTCTCCTAGCAAGCACTGATCAGAGCTGGCCTGCCTGATGGCCAGGGCACACCAGTACAGAAAAAACAGAGCCAGAGCAGTTCTCAGCTATACATATGGAGGAGGGCTTACACCCCAAAGCACCAGGCAACAACACTAGTCCAAGTCCTGGATCTATTTCAGCCAATTGACCTTGTCTGATCCCAGTCACAGTGTATGCATCCCTGGTAAAGGTGTACACACTGAGACTGAGTCCTTCAACAAGTATTAATTAATTCAGCTTTGTACTTGTCTCTGAAGTTGCTGTTTTTATGGATGCACAGACCTAAGCAAAGAACCATCATCTGTCTTCTAAGAAACTGTTTATCTTTGGAGAAAAGTTTGCAATTTCCTGTATGCAAGTCAACAGACTGTCTCTGGGCCCATTTCCTTCCTATATATAGGAACACACAGACATACCTAGTATAGACCCACTATTTTCATTCCACTAAAAAGCTGCCAAGGAACTTCAATCTGAGGCTAGATACCAGACACAGCCAGGAATGGCAAACATTACCTCTTGAAACCAAACCAGGCAACTGTAATAAGCCCCAAACCTTAAAGCCTGAGACGCTCAGAAAAAGATATACTGAGGAAAAGGTTAATACCAGACAGCAAGATTTGTTAGAACAGGAGATGGCTGGGAAGGAGGAGTCTAGAACTTGGTTTTGAAAGCACTGATTTAATATAGCCAGATTGTGCATAGACACATTCTGGGTAGGTTTGAAAGCCTTATAGTATGCTCAAGCTTATCTGCTCAAGCACAAGGCAGCAGGGATATCCAGCTAGGTCACCCTGACTCAGCTGGGGTCTCTCTACCCCTGTGTTGAAAAGAATATTCTTGGTTGTTCATCTGCATCTAAAACTGGTTAATTTCCGAGTAAAACTCCTGAACTGCAGGATGTCTTTCTCAAGCACAAGCTCCCGTGCCAGTAAAATGGCACCTTGCAGATAACAAAGACAGAAGCACAACGTTCTGCTTAACAGACAAAATCATGACAAAATAGCAAGAGCTGAGATGAGGTAAGAGACCACAAAGAAGCAGCCGTAAATATGTTCTCAAAGGAAAACACAGCCACCTACCCGAAACCTGTGCACAACCTGTATCACCTTTCCAAAGTGGCCCATGCATCTGCCTTTCTAAAGCTATTTCTTGGTTTCATTTGTGCAGCCTGGCAAAGTTAAACTTTGGGTTAAACTAAACCATGTGCACGGGCTTTGCCATTTCAGTACAAGGTTCTTCTTACATTCCAGAAGTGATAATTTTTACATTAATGCTTCCTTGTAGTTTCCATAGATGTTCAAACACATACAAACTGGATAGCTTCAGTCCTTCCAGGACAGACTTATTACTTGGGCTGGTAAAAGGGTAAGGGAACTTCTGCTCTTACACAGGAAATGAAGCCACACACGAAACTGAGTCTTACTCAGTAATTAGTTATATACACTGTCACATTAAGGCATTTTGAAAGAGATGAAACATAAACCCATAGTTTTGTAGAGTTTCTGGGATTTTTATACTCAGGAAAAAGAGAAACAAGTGTACATCAGCTCTTCAATCTTACCATGAAGTAGTGATGGTAGGTTCACAGGTGCCAGTGGCAGCTTTTAGACCTTCCAAAGCTGTTTCCCTGTGAATATGAAGCCAGGCGAAGAGTACAACAGTTTCAAACTTCAATGACAAATGTATCATCACACTAAAACTGTTGGACCAAGCTGAAGAGAGATAGTTTCTCCAGAAAATCTGAATTATCACTTTTTTCTCTGCCAAATGATATTAACACAGCTAGAAAATGATACAAAGCTTTCATTTTTAAATTACCTGCTTGAATAACTCCAGTAACAACGGAGAGATATTCCTCAGGTTCCTGATCAGTGGAAATCTCTTCGCTGCCTCTGTCTAAGGTCAGTATCTCATAAAGAATCTCCGAGTTCTCCACCCCACAAAGCAGAATCACCACATTATCTGGAGGTTTTAGAACTTGCTCCAGAAAATAACTTCTCTTTCGATTCAAGCAGTTAAGAAGTCCACAGGATAGTATCAGGAGTTTACATTTATAACAGGGTAAAGATAATAGCTCCTGGTGCTTGAAAGATGAAGTCTCTAGATTGTAGAGTAAGATTCCTCCTTCATTCACTATATGTCCAAAAAGAGATTTTAAATACAGAGCCCACTCTTCTGCTTCTTGTTCATATATCACGAGAATATCCTTCGTATTTTCTAGGGAGAAAAAAAAACATTAAAAAAATATTTAAAATGCATTTTGAATCCATTATAAACATCAGAATACAGATCATTAGTTTTCCCCCCTCTAAAAACTTGAGGTTCTGAAGAAACAGGACAGATCATCACCTTGAAATGACAACCACCTGCTTATTTCTAGACCAAGGCAGAAATCATCCAACAGAAATGCTGGTAAAATAGCTCAGAATATTTTATGTTCAGAATAGCTTCAACTAGTATTTCAGAATAAATACTGAAATTCCAGTGCAGAAAGCAGAGTGCATTCACACATTCTACTCACTCTCAGATCCTTGACAAATAGGTGATACTATTAAAAATGCAACAGTTAGTTTTTAACGGCAGAAGTAAAGAATATACTTTTGAACACTGGACATGATCTGACTTCATTAGAAACAGGATCGGTATATTTAGGACATTTTGGCAGCATGGTATTAGGATAGTTGTTAGTGATCTTTACTGTCCTTATTCTAACAAAATTACTTACAAACCTGACAAAAACAAATCTAGAACTATATTTTTTTAGTGCTGTTTTCCCTTTAAGATGTAAACACAATGCTAGTAAGACGACTTAATACTCTCCCACAGTGTTACTAGGGTGACAGCATGAAACAGAGGCAACAGGCACACGCTGAAACACAGGAGGCTCCCTCTGAGCATCAGGAAATGCTTTTTTCACTGTGAGCACTGGCACAGGCTGCCCAAGGAGGTTCTGGAATCTTCCTTCTTGGAGCTACTCAAAAGGTGCCAGGACAGGTCCTGGCTCTAGGTGGCCATGCCTGAGCCGGGCAGTTGTACAAGATGGCCTCAAGATGTCCCTTCCAACCTCAACCATTCTGTGAAACCATAAAGAAAACCCTGTGATTTGCTGACCAATACAACATACATTAAAATACCAGGGTAGCTTAATACCCCTGGAGTAATTCACAATCACAGCCCTGTGGAGCAACAATAAGAGACTCAGATACAGCTGCTGCACTTTACCTCCACTGAACTTCACTTTGTCTCCCAGGTTCATGATGGGTCAGGCAACCTGACTGGCACCTGTCTGCAGTGCACCAGAGCTTCTTCGCAGGTGAGTATCTAAGCTTCCCCTTTGGGAATATCAAGAGATATGGAAATGATGGGCATACACAGAGTTAAAATGTTTCTTGGGCACTCAACAGATCTGGATAGTGAGATGCACTGTTGGAAGCATAGTACAGAAGGACAGAGGAAAAAAAAAAAAAATGTCAAGGATCTCACAAAAGTCCTTGTAAAAAAGAAGAAACTCAACCTAGATCTCCAGTCCAGAACTACTGTTTTAATTATTGGACTACCCTTCTTTTTAGAAGACATTATTTCTAAGTTTTGTTCATTCATTCTTTACTCAGGAGATATTTCAAAGAAAGTTTACTCAGCTGAAGGCTGACTGAAGCTTGTAGAATAGGGACTCTATAGCTTAGTCTCTTCAGTTCATTATATGTCTATAAACTGCTTGGGGGATAGCTACCATCTTTTCAACATTTGTGAATACTCATCCTTTCAAAAAGTTTTCTGTCATAGGATGTCACATAGGGCCATGCTCAATATGGCAGTGGGTGATAATATTTCAAGATAACTGACCCTGACTAATACATTAAAGCAGGGTAATATTTGTCAAAATGTATTTGGAAAGGTGACTGCAACATTTTCCATGGTAAAAGCATTCTGAAAAATGCCTGTTTCTGCTGAAACACTGGTTTAATTGTGAAAATAGAGAGTAGTGTATTTCTCAGTTAACTCAGAGTAAAGTTGTGTTTTATAACTAGGATAAGAAACCTACTTGCTGCAATGTTACCTGTTTTCAGAATCTCATTTGATTTTCCGTAACTTTCACACACACACACAAAAAAAAAAGTAGAAACAAAAAGCTATGAATCTCGCTGCACAGTCTCACAAGAAGAAATTACATTAACAGAGCTGTAAGGCCAGAAGCTCTTTCACTCCGACCACACCATTTCATATCACAGGAAACTGAATCACCAAGCACCTTCTATTTCAAGTACCTATTTAGTAAAAGCACTGTAGCAGTCCTTTAAAAATACAGATTTAAAGAGGATGCGTAACCCATGAAGATGATTTAAGAATTCTTTCTTTACACCATTTGAATTTGCTGAGTTTCGACTTCCAGCCACAGAATATGATTTTATCTATTTCTGCAAACTTAAGGAAGTATGTGCTCTCAGAAATCTGCCCCCTAAGGTGTTCAGACTCTCATGAATTGACACAGCCTTGCCTTCATTACGGTTTTTAAACTGGGATTATCACTCTTCCTACTATAAGAGAGGCTTTGTAGAACTCCTACCATTCTTTCTGCACTTTTGCAAAATCTCCTGCCTTTTCAAAATACTTTTTGAGGAACCCAAAATTGTATACAGGGTAGGAGTTCCTTGATACAGTGTAGGGGAAGAATAAAATAATCTCACTTGACATTACTTTGGATATGCACCGAAAGTCCACACTCAGTCTTTAAGTTAAAAGGTCTCATTTTAAGTTCATGTTCAGCTGTGTTGCCCTCTATTATGATGGACTTGGGTAAGAACATAGCTAAGTGGAACTGCAGGGAAGGAGAAAAAAAAGCATGTTTAAATTGAACGGTAAAAACATTTTTTATAGCTTCACAGAATCTTGGTGTCCTGATTGTGCAGAAGATGGATCTGCTGATGTCTTCCACAGCACCCACTTGGCCAAGAGCCTAAGTTTCCTCTCCATGTAGAAGGAGAGCACTGGTTAGGAATGGTGCACAACTGCACCTCATCCCTGTGCAGACTGGAAGCACTCAAAAAGCATTCCCATATCACAGACCAGGAAGGAACTGCTGTCCAGTGGAAGAGCTCCCTGTGTGCTGGGCATGGAGGAGTAAGTCTTTCAGTAGAAATATTCTTAAAAAGCTGACATTATATAATAACCGTAATAAAAATATACATAAGGTATAAAGTTCACGCCTGTGCAAATGGACAGTACAAGGCTTGAGTACTCAAGAAATTCTAAACATAAAAGTGAAGAAGTGGCATTGAAATGACAAAAGAAGTTGAAGTAATTTTATTTTCATATGGTATATCTGCACTGAAGTCCACAGCTTTGATCGTAGCTAAGTGTGAATGAGAAAGGGGTTTTAAGATGTTTATTGAAGGCTCAAATGCATTTTTTTAAACTATATTCATTTTTATACACAAGAAAGAAAGCTTTATCTGTATAAGAAAAAGGAGTGAAACATATCTAACACCACGCTTGACAGAAGAAAGGTTCTGCAGCATACATCTCATAAAACGTTAATTTAATATGGCTGCCATTTTTAATTTATCTTTTCTATCTATATAAAGGGAAGAGTCATATTGTTGAGAAGAGACTCATAAGAGTGAAGTATTTCATGCTGCAGTTTGGTGCAATGTTTATTGGTTTGAAGAAAGCAGCTACTGCTATCAAGTTACCTTTGGGAAACCAAATGTGGGTTTATTTTGAATTATATGCTTGTATTTTTTTCTGCCACTGATCTGCCTTCTAGATTGAGAGTT
>NW_009648444.1:3747522-3765487 GCF_000708025.1 Charadrius vociferus
TTAAACGGTGAAATATCACTATTTTAAAATGTTTGCCTGACTTTAAATTTAGAGTCAAAATTTACCCTGGGAATAGTTATGAAGTTTCCTATCTAAAATCTCCTCCATGTGCCTTCAGTTTTTTCCTGCTACACAAGGTTTTTGCCTTTAGAAATTTTATTAAGATGTAGATCCTTGAACACAGCTTACTTGAAAACTAAAGCCCACCCAAAACTCTGCCTTCAAAACAGTATCATTCTTAAGCTGAAACAACTAAAGCTGACATCTAGCTTTAATGCAACACTACTCAATATTGAATACACAGTAACAATGCTTAACTTTTCAACTAGAGGTTTTTCCCCTTCATTATTTTCATCTCTCACTGAATATTTCTTTGAAGTTACTGCACTTGGAATATAATCTAAGTTGAGATGAATTTTGTTCCCTTGAAAGTTAAGGTAATAGAAACTATCATATCCTGACAAAATTAAACCATGCTTCAACTACTCCTACTTGGAAACTGACTCAAAGGTAGAAATAAAATGTATTATTAGTTCAGCAATAAGAAACAGTAAGAGAATTTATGCAGTCATCCATAACCTGAAAGGGTTCTTCTGACAAGCAAAACCATTCTCTAGTTACTGATGTGCTGTTGCCCCAAAAAAGCACGTCTTGTGAAATACGCCATCTGAAGCCGTCTTTGAAAAGACCTGCTGAATCTTCTGAGAACCAAACAAGACGAGATCTTTGCAGACTAGCGTAACCAAGCAGGAATCAAGAACTTGTACACATAAGGCAGAAGAACATCTTTTTGCAGCAACAATTAAAAGATACAGTATGGAGGGGGGAAAAAGGTAAGTATATTAGAAAGTGAAAGGAAATCTCAAGAAGTCTGTAATGCGCTAAATACATGAAGAAGGCAAAGGAAACATATCAAAGATTGAGGGCTGGTGGCTACTCTTAAACAGATGAATCTTGAACAGTTTATGAATCTTGCAGTCTTGTAAATGGTAGTTTCTGTGTGTTTAGAAGTGAGCAAGTACTTGGTGACACTCATCTTTGTTAATAACACTGCTAGATTCAGAAAAACAAGTCCTCAGCACAGATGCCAACTTACTCCCCACCTTTTAAAGGCCTAATGTTTGTAGATGATGTGCTTAACTTCTAGACATCTGCATTTTACTACAGCTGTTTCCAGCAAATCAACATTAACATACTTTGACTTAAATAAGGCTGAATTTAATTAGCTGAGGGTTTAAAAATTGGCTCTACAGTCCCACCGCCTTAAGATACTTTGGGAAAAAAAAAAAAGTGACACTTGAACACCAACGTTTACCTAAGTTTTAACCAAAAGATGGCTCACTATTTCTCAGAGTCATCCACAGCCTTCTCCAGTTAGGGTACTGGAGCACAACAATGTCATTCCCTGTTCACTCAGCTGCCCAGGAATTCCTATAATCACACAAAAATCTTGCCACAGTCAACCCTAATGAAAAAGTAACCCAGGTCTGTTTACAATCCGTGCCTCAACCACATTAGCTTTTGATATCTGTGTGATGAAAACTCCCGTTCAAATTGTTCTCAAACACTGTGTTGAGAAAGGAGAGGATCAATTGCTAGAGAACGAAGAAAATTCATTCCTTCTATTTCTCCCTGTCACAGATGTCCTCACCTGGGGAAGGGGAGGTTGGTTTTGTTTGGGTTTTGGTTTTGTTTTGTCTTTTTTTTTTTTCCTTAAATGGCAGTCCTAAAAGGAAAGACATTTGAAAAAGAAGTGTATGAACTCCATCAGTATGTAAGGAGCTACTGTTCATCAGCAAAAATTTGTTAAAATGCATACAGCTACTGAATATCTCAACGGAGAAGTAGAAAAGCAAATAATGGAAGTTCTTGCTAACTTTCTCGTAATATATTGATGAAAAACTGGAGCATCATAAGCAATACAGAATGACATCCATTGCATCTCTGATTCTTTTGTGAATAGCAGACTACCCTCTCCAGGATTACCATGAATATCTTTCCATGCTAAAAACTTACACACAAAAAAGTAGTAGTTTTTGCCATGCAAGGAGAGCCAGAGCAGGGAAATTCAAGACTTCAGAATTCAACCATTCTCATCTGATTAGGCTTGTATGTATTTTAAGATTCTAGTTTAATTGTCCAAATCAAATGTCATCCAAGGTGAATACACAATATTCTCCAATGACCATGAGTTCCCATTCCACAGAAACATGCCTTCTTCATCTTGGGAGTCTTAAGTCCATGTTTTTTTAAATGGCTAGGGTTTGAAAAAGCCCGTTTTCCCTCTGAGGTATCTCCTCTGCTTTCCCTTTCCGCCACACTCCTTTCACCCTGCAGGATAAAACTACGGGTATAGTCAAGGCTCATGACACAATGACAAAAAATGGAACATGAGAATCACAAGAAAGTGTAGGAGATCCAGACTCCCATCTTTGCTTGGAGATTTGCAAAACCTTTCTTCTAATCTCAAGAAGACTAATTTCCATTTGGGCTGCATGTAGGATGAAAATGGCAAGCAGACATACTAGTTCAAATGAAACTCCAGAACCAAAAGACCTTTCGTCTCTTGGCACCATTGCTATCTTTTCACAAAGATTCAGCCATTGATGTCTTCATATTGCTTGCCCCGATGACTTAAAATGATATAATAAGGAACTACGGAAAAAGTTTCACTAGCACTTCAAACAACCCCTGCAATTGGGAACATTTGGAAACAGAATGAGAACATTTAATTCAGCACTAATCAGTGGCCTTAGCGTAATGAACTGCCCCTCACCCATCCAGAAGGCATTGATTTTCCCAGTTAGTGCACCTGACATACATCCAGTAAATGTATCTCTAGCTCTTGGTTGCTGGAATTCTGCAAGGCAAATCCCCTGAAGCAAGCCAAAATGGATTCATCGTGGGAAAGACAACAGAAAGCACTTTAGAACTACTTGCAGATAATGGAAAATGTTTTCAAGTCATGTTGTTTCTCAGAGACGTTCCACTAATGGAAATGAAAATTATAAAAGCCTGCTTGTAAACTTTAGAGTGAGATCACGAAGTAGCTAAATTGCTGCAGCACTGTGGCACACCTGTTTCAATTAAAGCAATTATCCTAAAGCCTGGGACATTCCTGCCATCACTGTATCAGCCAGCAGAGTGGCTGCACTTCTATTCTCAAATGCCTATTTAACTAGCATGTAATAAGAACATTTTCATCATTTATGTGCCTTCTGTCACTAATTGCCAAGTTGTGTGTGAAAACAAATTCTTGCTCTATCTGTATAAAATCAAGCCTCGTGTCTTCATCATCCTTCTCGCTAAGCTCAGTGAGGTCTGGTGTGGGCAAAAGGAGGTTCTACATAGAGGAACAATTTTCCTACGAATGGGATGAGTTTAGGCTTGATCTTGTGGGCTTTCTCTGTAAAGAATTCCATTGACCTTCCCTACAGTGACAATGGGAACACAGAGCCAAGTAAGTTCCTGGGGTACCTTTCCACAGCACGGACCTGGCCCAAGCAGACTAGAAAGATACCTGACTATCAAACCTGATGAAGGTAACACTGTGCCCAAAAAGCTGTTTCTCCTGAAGAGTGACATGGCCTTATTCCCTGGTTTAGGCCTCTCTCTCTGATCTGTCCTGTGAATACATATGCAAGTGTAATGATTATCACAGTATCTTTACCTATAGAGGCCTTGTCCATCCTCAGCTGAATACCTACTGATGGACGCATGCTCTTATTTCTAATGAACAAGAATAAACACAAACATGGGATACAGAGCTCAGAACTCAGTTCTCTATTTCAAAGTACCCTCCATTATCATCATTGTAACGAGGCAAAATTTTGTGTCATTACAGTCACTTACTTGAGAGCAAATCACACCTTCAGTAGTTTTAGCAAAATATAATCAGGTAATTCAGAAATGTTTTAGCCACAAACAAATCATGAAGAGAAAAATATACCATAATGACAGTACAAAGAGCCAAAGTAATAAGCTACTTTTTTGATTGCTGTGGAACAAGTCTTTAAGGTCACATGAAACCTGAACAAGCTGTATCAAGTTTGTATTAACTGATGCTATCGCTACTAGAAACAACCACCACCTGAAGCTTTCCCTTACACTTTCACTATAACTATAGTTCTATAAACATGGAATATTTTTAAAAAGTTTAATTTCAAAATGTCACTGTTAGGGTAGACCAAAGTGGGGTGGGTTTTTTTTTTGGTTTTCGTTTTTTCGATTTGGGGTTGGGTTTTGTGTTTTTGTTGTTGTTGTTTTGTTTTTGTTTGTTTGGTTGGTTTTTTTTTACTGCCACTGTTTCTCTTATCAGGATCTCTCTAGATGTGCCCAACCGCAGCAATTTTTAGATTTATGGTTACATTTAAACTCTGCTCGTTTAAATTCAACTTCTTTGCTTTTTATTCTGCCTTTTTTTTTTCCTCTGCCACCTTTGATTCCATTGTTACTTCAGTTTCTCATAAATTCTTATCTCCAATTCCTTCAAAATACAACACAGAGAATGGAAAACATGTTCTGCAGATATCAGTTAGTGCTAGGGGAAACAGTCTCATGAAATCCAGTACATTTACCTCTATCACAAGAGAATATACCTCAGAAAGTGGTTCATATACAACAAAACAGAAAGTACTGATCTTGCAAGCAATAACATTTTGAGCAAGCTGCTGTGGTTCCAACTGCTGTCAGCTGGGGAGGTCACACGGTAACACTTCTGTATCAAACGCAAGGAAGACGCCTTAAACATTAAGTAGTATAATTTGTACACCAGGGACTTGGCAGACATTGATCATCAGACAATCACCATTATATGACAATGTTTTTCAATAAACGTCACCACTTACTGCAATTTCTGCTCAGAGATTTCTGTGTTCCCTGCATTTGTAACATGGTCAGATACACTGAATTAACCATAGATGACATCCCAACAGTTCCTAAATTACAGATTATCATTCACACAAGAAATCTGTCTGATAGAACTCTCTTAGAGCAGTCATAGAATCACAGAATGGTTTGGGTTGGAAGGTACCTTTAAAGGTCATCTAGTCCAACCCCCTGCCATGGGCAGGGACATCTTTTACTAGATCAGTGAAAATCTACAGGCTCAAAGCCCCTATCCAGCCTGACTTGGCACACTTCCAATGATAGGGCATCCACAACTTCTTCGGGCAACCTGTTCCAGTCTCACCCATACTTCTCTAGGTTTCTAAAACTACTGTGTTTCCTTTGCCAGAAGTCAGCAGAGTACCCAGGAAGGGCTTCTGACACCCCATAAATCAAGTGACTTGATCTTCTCTTGCTTTTGTAGACTGATTTTAAACCCATTTTTCATGCATATCACTTACTTGAGCGTTCATCCAGAAGTAAAGGAAGTGTGCGAAGCACACTTACTATTTGATGCATAACATGTCTAAGTTACAATGCTGTAGAAGAAAGTGTTCTCTGGTTTCAGCTCATTTCTTTTGTCCCTTTCTGATAAATAGGTGACAGTCACCAAAAAAACCCCAAACAGTAACAACACCAAAAACCAAAACCAAGATAAATCTCTAAATCAGTGTTGGACAAACACTTTATATTTTTGTGTTGACCTTTTTAACTGCATTCATGCTAATGATGCACACAGAAGGCAGTAAATGAAGTAGAAAATCATTACATAAATATGCATAGCTTCCTAAAATGAGCAATGACAGAGCTAACAGTAAGTTAGAAACTAAGCTAAATAAAACATTCAGCAAAAACCTCAGTAGAAAGCTGACTTGTCTATATTAAATCCATCTCAGCTTCTTCTACTGCCTTAAGACAAAGATTCTAGACACCAGCTATATAACAAACTACTTATATTTCTGCCCATCAGACAGAAAGAAATCCAGGTAGTCATGTGATTGCAAGCCTGCCTTCACAAAATTCACCCATAGGATTGCAAAATCAACTGCAATGCCCAAATACCCTTAAAGCTTATATGAGATTCAAAAGACATTTTTCCAGCCAGAATATCTCCTCAGTATAAGTTTAACACATGCAATTATCTTTCCCCTCTGCAAAATATAAACTCTCAAATTACTACCAGTCCTAAAACAGGACCAAATTGGAGAGTTACCTGGGTATCAGTTTTGGATTCTCCTCCAGTGGATAGCCCTTACAGAAAGGTTTAATGTAACTACTACCACCTTTGACCAAACGGGTTGCTTTCTGGAAATGAACCAATTGGAAGTTCTGTATGTTCAGGTTCTTGCAAATAGATTTACTGTACCATACTTTACTGTTGTTGCCATATATTCTCACTGTTGGACAGAAACAGGAAAAGTATATCTATGTAATTATGTAAACTGGAAGAAAAGTATCTCACCAGTACTTTTAGCTTTTCAAGCACACCATCTTCCATTTCTAGTTAGAAAGGTACAGAATAGAAAGTTAAAACAAATCCTTCTGGAACCATTTCTGAGTCCAAATTAAACTGTATCTCACTACTGTCAGAGAACCTGTGTAGTTCAAATATAGTAAAACTCAAAACCTTTAGACAGGACAGGACCAAGGAATTATGAAGCATCCTCCTTTTTACATGATCAAGCCCCTCATTGTTTGACCAAATCCATACAGCCAAATTTTTAATTTCCTCTTGAATAACCAGAAAAAGAAAAATCTTAAAATAAAACAGGGTGATGCTGTTGTAGGTCTATCACCATCTTCTTTGTACACGTATTTTATTAGTGTCTAATCTAAGACTCCTCAAGATACCACAGTTTAACATGCTACCACATGCCAGCTGCTCAGCAGTAACTGATTGCATGTTTGGTATAGATATGAAATACAACGTGCTGTCTTACATTTCCTCCTCTGAAGTTTATGCCACCCATGCTCCATCCTCCATTTACTGCAGATTACTGCTATAAATGTACAAACATCTTAAAAACAAGAAAATCTCACTGCTACCAGAAGGGGCAGTCCTACACATCTCTACTATACAGTTGCCTATACCCATTCTGGCAACTTACTTTTTTATTCGCCACTTGGATCAACTTCCCGGCCTGCTTTGCCTTGCAGTTGCCTAAACACTTCTGTTGACAAAAGAGAAGATGAGGCACTGGATAAATCCAAGCCTCTGAAGTCAGTGTGAGGGGAAGACTGACACCAGCAGCAACAGCTATGGCTGACAGTGAGTCAACATTAATATTCAGTTAAGATCATGAGTATACCTTTAAAACAAATCATTTGGTTGTCTTCACTTACCAGGCTTTGCTTCACCTTACCAACTGGCCCTGGAGCACATAAATGGCATACCTTTCAGATGAAAGTAAAGCAGAACACGTGCTTCAGAATCACACCTAACGTGCACCGCCTGCTAATGCCATTGGACCAGACTAGTGCTAGTTCAAAATAACCTCCCTTCAATGTACCCTGCCTGGCTCTCAGGTCCTCACCACCTACCGCTGGCCTCTACAAATCCCCTTCTGTAGGGAGCACTATTTACCAGTGTGGAAGAAGCCTTACAGCCTCTGGGAAACTACGTCCTGAGAGGGCTCGCTGACTTGGCCGTGGCCACTCAATGCTAAACCTAGTAACATAAGCATGCATCTGAGCTGCTTGCACACTTGTACCAAAGTGGGTTCCTCGAGCGACACTTTTGAACATAGCAACTTTCACTGAATTCATAGCTGGTACAGACTGCAACGCCACATGGTCCTGTAGCATTTAATGCACTTACAGGTATCTGAATTGGCTCTTTAGGACTACAACAAAATTAAACACTTACTAAATTAAATGTTTGCTATGACTTTAAAATTCAGTGAACAAGACTTTAACAATATACTAAGAATGGAAATATCCAGAAAGAATATCCAGAACATGTTCAAGAGTTGTCTTCAAAAAATGACAGTTGCTTAAACCTCTTGTGAAACTTTCCATTAATCTGATCTTCGAGTAAGAAACATAAACCTATAAAAAGAGAGGCATTTTAGTTTGGAAACACTCCTCTAAAGACTCCTACTGCTTCAATGAAGACTTAGATTCTTAACTATCATTTATCCAGTATTGGACTGTTTCAGGCAAGCTTCCCCCCCCCCGAGTAGTGTGAAAACTTTGCTCTTTTCAGTGTACTAAGCAAAACAGACTGTTTTGGAGAGAGTATGTACATTTTGGCCATTTAAATTTTACAATGCTCATGTGTAACGTAATTGTGGTAAGAGAAATAAAACAGTATAATTGATTTTTAGAATATCTTAAATATGGTTAATGTTCAACCCTTGGTTTCTGATTAAAAAGACTAGCTTTTCACGGAACTCTCCAACACATTAAATACAATGAATGCACTGTCACAGCTTCAAAGGAAAGTTGTGCCTTTTTATGATGTTATTTAAGGCGTGTTCTAAAGAAGAGGTGGTGTACAAAATGAGTAATAATTATTATTATACATGTCATCCACAATGAACAGTATGGACTTAACAGCAGGTGGGAGCACAAAATTTATGGTACACGCTATCTACTCGCAAGTTAGAATATAGGAGTATGGATTGCCATTTTAATGAATTCTATAAACTTCAGTGTTGAAATATGGGCTGCAAGTTTGCCAGTGAAACAGAGCTGTTTTTAAACTCTCATAGAAAACCAACTGACAATAGCTTGGCAAGAGCACTACAAGAAAATTAAAATGAAACTGTCCTGAACGTACCCTGTAAGCAGAAAATATTTCTGTTTCCAAACTGATAAATGTAGGATCTGCCTTAAACTTTGACAGAAAATATCTTTTCTCCAATTCGGTCATTGCAGACTCCATTTCACGCATTCAACGCCAAATTAGATTAGGCCTCCTCTAAAATGGTTAGTCTTGAACAGGGAATAGAATTGATAAGGGAGAGAAACAAATTTGGAAGTTTTGATGGTAAGATTATGGTGTTAGAAAAACAGAATGCAAGTATGAAAACCTTAAAAAGTTTTGATTAAAAACACTGGCAAAATTTCCTCTGATAGTGTGCAGCAACAAGGCTTCCTTGATTAAATAGAGCTATTCTGATACATACTAGGTGGGAATTGGCCTTACATTTTTACAGGAGAGAAGTCTGCAGTAACTGGAGACCAGATGAAATGGTCTAGTAGCAGACATTCTGAGGGGGGAGGGAGAGGTGGTGGGGGAAAAAAGGTATATGGAGTTTTCTGCATTTTTATCGGATTTTCTTGATAATATAGAATATCCTTTCCAATCAAGACTTTTTCTTGTATTTCATTCAATCTTTATTAAATTTTCTGGTAATGTAGCCCTACCTTTCTAAAATACTATTTAAAAGATTCAGATAAATTTGAAATGTAAATTATCTTTAGATAGTAAAAGTACAATTAAGCTGCTAGAAATTACTTTTGGACACAGCTAAAATCATTTAGACGCTTATAAAGATGTTGTGTGGTCTATCTGCTGTACTTAAAGGCCTAATCAACTTGCTTTGAAGTAAACACAAATTGAGACTCATAAATCACATCGATTGTTACTTCTGTTCCCTTGAGCAAACAAAAGGCATTTGAGAAATAACGATCAAATAGTCTTGTTTGTTTGTTTTAAAGTCAGCTCCAAAGTTGTAAACATGTTAGATCTGATTGAGCCAGCTTCTCTTTAAATGCTCAACTAAACTGAACTTAGAATAGGAAGAAGTTATTCTAGGTAGACACACTCTGCTTGTACACTGTTAACTACAGTGGCCACTTCCTTAGGATTTTTCATACATATGCTCAAGCACACACTCCTGGCTAGCATAACAGGCTTATCAGTCATAACAGAATTATGGGAATGCTACTGCAAACACTTCAAAAAAATCTTAGTAACAAAACCTTAGAGAAATCACTTTGTGATGAAGGATTTTATACCGAGTACTGCATATCTAGCAGTTTCCCCACTGTATTTCCTATTTTTAAGGGGATGCTAATCGAAGTCAGAAGATATCTGTGTTTTGCTGTTTGTATGGTTCTGTTAATTAAAAAAAAAAAAAAAAAAAAAAATCTATTTCAGTCATGCATACTATAGTTCAACAATGAGCAACTGCCCAAGTCTTTCAATCACATAAATTTTAATAAATCAGAGGAACACCACACTTGTGGCTTCTGATAAAAGTACTGTTTGATTTCATTTAATGCCCACTATCACATTAGCATTAAACTGCTTTGAAGCTTGTACTGTATTTAGCCTTTCATTTTTCACACCAGCATTACTTAAGATGGGGGCTTTTATTTTCAGTCCTCAAATAGCTCTAAATTGTCCTTGTTCAATTCATTCCAGGCATACTATTTTTTCCCTTCCAGCTATTTAAACTGTAAATGTTTCATGAATAAATGACAATGATAATAGAAGGTTGCACTATATGAAAATACATTTAACATATATATTATTCAATTCCTTTAAAGATGAATTTTTAAATGTTATTCCATACGTTTTCCTTTTTCAAAAGCTTCTAGAATTTTTCATATGTTCCATTAGAAAATAAGTAACACTTACTATTTCAATAGTACCTCTAATCTGACATTAAATAAAAAAACCCAAACCAAAACCCCACCACTTTTTATTGACTACAGTAAACAAACTTGAATTATTTATTCTTTATGAATTAACATTCCCCCTGTGCCACAGAGAAAGACTAAAAAATGCAATATTCAGGGATTTTTTTTTTTATTTGGAAGAAAGTATGATAAATAAAGTGTGAAAATATCATTACTTCATTACATTTTGACAGGTAAATAGCTTGCTTTGTTCGAGAGACAGAACACATGCACATCCCAAACACTGAGAAACTTGGAGGGTAAAGTACATTAAGGCACGAACTGAACTGTATGTGTATTCTCACGCAAAGACTTGAATGCATTAGAGAGCCTTTGACAGGATCTCAGTCAGGTTGGGGGGGTGAAGTGTTGTTTATGTTTTAGTCTGACATTATCTTTACTTCTTGTAAGAAGATTCTTTTACCCAGTTAATACAGTATGTCTAGAGTAGGGAATCTAGGATAAGTTCCTAGATCCAGCTATATTCAGCTGCACCTTAACTTGGTGTCAAGGCAAAACTCAAGCATCCATGAAAACCTCTCTTCCTTCCCACCTCTGATGTTGGTTTCCATTGAAAGAAAACCCAAAAATGTGAGCTGGACAGACACTGCAATAAAATTCAGCAGAAAGACCAGACACAGCCATAAAAGTCACTTGGCTGATGAGATGGATGTTTTCCTAGTGGTTTCAAGAGGTTTTGCTAAATACAGAGAATAAGATGGAGAACCTTGTAAGAATGCAGTCTCCTCATTCCTTTCAAATTCTTCACCCCAAACTCGTGCAACATCAGGAAACTATTAAAGCATGTTTCACAAGGGCAAAGAGAAGAACAAGAAATATGTGCAGGAGCTGTGGACTTCAGAGGTAGAGGAAGAAAAGTTTTCTCCTAAGATGAAAGGATTAAGAAATAGAGACATCTACTAAAACATTCTAGTGGATATGGGGGAAGACATTTGCAGTTGTTCCGTTCAGCTATTAAAACCTGCAAGATTCAGCAACTCACTTGAAGTAAGTTTATCAGTAGGTACAGAGCAAAAAAACATAGAACTGGATAGAGGTATTGCATTTCAGCTTCATAATCTTACACGAGTTGTCCCTAGTTCTTGAACAGAAGCACTCGTCATGATAATTCACGTTCCCCTTTTCTAAAGAACATCCTTAAGTACATACATACACACTTTTACACAAACACATGCACATCACACTTACCACATGCAAAGGAAATACTTCAAACGCCAACAGATTACCTATGAAGTTTTACCATTTTTCACCCATTTTCTTTTGCTTGTTTTTCTTTTTTAATTTCCCAATGTTAGTGTTGTATTTGTCAATAATAACAATGAAATATAGCAGTATGAATCTCTGCTTAATACAAACACAGATTTCGGTTCTAGAAATAAAACTATGGGGTAGTATACCAAGAAAGCTGGATATGCTAGAAACCACCTTTCCAAGGAAAGCTCGCTACTCTTCAGATCTGTTTTGAGGACCACACCACTGCATTGACCATTAGGGAGGTGGAACTCAGGCTTGTAAAACCATTTCCTTTCTCATCTCAGCTTCCTCTAAGGTCTTCTCTGGACAGGAAAATGCCCTGCACTGCACATTGCAAACCTCCATTGTGTCCAAATTCTGCACAGATGCTCAAAAAGACTTCAAAAATTTAAATAGGTTTTGACATTATTTTTTCAGTTGAAAGGAAACATTACTATTTTACTATTACTACTACTAAGATATCTTCATCATAATTTTGTTTTACTTGGAGAGCTAAGGGTCTTGGGTTTGTATCATTAAGACACTCCTACCTTGGGTATCATTCCTAGTTTTCAGTCATTTTTGGACCAGCCGTTTAATTTAGGACAACTTACTATCTTTCTTCTTTTTTGAAAATACTACCATAGTCTTGAAGTGAGTCATTCAACTCCAAGATAACATAAAAAGTTTCAATGAACTACCATAAACAGTAAGAACAAAATCTTCCTGTGCAGCATCCCACCCAAAGGAATTTTTATCACTAGGACTATCATATTCTTTCCCTGGAATTAGTTTTGGGTCTATGTGCACAGCAAAGAATTGCTGTATGAAGACTTACCCTTTGCTTTTTTCACACTATTACAGCACCTTGAATATTTTACTCTTTCTGCCCTCACTAGAATAACATTTTATTTGCTTAAAACAGTGTGGGACCTATAATTAAGTGTAGTCACAACAATTTTTCCTCTGATCTGACAGAAGACAAAAATGTGTCCTCTACATGTGTCTGAATATTAACAATAGTTTTCCAGCATTTTACATACAAATAAGAGAGATACCACTCTAACAACCATGCTCAAGTCAATTTTAGAAACAGGCAGCAGAAGCAAATCATAATAAACACATAAATAAATGCATTTTTATCCTTTTAATGTTTTGTTTCCCCATAAGTTGAAAGATATTGCCCTAAAATTTCTCATGCAGCCGATTAGTTAACATTTAGGTTTATTGTAGACCTGCGTATTTTCAGTATCCCATCCAAGACTTTACTTCAAAAAGACTGAGTATTCACAGTTCCACCTGTGGTAAAGCATAACAGCAATTCCTAAGCATTTTTAAGAGAAATCCCAAGTATGTCAAGGAAGGTAAACAAACAGGCTCATAAAAAACACATGGACATTTCAGAAATTCTATCTGTGAACTCTGTCTCAAATGTCCACAAAAGCTCACCTCCTAATAATAATGGGAACTACTTGGCACTACACGCTTTTGAAAAATCTTGGCCTTTTTTTTTTTAAACAACATCTCACATTTACTTACATTTTTAAAGTACATTGATACTATCTTCATGATCAAAAAGGAAGAAAGAAGAAAGTTTGCTTTCCTTTTCTAATCGCAGTATACATTACTGTATATTTCAAGATTTGAATACTCTGAATCAATGCTCAGACAGTATACTAGTAAAACACTGTTCTCTGAGAAAAGCAGTAACTGAGTATCACTGAACGTTGATATTCCAAGTACATTATACTTAGCCAGTAACTGTATTTCCTATAGATATGTTGTGAGCCTTCATTTATCATAAAAGTTATTTCAAGATACTGCTAAAATGAATTATATTTACTGCTGTAAATTTGGATTTAATAGTATTTAATATTTGGCAATAACAAAGAGTCATTAGTTGGCAATTGGTCATATAATAAAAATGACTGCTCATCATCCCTAAGCTTACAAGAAGCAGTGAACCATAGCCACAAAACTGTAGCTATTTATAAATACCTGTATAAAGTTTCAAGTCACTTACAGCTGTTAAGCATGCGATCTGAAAGCAAAAGTGTGCTTTCCAAACTCAGCTATACCTCTGCTGGAACTATCTCAAAGTCAAACGTGTAAGCCTTAACTGATTTAATTGTACACAAAGACTCACAGAAACACTGAAAACCAAAGTAATTATGGGACTGCTTAAGACCAGTTTGCTCTAACTGTCAGGCCTGCAACAGCAAAAGTTATGTTCGGTGGCTTAATACAAAGCCTTGCTTTCTTACTATGCAGGGAGCCAATGAACACTGAATAATCATCAATATTATCACATGAAATAGATCCCAGTTTAAAATTTAGATCTTCGTATTTGTGACTCCCTCCTTATCTTCACAGCAGTTTCAAAATGCCTAGATATTATAACACAACATTCTGAACTTCATACTACTTTTGTTTCCATTCAACAAAACCTAGCTCTTTATCACAGTTCACGTTGTAATAGTCTAATTTTAATTTATACAAAAGGTTGGGACAACTTTAATTTTTTAATGATAGCCAGAAATGACTGGACCTCCCAGGAAGATATAATTATATCACAAGCTACTGCTGCTGTTTGCATTGTGGCACTTAACCCTTATGAGAGGAGTTACGTAGAGGAGTTAAAACATTCATTATTACCTACAAGCAAATAAAGGAGCATACAAGCTATCCAAATGCTCAAAGACCAGCTTCAAGAGATACACAAACAAGAAAACAGTGACCCTGTGGTTCTCCAGTCCCTGAACACAAATGTTCTTTTCAGAAACCGAGATAGCTGCTCTTTCTTTCACCTTTACTGTGGAATCAGTGACACAATTTTTCAGATGTGGGTGGTCAATTACTTGTATACAATCTTCAGTAATCACTCCGTGCAACAGAAGGGAGACCAGAGAGGATTAGCATAAGGAAAACATCTTGGTAGGATCAACTTTTGAATCTGCATGAGCAGCCCAGCACTTCTGAAGGCAAATTATAGCTTTGTGTTAACTATAAGGTACTCGAGTTTCAAAGCTAAATGGAACCCATTTTTCTTTTTCCTCATGCAATATTTTTTTAAAATATGAAATTCTAGTTTCTAGACAACAGACTTGCCTGAAAATGTTGCATCTGGAATATACATTAGAATAACTTCTTTATCCACAGCAAGATTTCCATTTCTACATTTTAAGGCAACAGACTGCAGCTTTAGAATATCTGAATGTTTTATTTTTGTTTCTCATTGCAGAAATATCAAAATGTTTCATCAATAATAAAAAATCAGAACTTCCCTTCAGAATAAGACTGCAACAATATGACAGCAGCTTTTGCAGTACTGGCTTCTTTGATACTCAAATTACTAACACATTATTAGTAGCAATATTAATTATTCATATTATGATATTATTGCCGAATCTGCTTCAAAACCCCACCAGTAGACCCCTTAGCTTTTGAATCAAATCATGATCTGAGACCACTTTTGTCCTTAAAAGCGAAGGAGTTTAAAAATTAAGGCTATTAAAAATTCAAGCGATCCCTAATTCTCAAGAAAAACAAAAATCAAGTATTATTTCTGTATATTCACTAGCTAGAATCCCTTACAGAACATCTGTCTTGTAAACACTGTCCCAGAAACAGTTGGAGGCACAGAAAGGTACATCCTGTAAATAAAGAGCACACAATGGAAGATCTCAATGATGAGATTTCTGCTCCTGAGTGTGGAGAGGAATAATAACTCAAACATGGCATAGCCATCAACAAGTTATCCTGTCAGTGCCTCCCATCCCAAGTGAAGAGAGATGTCATCAAAGATCATGCATTATGGATGTTTTATCTCTATTAGGTACAGCATGTTTAATGGAATTTGCATGAAGACATTCACGTAGGTTAGAGTTTCCTACAAAGTACTGACAAGTAACAAGTCTGTCTTTCTCACCAAGCATCCCAAACAGTTTTCAGATTTGAGCTAGACTAGGCCTTGAGCAATCCACCCAAAGCAACTTCAATACCTCACAGCTGGTGTCCCATCAGGAGAAAAAAAAAGACCCCCTTTTCACTGAGGAAAGAAAGGTTTGGTGCTGTGGTAAGACTGCAAGAGAGGAGTCTATGCATGCAGGTCCCAGGTGGATGAGGCTTGCACAGAGCAATGCATCAAAAAATGACAGAGTAGAAAGCCAGCACATTCACTGCTGGCTGAATCTACGCTTGTTTCCCTGCCAGTGCCAATGTGTGGAACTGGCTGCACACAACTGGGAAACTGGCCATTCCCCTTTGGTGCTTTTACGTATTTGCTCAGCAATTACTCCAGCAATTTCACATGCATACTCAGGATTTGACTGCCTTTATTCACCAAAAGCCAAACTTTAAACTGGACGTCCCCAGGTCATGCACAATTGGATACTGTCATTTATATAAAATGATCACTAAGCAAACATCAGTGATTATCAGGATACAACTGACCATTCACACCTAGAAATATCTGCTTGCCTAGTAACTAGGATAGTACATGCATATTTAGAAATGCTATTAAACATGTGGTTTTGCTCATCCACACCACTTTTTTCTTTAAAGGAGCTTGCAATACTGCAAGTTGAGCCTAGACAGAAAAACCTGTCTACAAAGGCTAGATACTACTAAAATACCCACATCCATTTTACAGCCAGCCTTGGGAGGAAAGCAAAGCAGTTCTGAGTTTTGATATTTCATCTACAACTAACTTATTACACAACAGCTGAGAAAGTCACTTTGCCTTTCTCCTCCAGCGTTTTCATCTGTATAACGACAGTAGTCAGTAGAGATGCCTTGCAACGCTAAGGTCATTAGAACACTGCATTTGATAATTATCTAATATGATTACTTTGATGTTATAAAATGATACAAAATATTAGGTACTCTGAGAAAAACCCTGTCTTGACATCTGAAGTAGTCATTTAAAATGGTGAACCAGAACAGTAAACCAGCGTATTGAGTCACCTTTGCAGAGTCAGGCTTTCAGATCTCTCTTTCTTGATTCCTCATTCATAAAATTAGGATAAAATATTGTCCTGACTAATAAAAGAGTCACAAAGGTAAAGCTGAGCTCCCTGCTGCAAGCAAGTCACACCTCTGGCATTCGGCTTCACATCTTCCATTTCCCCTTTACTGAGTGCCCAGCTTTGCAGTCACTAGTTTGATTTCAGTGTTTCTGAGCCTTCCAAACGCACATGAAGAAAAAAAGGAGCAGTAAATACACAGTGTTTCTGTGAATAAGGAAACATGACTGCAAAGAATGAGGAAGAATGAACACAGGGACCAAGAGTCAACGGTTCCTGGTTCAGATTCAGGACTGCCTCTGATCTACACATGACACTCGTAAGTCATTTTACCTTTTCATCATTTTTTTCCACCAGTAAATGGGATGGTAATACATTCCAATACTATTAAGGGAATAACAAAATATATGCTAACAGTTTTAAGGAGCAGATATAACCTGAAAAACACCAATGAAACCGTAAGTGAGGAAATAAGTATTTATGTACAACGTCTACCAGGATTTTGCCGTACAGTAAAAACTAAGGCTGGATCCCATACCGAATGCTGAGAGACTGAAAAAGGATAACCAATTTTTAATTAATAATGCAGCATATGATTAGCCAATTAAGACTATCCCAGAACAGATATACGTGTAGAACAGAACTAACATCGTTCATACAGCTTTTATTCTTTCATTTCCTAACTTTTTGGTGCCAGGCTTCCCACTCTCCAGAAAAGTTATATTACTTACCGCAAGACGATAATAGGTGTACCGAATATCACTTGCAATTGAGGGCTACTTTCAAGGAAAAGTTATGTAAAACTGTCTTAAGGTGCTAAGAACGGCTGCCTCAATAAAAACTCTGGCATAACTCACCATGAAAACATATAAAGAAGTAACATGAGTTGAAATCGGAAAACAAAAAAAAAAAAAGTGCATTTTTTGGACTAGCCACACTTACCAGGGAACGCACCCAATGAGCGCCCAGCTTTATGAAGAAAAAGCAGAGAATACCTAATGTAGGTTTCTCCACTCTCCAACACGACACTTGGACGACAACCTGGGGAACCAAAGGCACTTTCCCGGGGGGCGGCACATCCCGTTTCTCCACAGGAATCTCACCACACACCACCGCCTCCACCCTCAAATAGCCCCCCCCGAGACCCCTCGAGCGGCCCTGGACAAAAC
>NW_009648444.1:3765785-3787448 GCF_000708025.1 Charadrius vociferus
GGGAGCCCCCGCTGAAACGCCCCCCCTCGCGCCCTTGGACGAGGTAGAAGCCCTCGATCGTCGAAGTTGTTTGGCTGTGGGGAGAAAATGAGGAGGGAGCCGAGCCTTTCCAGCTCTACAGGGTTTGGGGGTGGAGGGGAGGCGGCAGCAGGGCACCCAGGTCATCCCAGGGAGCTGCCGCCACCTATGGTGGAAAGCCCACTGAGGGCCGGGGGCCTGGGAGATGTCCCCCCGAGATCGCTGTCGTGGCATCGTGGTTCCAGTGCCCTGCCAGGGAGGTGTTCTGGTGCGGCGGGATGTAACACCCCTGTGATGTTATGCCGTATAGGGGTGGAGGGGAGGCGGCAGCAGGGCACCCAGGTCATCCCAGGGAGCTGCCGCCACCTATGGTGGAAAGCCCACTGAGGGCCGGGGGCCTGGGAGATGTCCCCCCGAGATCGCTGTCGTGGCATCGTGGTTCCAGTGCCCTGCCAGGGAGGTGTTCTGGTGCGGCGGGATGTAACACCCCTGTGATGTTATGCCGTATATTTATTTTTTGCCATGGCACAGGGGAAAAACAAAACCTGGAAAAGTGAGACAAAGCAGGCTGCAAGAGAGACTGCAAACACTTCAGCCCACAGCGATGCGGAGCCTCGAATTTGGTCAGGAGCCGTCAATCAAGGTAGCATCTTTCAAGCTCAAAATAAAGGCCAGACCCACCATGAAGAGGTGGAGTTGCCCCTTTAAACAAAATTACAGGAAAACTGAAAGTACCTTCTGGAAGGAAAAAAGTGTGAAGTTGGTTTCCAAGGGAGGCAAAGCTTGTCTGACCGCACTTCATGGATTGGTGTGTGCTTCTTGCCCATCTGAACATCTGTGTTCCCCTTCCCTACCAGAACTTTAATGCCTTGTGGCTGATTGTAGTGAAATTTGTCAAAGGTTTTAAAGATCTGAAAGGTGAAGTTGCTAAGTATCAGTTTCGGGAATGTGCGTGTCCAAAATAGAGGAGGCAAATGCTCAGCTCTGCCAGAACTGAAGGAAAGGCTGCAGAGTGAATTCAAACAGTTTTAGAGAAAGGAAAATCCACGTAGAGGCAGTCTGTACAGGTGCCTCAGTGTGAAAAAACCTTCACAGTTTGCAGTCAGCCACAAACCAGAAATCTGCAGGAGGCCGGACATCACTCAAAGAGCTACTTCTGTACAGCCCTCATACGCTGCAGGGGCTGTGTCCAACTGAAATACGTGAAAAACTGAACCATCGCGAGCAGTTCCTGTTTCTGTCATTACACAGGTAGACTCTTGGGTTTTATTTGGTATGTTTCTTGGGATTTTTTTTTCTCAGTATGCTTTTGCTGATGAGTAGGTGGTTTTGATGAATTTCTGGCTGGGCCTGGCCTACCACAGAGAGGAAAACTCTGGCTACATGTACACAGGGAAAATCCAGACTAGATCCGATCATGTCAGTCTATGTGTGCATCGGGAAGAGCCTGGAATACCTCCCATTGTTCCTTTCTGCTCATTTTTCCCCATCAGGTTTCATTTATTGAAGTGACAGGTATCTAGGCAATACCTCATTCCAGTACTGTGGTTTTGGACACAGGGGACAAAGCACTAGAGCATCAGTAGTCCTGAGTCATGAGCAGGATGAACGGGAAGGAGGTAACTTACAATGGAGGAAGCAATATGTCAAAGATAAAATGTTTGGAAGTATTGTATCTGACTATTTTGCCAACGCAATAATGATTGCTGCTTCTTAAAAGACGGGTTAGATAACGTGGTTGGATGTGGTTGGGATGATTTAGCAGTCTGAACTGTGACTGTAGAAATAAAAAGTCAGAAAAAAAAGATAATTAAGTATAAATGTATATACATATAAAAATAACTAAAATGGAACTTGGAACTCTGTCATTCCAGTGAAAACAAAACAAAATCAGGAGTTTTTCCTGGGTGTTAGGATGAGGGACAAAATGAAATTGTGACAGGCCAATTATTTACATTTTAAGAGGAAGGAAAAGCAAGCTAGCACAGTGGAAATGAGTCCTAAAAGGAAGAATAAGATTTGGTCTTCTCAGGCAGGCTTTTGCTAGCTGTGGAAAGATAAGCCTTCAGCAGAGTCCAAAAGCAAGAAGCTCTGCTCCACATGGAGCCCTTGCTGAAGCATTGGTCAATGCACATGGCACGCACGAAGGCTTGCAATAGTACAGGCAAAATGTGTGTTCTCATCCTGGGGGGAGAAGGGAGCATGGTGCTAGGTGTAGGGTGTTGCGGATAAGGCTGAAGGGAGACTAGCTAGGACAAGTTGCCAAGAAGATGAAGATAGAGATGGAACGTAATGCAGGAGTTGTGTTGTTAGGTCAGTTTAAGGGAGGATAATCCTTGGTGAGGATTGCAGCAGCTTTAAGAAGGACTGCTTGGTGTAACACAGATCGTTTGTCATGGTATGTGTTCTTTAAGCCCTACCTGAGGACAGTTAGGCTGAATGTGTTGGGTCTGTGCTTTTAGTTGAACCTGATTGAGCCTTTGCTTCTGAGCTGAGCTCGTGTTCACTTGGACACTGAGTTTTCCTGAGCTATGGTGCTGCCGTCACAGCTTTTGATACAGTGGTACTGGCCTGTCCAGGACAACGATGAGAACAACAGGGTAATGGTGAGTGTGGTGCTGGTCTCTGACTATTTGCAACACAAGACAGTATTAGGTATAGCAAGGCCTACAGCCAGCAGCCTTATTTCTAAGAACCAAGCAGCTGAATTTTCTAGCTACAGGGTGATTGCCATCAATTTATGCTTCTTCCTATACCAGCTCAGCCATGAAGGTTTTCTCTGCTGAGGTGTAATGTCTGCATATGACTAGATATTACTGCCAATGCCATTTCCAGCAAAGACTCCTGCTGACAAATTAAGTTTGCACTGAAGTCTCCCATGTTGAGCTCTTCTCTACAAGCCCAGCTGAAGAATTAGGTTTCCCCAGTTCTTCAACCTCCTAATGACTGCACTTTGTATATATCATAAAATCAAGGAATGTATAATTCATGTTGGAGGTGTAAGAACACTCACTGTTTCTAGGCAAGGAAAAACTAGTTAAATTATTAAGCAACCTCAGTGCCTGTCATGAAGCGATGCTATATTAGAGGGAAAAGGAACAAAAAATCTATGTTAAAACCTGAAAAACGTGTCTTGGGAATGATGTCTGTGTTGTATTCAAGTGTCTTGGTGTCCTCAATATGAATTTCAAGGTTCAATTTTAATAAATTTATTTCAAGTATAAGCTTACCTCCAAACATCCTAGGTACATAACACTAATTTGGGGATAATTATATACTGCTTTTTAGCATTAGTTTCTCAAAACTCATTTCTTGCTAATACTGATTTTGGTTTTCCCTTCATGAATATACTGCTATTGTTGCTTATAGCAGCTTCTTGTTTGGATATAATTAATATTCAATACATTGGCAGTATAATTTCCTACATATATTACTCATTTGTTTCCTACAGGTCTGCTAACAAGTCTGTTCAAGAGAAGTGGTCTTGAAAGATTTATTCACAGTTCATTATTAACTCTTGATTTTACTTGCAGCTTTCATTGTAAAATCCACTGATAATATTGCTAGGTTATACTACAATGTAGGTAATACTGTTATGTTTGCTGATATAAGCAGTTGGGATGATGATGATGGTTTATTTGCAATTTGGCAGGGATTTGCATGTATGTAGGGTTTTTAGATTCACGCTGTAATCATGTTAGATTATCTGCCCATGCACACAGATACTTCATTTCGCTATCAGATGTTACTATAGGAATTATCATGGATATAGCTGAGTGTGCACTCTTCTTGTTTAGTGGAAAAAAGGAGAAATAAAGTACATGGTATATATCTAAATATTGGTTAAAACTTATGAAGAGTTATCAAAGAATTAAGAGTGTTACTCAGTTTGTATGATAGCTTCCAAGGAAGCAAGAAAATAGTGCTTGAGACCTTCCTTTTGTTACTTAAGTTCATGCCTCCTAAAATAATAATGAAGCAGATCTAGAAGGGAACATGAGTCCAAAAGAAAATGTTGCTGTACACAGTAACACTGTCAGTTTGGGAAAAAATGGGTCAAGCGAGACAAATCTAATAGACTCTTTCTCTAGTACCATTATGATTAAATTGCTTAATGACAGAGATGAAATATAAGAGAATATAAAATAGGTGGTCTGGAGCATAAAAGTACTGCATGTCATGAAAAATGATTTGTGTCATTCTTTAATTTTATTATTTTATATATAAAAAAATCTGTTTCCTCACATAGCATCCTTGGTGGTCACAACAGAGTTTTATATAGTTTTGAAGAAACTTTGGATACATTATGCATATGAGTGGATTTTAAAAAAAGTCTCTTTACCGGTATAACAAAGAGCAGAAATGAAATTTTGCTCGCCACCCCACCCCCATCCCCCAATCTATGGAATAAAATTTCATGTAGAATTACCAGCTATTGTGATTTAAGTTTTGGTTTGCATGTACAAGTCACATTAATCCTCAAAATTTTTCTTAATAAAAATCTATGAATTGGGTGACATTTAAACCTTCAGTGGCAACAAACTGAATTAATCACGTTGTGATGACATACCAGTTCAAATGCCTTTTACAGCATGAGAAAGTCAATGCCACAATATAATGCTGTATAGCAAGCTACTCTTAGATAGTTAGGAAAGTAATACCTGATGTGTCTTGTCTATGTCTTACAGTAATTGTTGGTAAATATGAATTTTTAATACCTGCCATCATGGTTGGTTTATACCTTTATTTGAAAATTTGTATTGAAGAACTACACTGTTAATAAACCACTTGATGCCGCCCCCAATAGGATGTTCTTAGAAAAATGTAGATTGAAAAATTGATTTGGACTCAAGTCCCATTAAATAGACAACGAAGTAACTTATGTATCATAAGTAAAGCTTGGTCATAAATGAACTGCTCATTTGTCTTCCAGTATGCAGGAATGACCAGAAAGACAGTAAGTAGTTGTCCAAGTCAGTTCAGCCCCCCAATAGCAGAATACTGTGTTTCTTCGCTTAGCTGAAAGCATCCCTGGATGCATACATACTGGATTTGTTAAACCTAGGTTGTTCATTGTATTTGGGCTGTAATCTTGGCTGATGTGAGCCAGGCTTATTCCCTCTTCACTTTCCTCATAGTCCGTGGACATACCTTCCTATGCATCATTCTTTCTTCTTTATATCATATTGTATGTTCTTTTCAATTGATGAGATATCTGCCAGTATGTCTAGCAAAGCAGTGACTGCTTGAACCACACAGGAGTAATGCTTGGCTTCTCTTTAAAATCAATTTTTAAGAAGGGTCTGGAAGATAAAGCAAGGGGATGCTTGAGTTGCATTCTTAAAAAATAGGAAATGTATGTGTTGCAAACAGGGAAGGACTAGTTTAAGACAACAGGATTATAGTAACATATGGATATTTAAAATGAATGAGGCCATTGACTACAATGTTTGGGATTGCAAAGAGATATCCAATAATGAAACCAGAGGTGATGTATAGTTCCCGATAAATCATCAGCACTCGCTTCTTATTGATTGCGTGTGCCTCAGGGACTAAGATGACATCATTTTCTTCTCAGTAGCCATGTAACATTATGCAGTCCTGACATCTGGTTTGTTGAGGACTACTTGTAATTTTTCAGAACATAATTATTGTACTGTAATGGTTTGTTAAAACAATGTTGATTTACAGCCTCCTCCTGTTAATTTAGTAATGCTCATACCTTTGACCATTGATCGTAGAATTAATTTAGTCCAGATTATAGTCATTATTCTTCAAGTAAGGAAATCCTTTTCAGCTACAACTCAAGCAGTATGAAGAAACCAATAACATGTCTATTAAGGAATATTTTCTAATAGCATGAAGTTTAAGTACTTTGAGGTAGTTTTCAAAGACAACTTGTTGGGTGGCAAATGAATTATAAAGAACCTTTCACTGGAATACTCTTATTCTCCTTTTTAATTGGAGTTACTCAAAACCAGGTTGTACAAAACACTTCAAAATGAACAGCTCAGTCTTGTCAGAATAGACGAAATAGACCATGTGACCTAAGAGTTTTTTGCTGAAATTTCATATTTCATATCAGAGAAATACATCTTTGTAGCATAGACCATCATGCAAAAACTGTCATTAGACTCCCATGAGGAAAAACATATGAGATTATTTAAAATACCTAGTGATGCAAATTTACAGAACAGAAATAGAAGATTAGCAGCAGAGATAAAAAAATAAATTAGAAACTGTTCACCACCAGAGTGGACAGTTTACAAGATTAAGAACTAATATTTTGAGGCTCAAACAGAGGTGGATTTGGATTGCTGTATTTCAGAGTTCTGTGGTAGCTACCTGCTAATTCATACACTGTAATATTCTGAAATTTTATTGTACCAAGAAGCAGATGATTATGAAGAAATTCATTGAAGTGTAATTACAGTAAACTTCAAAATAACTGCCAAGAGCTAGTTGGTAATCCTAGTTATTGAGCTAAAAATTGTGAAGGAAAAATATGCTATGATTTTAGACTAGCCAAGTTAAATGTTCTGTTTGATAACACCTCAGTCTCCTGATAATAATGTCTCTCGAAAGCCCTTCCATCCCCAAATTTCAGTTCTGAGAGGTGATGATTTTAGTTGTACATACTGCACAAACTGGTTTTGTGTTGTGCTAGGTAGAGAGGGAGAGGTAGGCTTAACCCAAAATTATTTATGACCAGTCTTTTCCCCCATGACATACCTGCAGGAGCAGCTTAATGCTTGGCTCCACTTCTAAAGGAAAGTATATGAATCTCAAGGAATTATGTTTCTCTTCTAGATTGTTTGCTTGTAGGTCATGTTGAACTCTTTTTTATTTGTTTTCTCCAAAATATTATTGTACTGAGGAAATAAAATTCATGTGGCAACTTTAGATCCACATTTTAAAAAAGGTAATTTTATATACCTTCTTTCTTCTGTGTGGGTTGATACTCCTTTTCTCACTTTGCTGAAAGTTGTCTTGTGAATTCTGATCTTCTACCTCGTTGTCTCACTCCATACAAATCATCATACATCCAGATACATCACAAATATTAATTAGTTTATCATCTCCTTACCCTTATGAGATTGGAAAATATTTGTTATCTCTGTTGCGCCAAATCTCTGTTGAGGCTGGATTATTTCAGTACGTTAGAGGAAAAAAGTGAACAGTTTTATAGGAGTGTAGAAGATGGAAGAGGGGCAAGAAAAAAACACAACTCATGCTCTGGTTGGTCCCACATCCTCTGTGGTGAACTGCAGCGAAGCAAGTGCGGATGTGACTCGTTTCCCTCTGTACTGGAGTGAACGAGTTCAGACAGTCTGCCAGATAGCTGGGACTCTCAGCCACCCAGAAATTACCTCCCCAGCACCTGAGGCAGGAGGGAGGGCTTGTTTGATCCTGCTGGTATCTTGCCTACTTTGTTTTACACACACAAGTGACATAACAAAGACTGGGGTGTAACAGAAACTGACATTCTTTGCGCTCGTGTAGCCTGGTATCACTATTTTAGGCTTTGCATCTTGATAGAGAGGGGGAGAAAATATAGCATTGAAAGAAACTTTTAAGATTTGCGTGTTTGGCATACACAGTATGCATTTTTTTATTTTTACTTTTTAAAGTGCCCATAAGTAGGTGGGTGCTAGGAAAATAGGACAGCAAGATGAGAATGACTGTTAATATTAAACATGCTTTATATGCAAGAGCTTTGCATAAACTTGTATTTCAAAAATGACTTTTTTCTTCCTCTATTTTATAGGAGTCTTGTGGTATATTATCATAATCTGTTTTTCTTAAGTCCAGTTTGGAAACCCCTTATTGTTAAATCATTTCCTTCCCTTTTTAAAAACTTTTTTTTTAATTATTATTATTATCTGTCTCTCTGTGGGTAAATTAGCACATATCCAGGAAATCGCCTGATCATTTTTAAAAGCCCATCAGAAGAGAGGGAGAGTTGCTCAGTCAGTAATGCTTTTGCACATTCAGCCTCTTGTAGCAAACAGAACTCAGTGGACCCTGGCTATGAAGCTTGGGTAGCACTGATCCATTTTGGAGTGTACATAGTAACATCTTAATATACTTTTTATTGGAAAATAAAAGCAAGATAATTTTCTGTCTGAATATATAATGTATGAATGACTGCTTTTGAGACACTGATATATAAATTATAGATAGCCTTTCAGATTCTGCACTATGTATTATTAATTAAAAACTAAAGATCTTCATCTACATCCAAGTTACACCCTGATATCTAGGCCACTGGAGAACATATTATAGTGTTGGGGACTATATAACCCAGGCAGAATGCAATAAAATGCTGTCTTTTGTTGTTTATGGGTAGCATTGCAGTACACGAAATGCCCGGAACCTTCTCCTATTACAGTGGACAGCACTGGTTTTTTGCTTTATGAAGAGGAGGCGTGAACAAGAATGAAGCTGATGTTATATTTTCCTTCACACACACACAAAAAGAAGAAATATTTGTATCATGCTTTGCTGAGATTATATAATTTCCCACATGGCACAGTGTGCTCTAGGAGATCTCTCTTTCTGTCCCTCACTCCCTCTTCCCATCCCCTCTCTTTACAATAGATTTTAATGTCGTTTGATGGGTGCTTTATTTGTCTGTTGGATTCTTTCTCACTTACAGGTTTAGAGGGTAAATGAAGACAATCAAAACTGCCTGATATTCTTGATGGCTCAGCTTCTAAAGTAAAATCAAAGAGATACATAACAAAGCACGTAATCCCAGCAAGCCACAGTCAGCAGCAATTCCTTTTATGGTAAAATGGAAACAGCCTGTCATAGATAGCTGAGATGTTGATTAGTGATTGTAGATTCATATTGAAGAATGTACTCAGGGAATGTCCATTGCTTGTTTCATGTAATCTGAGGAGGATGTGCTATAATTGACAAATAGCCTTGAATTCGTTGGATAAGGCAAAATACAATAAAAACTAATATCCGGCACATGTCTACAATCACAAATTTAACAGCAATCAGAATATGTCTGCTGAAATCTGCACTTAACATTTTTTTTCACTAGTTTTACATGGAGACCTACAGATGGTTGTGTGTTTGTTTACATTCTATCAATCAGTTGTAACTTCTACAGTAATAGATGTTTTTGTAGTTTTTCATTTTTGCTAACAGAATTGTTCATGCTGGGACCATTACACAGAAAAACTATGAATCTCATGCAAAAGGCAGACAATACAAATGAAGACAAATGCAAGCTACAAAAAACAGACTAGAATGAGAGCTTCACACGTCCTATAGCTTCTGCACTGGAAACAGACAAATCATTGTTTGAGGAATGGACCTCCTTCAAAACCTCTACAGATCTGCGGTGTTTATTCTCTCACAAACTAGATCTTGTCACAGCTTCCTTAAGCAAAGTTTCCAAAGACCTCAAGGAAATTATCATAGCAAGACTCAACTCTCTGAAGTGCATACATGATAATTTAAAATAAAAATTGATGTCTTAAGGATTTCACCCAGGGAGACTCATCTTAGGCAAGTCAGAGTAACAACCATTTATTTTCTTTCAGAGAAGGTAAAATAGGTGCCATCTGCTGATCATCCAAACAAATATCTTTTCCCCCATCATCTGGAGCATTCCGGTGCTTGGAAGTAGCTGCCTTAGTGAGCTCCTCGTTATATGCAGGCATCGTCTGTATGAATTGGAGTCCACCTACCAAACAGCCCTCATGTGAATATTTGAATGAGTTATTTTCTGATGAATAATCTCCGTGCATTTCCTTGCAGACTAAATGAAAATGGAAGGAAGGGTTTGGCGGGGGGGGGGGATGATTCTGTTGGACTGTAGTGGGGTAGCTGCTGGGATTTATAGCTTGCCTAGCTTCATTTTCCTTAGAGAAGGAGCTGATTCAGCAGTTGCTGTTGTGGTTTATGCCGATGGCATTCTGCCCATGCAATCAGCACAGTCAGAGCAATGTAATCACCCTGTAATGCTACTTCAATTGACTTTTAACTTTGACCTGCAGTGTACCCACGTTTGGCTGCTTTGCAGCAGTTGACAGCAGAAGGACCCTAACTAGGCAAAAAAGCAGGGTTTCCAAGGCCTCCACAGACCAAGCACAATAGTTGTCTCCATCCCCCACTACTTTCATGCCCTCTGCATCACCTTCGTTACTGCTGCCTCCTTCCCATGCCTTTTAGAGGAACTGGGAGGTCATGGCCTGGCAGTGTTGGCCTACCCTGAGTGTTGCAGTGCATTGCAGCATGCAGAATCAGAGCAAGCGCTAGTGAACCAGGGCATGAGTGAATGAATGGCTCAGGGAAGAGGGCATGGTATGGGCTACGCCAAAGTGAAAAAGGATGTGGCATTGTAGGGGAAAGGAAACCACTGACCTTTCTCTATTTCCAGGCTCTGGGAAGCCCACATTGCCCGAAGCTGTTCTTGTCATACCCTGTGAGTAACCCTTAGGGGCACAGTGATTCAGAGTTACGCCACTGAGTCATAGTTCACCAAAAATGACTTTCGTTAAATATTTCTCATGCAGCTTCTAGCTAAACAGAGTGATATCAAGGTCAAAAATTAGGCAGATCTGAGGACTGTTAGAAACATGTCCAAAGTTATAGTACTTAGAAAAACAAACTTTGGAATTGAGATTGAATCTGGGATATTGAGTTTAGGACAAGACCTTAGACAGGGATGATGGAAGGTATCTGTCACCTTTATTTCCAAATTCTGATACTACTATCAGGGACGATGTTCTGGACTGGATGTACAAAAAGTCAAATATTACAGTACCTTTCTTTCCTGCTTTTCTGTGCTCTAGGGGATAACAGAAGTTAGCTTTCCTCCCTTACCAGTAATACATCATACCTCCTTCCATCATTTCATACATGCAGGAATACATACGTGTATTCTTGCAAGTAAGAGTCTTGTAATGGAGCCACAGTTCTCACTCACCTACTTTAGTATCCTATAAGCAAATAGTTTATGTCATTTTCAGCCTCCTGCAGAGTTTTATGGTGCATGCGCCGATACCAAATCAAAGGATTCAGACAATGCTGACTTTCCCCTCATGTTCCTATGCTTCTGAATAAATTGTGCTGTGCTTTCTGTTAGTACAGTGCAGTTCTGTGGGGCTTGCCTTTTAAATACACTGTTTCAAAACAGGTTTTTGGAAATAACTATTGTGGCAGCAGGATGCCGAGTGGTGCGTGGGCTGTGTGAAAGTGGCTCAGAGATGTGAAACTCCAGAATCCTGGCTCATATGGATTATCGGGCACCAAGCAAGTAAAGCAATAAAAGCTACAAGTGAAGGCAGTCAGTTGCTGACTTTTATGGTGTAGAAAACAAACAATTGTTCCTCTGAGCCCTTTCACTCATTATGTTTGTACAGAACAATGACAATGAGATATGATGCGCACCAACTGTATGCAATATTGTATATTTGAAATGCTCAAAGCTACAGCCAGGTTTTTATCACCAAAATTAGAATTATGGTGCACACTGAGGAGCCATTTAGTCATATGTTTTTTGTCTGTGGTTCTGGCTACTGCTGCTTTAAGAGAAAGAATAATAATTACTGTTGAGGCCCACAGCCTAAGTGGAATGTCTGTTTCCTAGTGTTTGACTAGCAACTAGAAATGAAAGATTTAGTTTAAAAAGACAGGCCATAGTAGACCTAAAAACAATGTCATACTTGTGTATGACAGACAATTGTTTTTTCTGGAATTTTGGTGTGCTGTGTTGATTATTGGTTTTCTCTCCTTTTGAAACCAATGTAGTTAACCAAGTCCACTGAAAACAGTGGAAAGATTCTTATCAGTGTTAGTGGATATTGGATCAGTCCTTTAGACCTGTAGCTAGCTTTAAATGCAGAAGGATGCAAAATTAAATGTTGAAATATAAAATATATATATGTGTATTAAAAATGCTTATACACACACTTGTATACATATGTATATACTTATATGAAAAGTTCTTTAAAACTTTTCTGAAACGACTGTGTGGAATAAATGCTGTTTGCAGAATAATGGTTTTAGTGGCAGTCATTTGTTATGCTTTAATTGCTATGTTGTTCCTGAATAATTTGGTGCATTTCTTGCCAGCTAAACTCATGTCACACCAAACATATTACTTATTTCATATCAGGGCCGCACATGTTTGGGAAATACCTGGAAAGTATTGTAGATACTTGTAATGGATTGCTTTCCTCCTGTATCTTTGATTAAAAAAAATCAGGGCAGTTCAGAAATGAGATACATTAGAGGTGTGGGTTTTTTTTTAATTGACCCCTTCTAAGTAGCTTTACATATTTATTTTGTTCCCTGTAAATGTAAAATGTCAACACCATGTACATAGATTTAAGTATATCTGTGGATAGTGCATAGATGTGGTGTACATATATGCACACCGGATTTTCAGTTACACATACTGATATAATATGTCTCCTGTTTAATCTCTAAAAATTGAAGAGGAAAATAATTTTGGGTTAAGCAGTTAGAATTATGTATATGGTAGACAATTATGCTTAAGTAGAGATCTAAAAATGAGAATACATGAATGCTATAAATACTGGCCATATTTTTAAATGAACAGATATAGCACTCCTTCCTACATCCAAAGCTGCCACTTTATATTTAGAAAGAAAAGTGATACCTTTATGAAGCACACACATGCATCTCCTTTGCTGAGTTACCTCCTTATTCAGTGAAGACCATATTCTCTCCACTTTCCATTCCAATTAAACTGTACCAGCAGGCGTGTTCCCATTATTAGTATGTTGTAATGGAACCCAGCAGATGTTCCTATGCACCAAACATTGCATCTCAGTAGGACATTCTTGTATAAATACAAAAAATACACACAAATACAATTTGATATCAAAACATAGCAGCACATTGAAATACTTGGGTCACAAGCAGTGTGAAGGGTTTAAACTTGAAGAGTTTACCTCTCTAATGTAAAGAGTTATAAAGTCCAACCTGAGTCCCGAACTACCAGTACAATTTGTAATGTGAAATTACTGCAGGCCTCAGGAAATAATCTGATTATTTCAACATTTCAGATAACAAAGAATATTAAATTGAAGCTCCAAGTTAATAAGTTTTGAAATTTACTTCTTGCTGTTTTTTCCTATTTGAAAAATGCTTTTTATTTAAGTGGGTTGCATGGCTGTAGCAAGGCAAGTGGGTACAGAACGTCATTACGTTGTCTGTTACGTGAGACATTGCAACACAACATTTCAGTGTCTTAGTGCAGGGGAAAGAACAAAAGGACCCTGTAAAACATACTAAATGTGCAAAGAAGCATCTGGGTGAAGAAAGATGAATGCCTCACTGCAAAGGGGACATGGTGCCAGATCACAAATGCACAGACTTGTATTCACATGATTTAGGGCCCTTAATATACCTCCTTTACTGCCTTCTGAGTACTTTTATTACTTGGATTAGGAAAGTAGGAACTGAAGATACCACTGACTTCTCTAAGACAAATCTTTTGTTTGATCTGAACAATATAAGGTCTTCTGATACAGCAATTAAAATGCTCAGTGCAAAGCCCAGGCTTGCATTCTTTTGTTTTCTGTAAAGTTTTTGAATTCTTTTCCTCCATTTGTAGCTTGGCCACTTGAAATGTCTGTCAGAACAGTCAGAAGGAGGAAGTCTAAGAAATCCTCTGTGTGGTGTTTGTCCCGCCTCTGAGGCTCTGAACCCTGGATTGCTTTGGGTAAAACATGGTCTGTGTGGCTGCCAGTGCTGTATCAGTCCCACATCACCACCTACAACAATGAAAACTGAAAATCATCAGAAAATCAAATAGGCAGAGAGGAAACCCACAGCCTGTGTCTGGTCCCAAAGAATCACACGAAACTTAAAATGGACAAGAGCTGTTTGATTCTTTCTAATAATTTTCTAATCCTGGATGCTCTTAGAGGTAAATCAGAACTGCACCGTGCAGAAGCTTCAGTTTCTTTAGAATTGAAAACTGAGATTCTTGTGGACTCTACTGACTGCAATACTTGACCCAGAAGAAAAAAACGTCAAATACAATGAAATTTTCCAGTAACACAGCAAATTGGCAAAGTTGCAGAAGCAATTAAACTGAGGCTGTTCTAGTCACTGCACAAGGGATGTCCTGTAGTTAGGATGAGGTAATATCAGACCTTTTTTTAATAGAAGCTTCTTAGCTCTCTGTACTGCTCCTTCTGCCAATCTGTGCGGTTGTAGGTGGTGAGAAATGGAAGAAATATGCTTGAAATTATAGTTTCCCAACAGATTGAAACTCTTAACTGGCAAACTGGCCCAATCATAGTGGCTATTTCTTCAAAAATGTAGAAATGAGAAATGAAACCTTTCAATTTTTTATGACCTGTGGCAATTTTTGCAATTACCTGAGACATTAATAGTGTGGGATGACATTGGGAAAGATATATAAAGGACTTGAGGACTTACAAAAATAGTGTAAGCAAGCACAATTTTATGGTAGCCGACTGGTTACTGGAGTCAAAGGTGTGAGTGAAGACACTTGACTGTAGGATACCCCCAGTGCTTTTGTTCCCACTAATTGCCAAGCCCAAGATCCATCTCTTGACTTCTGCAACACATCAAACAGGTACTGGATTAAGCAGAAATCATAGCCTGGATGTAGGCCTCTAACAAGCTTAACTGTCCTTTGTGGCAAGCAGGAAGGGAGTACGTGGCCATCTATTCATATTGCGTCTGTTGCAGTCAGCAGCAAGAGTCATATTGGCACTGAAGTTGTAATTCAAGAAGCCGGCAGGCCTCTCTGGTGAGGTGAGTATTAGAAGCCACTAATAGTTTCAGTGGTGGATGTTGTGTAATAGGTCGAATTCAAGACGCAGACATCTCACACATACGTTGTCCTTTTTGTTTCCTCTTTCACCACTGCACGAAGTTTCTGGTCAGCTTGATTACTTAGGGCGAACCCCCAGCCATTTGCATTCATTTCCCTTCCGTCCTTCATCTCTTGTCCCCTTTCCCCACTTCCCTTTTGATGTTTCTTCATTCCCATGTCCTGCAGGAGAATATGAAGTTACCATTGTAACAACATCAATATTATTAGAGAAATGTTTCTTTGATATTTTTCCAATAAAGTCATCACAGGAAATTTCTCATTTGTTCTGAAAGAATGTACCATAAGTCTTACCACTTTCATAAACATCAGCTTGGCATTTCACAGGGTGGCGTGAGAAGAAATCACTGATTGCGTTTAGAATGCTATGGCTATAAATACAAGGTATCCAAAAGGACAGTGATCTTCTTCAGAGAAGCAAATCTGACCAGTGGATGGTGAAAGTTGTATATTTATTCTCAAAGCATGAGGGTTTTTTAGAATAATTAGAAGTATTTTTTTCTCATTCATAAAGACATTTGTTGAAGCAATATCAAATATTTGGAGAGGTACAAGTACAGAGAGTCCATTGCTTTTTTTCTTATTCATTATACCAATATTGTCCATACTTGTGCCAATACTAAATGGGAGAATTCCTTTTCTGAAATGACTTCCACCGTAGGCAGATTAGGCCCTAAACAGACAGACCAGAAATGGGATTATGATGGAATTAACGTTATAAAGTATTCCTTTACTATTTTACTCGTTTTATATGAAGCTGAACTAGTTAGCTGTTTATTGTTCTCTTTCTCATGTGGTTACTGCAACTTTTTTCAATGTCTTCATTCACTTTGAATAGCTTCCTGTCTTTTCCACACTGAAGCAGCAAAATAATGACACATGAAGCCCAGGTTCTAAGAGAAACATTTCTGTGGAACCTAATAAAGACTTCACTTACCCTTTTCAGTCTCTATATAAATAACATAGCCTTTTTTTTTTTTTTTTGTCAATCTTACTGTCATTCTGCAATTTTGGAAGTTGTGCAGGCTCCCTCTGGTGGCCAACTACCACTGGCCAGTCTAGAAATACTTCTAGTAATTGGGAGGGAGAACATAGGAATTTGATAGGGACATTAGTTCTTATATTTGACTTTTTATTTGTGTGGCTTATCATTAACAATCTAAATGTATATAAACATAGAAAAATAATAAAATTAAATATTAAATATAAGTATAAATATTTAAATTTGTTGTGATATTCTAACAGTCTTCTAAGCGAAAGCTCCTATTTAATTTTAAAATATTTTGGTATCTTAGTTGTTAACCAGCAAACCAAGCACAGTTTCTGCCTTTCAAAGATTGCAAGACCTAGAAAGCTCATTTTAGCAGTCTTTATCATCAGGCACTCATATCAGGGCTGAAAAGGAAACAACCATCTTGCCACTGTTTCACATTTCCATCTTTCCAGGTGCTGTTCTCACTTCTTCAACATTTGCTATTATGCCTTGCAAAGCTGGAAAGTTTAGTAATTTTAGTCACTTAGACTTTATACCAGCAGATTTGAGCTTTTGTCCTTTCCTCTGCACAGAAGCTGCATGGACCACATGTGAAGCTTTTTCTTCTCTCCTACTTGGGGTGGGGTGCAAGTGGGAACCAGGATGACCCCTCACTTATTCACAGTTTGCTGAACAGCTAAGACGTGCTTTGTAAAGCAGAGCATGGCATTATTGACCATTTACCAGGACAAAGATATCAGAGCATCTTGGATGCTTTAATTTCTACATGGTGTTTTCTAATATTTTGTTATTTGTATCTTGTGTTATGCAGGTTTTAACAGCAAAATTCAAAGACTGAATGTGAACTATGAACCACTTCTTTTGAGGTTTTTTTTTGGCTGATCCAGCGTCTACTAACATCAGTGGTAGCCACAGTATTCATCAGAGGTAAACCATGCTCTTACTTAACTTATATTCAGAACGGAAAAGGTAAAAGATTGCCTCCTTTCATGTTTTTAGAATTACAAAATAGGTTGTTATTTTTTCTTACTGTAATTTACTTTCACTCTTTATATGTAGTAGGATAAAAGTCAACAATGATTCAGACTGTACTGTATTGGATTGTATCAATGGATCCTTTCTTAGTAACTATAAATGCTGTGTTGGCAATTGTAACAGAAAGGAAATTCAGTCTTAACAGCTAGAAGTACATCTTACTCCAAAGAAATGCCAGGAGTCCAAGGTCCGAGAAAAGCAATTTAACCGAGTGAAAGATACGTTATAGTTGCCTTTTTTAAAAAAAAATCTGTAAACCTGATGATGTTTCTCCAGTGTCCTACTAAGCAAATACTTTTGTTGCCCTTGCTGTAACCAGATGGAAGGAATTCTGTAGTAGTGCCCTGCTGGGAAGGGATGCTCAGCCTGCCACGCGAGGGAGATGAGGGGAACAGACTCAAGGGCATGACACAATTGTTAGCGAGCAACTGCAGTCAGGCACTGCACTGGCTTCAGCTCTTTCAGAGCATTACAAAATTTATGACTTTTGCCAATACTTGATGGGATTCACCCCGGTGGTTACCTGCCACCCAGGATCAGCAGTCCTGAGCCTACAAGTCGGCACTGCACTGCATGGTGTGTGCCTACACTTTTGTAAGTGTGAGGACAACTCAGCTACCTTTCCCATTATAACTGTCTTTCCCTCTTCTCTCTGTCATCTAGAAAAGCAAAAGGCAGAAAAAAAGTGCTGATTGCCTCTTTTCACAATTATCTAGTATAGGGCATCGTTATGGTTTGAGAAACCCATAACAATTTATTGTCGTTTAGACAATCATTCTGTCACCCAGTGACCCCTCCCCACCCGGGAAGGGGAATCAGGAAAAAACAAAGAAACCCGGGAGTTGAAGTATAAACAGATTTAATAGAGTAAGATTAGATAATTAACATTAATAGCACTAAAGAACCAATATTGATCCCGACACCAATATAAAATACACAGGGATTATACTTGGCCCATTCTATCAGTAGGAAGCTGTGCACTCCCAGCAGTGGGCAGCAAATGTCGGACATTTGTGTGCTACGGAGTACTACGGCTTAGGGAGGAAGGAAAGGCCTCAGGGGTCTGGTGCCAGGGCACTAAGTTCTCTGGATTGCAGCCATTAAGGGAGGGAGACAACTTTGCAGTAAACTTTCTAATTTATAGTGAATGTGATGTTGATGGTATGAAATAATCCCGTTAGCCAGCTTGGGTCAAGTGCCCCGGTCCCACTCCTCCTCGTCCCCGTACCTGGCAAGCTCAAAAACACTGAGACCTTGAAATGCGCACACCATAGCTGGCTACAAAGTAAATATTTTCACAAATTCAGACACTAGAGTCTTCTAAAAGTGCGGTCTTCCCAAGTATTAGAAGATAAATTAGTCCCGTGTCTCTCAAACCAGGACAGGCATACAACTGTTAATTTCTGACCTTGTATCACATGAGTGATCTGAAAGCACATTTTGCTTTGCTGTACACTGATAAAACTTCAGGGAGTTCATTGGTGAAATGATACCAAAATCCTGATCGTGGTTAATCAAATTGAGGTAAGAACCGACCATAAACCAGACTGAGCAATCCTGAGGTTTTATGAAACATTCTTTAAAAGAAATCCTAGGGAAAAAAAATTGACAGGGTATATGCAACATTTTATTTGAGTCTATAAATGCTGTAGTGTTTCTGTAATGTGTCTAGGCTTGTTTTATGAGAATTCTGCTTAGCTCCTAAACTCTATTTTGAATTAAGCAAAGATGATTAAACAAACAGGCCTAGAACTATGCTGTTTTTAAAACTCCTGATTCATATTTAAGCATGGGAAATAACTCTTTGGTGTACAAGGATAAGAAATGAACATTGCCAAACATTTTTGAGTATGTTGGCTGAGAAATTTTTGGTTTCAGGCATGTTAAAAGGTCTCTGATTGGTTCCTCGACTATTTTGAAAAAGATGACTCTATGAAGCCAGTAAGACTCCAGTGCGTCCAGCTGTGTCAAAAATAAAGGAAAAACTTCTGATCTTCTCCTTTCCTTGAAACAAAGGAGGCAACAACTCCGTGTGTAAAGGACATTCATCAACATGTTCCTCTACCCACATGAAGTCTGATCTACATGTCAAAATCATTCAGGTGTGACTTCCACCAATTTCAGCAGCTTCTAGATAGATCCCAAACTTCCTCAGTGAGAGTTACATTTTCGCAATAACATATCCCCTCTCATTTGAAAGTCTGTTGGAAAAAGTAAAATCTAATATAGTTACTTCACTATTCAAAATGTTAAAAAAAAAAAAAGTCTGTGAACTCCAGAAATCTATTCGGTTAGGGTCCACCTGTAGTTCTGTTTGTAGCTTCTAGGTCCACAAAATCTCATCTCATAGAAAAATGATTGCCACAGCCAAACTATAGAAAAATGTTTGCCACAGCCAAACTATAGGAATCAATATGATCCACAGATCTTCATAGAATCATAGAATGGTTTGGGTTGGAAGGGACCTTGAAGATCACCTAGTTCCAACCCTCCTGCCGTAGGCAGGGCCACATCCCACTAGACCAGGTTGCTCAAAGTCCCATCCTGGCCTTGAACACCTGCAGGGATGGAGCTTCCACAACTTCTCTGGGCAACCTGTTCCAGTGCCTTACCACCCTCAGAATGAAAAATTTCTTCCTAATATCTAATCTAAATCTACCCTCTTCCAGTTTAAAGTCATTTCCCCTCATCCTGTCAAATCTCAATCAATTCAAAAGTGAACATTTCCAGTAAATTTTAAAGCCTTTTTCACATGCTAGCAGAAAGAAAGAGATCTCTGTGAAGGATTGTATCTAATTCACACTGTTTATGAGAATGAGTGCTGTTAGCTCCAGCTCATCTTGGTGCAGTAACTTACTTTACTGTCCTTGCAACACAAATCAAATTCAAATCGGAGTCCAGGTAGAGTGGGCATGTCTTCTTTGAGAATCTAATACAGAAGTAATTCTCAGTGGTTATTAAAAAAACTGTGTACAATTTATACAGAATGAAAACTGTCCTCTGATCTGTATGATGTAGAATCCTTTCTTAAGGAAGCCCTGTGTGTGGCCATAGCTCTTCACTCTGTGAACAGAGATGTAAAAAGAAGAAAGCAGGGGAAGTCACATCAAAAACATCAGTAACAGCAGGAGAACTCAGACAGTTTTGAAGCTGGTTTCATACACTCATTTCTTTTTTAATTGCTTTGATCTTTTGAAAAGTCCATGCTATGCACTGAAAAGCTGGAAGACAGAGCACTCGCATTACTGCATGAATTTAGCAGCTGTACTGGAGCTGAAATAGATAAGCACGTTTTTTCTGTGGACCTTATTAACAGCAGAGCATGAAAAAGTGAAAGTTAATATGTTTTTATTTGCACATTAGGTTTTGTGTTTTATGCTGTGTTGTGAAATGCTATTGTCCTGACTCTAACGCTCTGATTGGTTAGGAATGTGTAGTGTTTGGGGGTACGAGAATGCAAGAATATGAGAAAGGGGTATAAATGCAATGCTGTGCTGGTCTGCTAGTATTTTCCTGGTAACATAACAGCATTAGCTGGTCACTGTAACTGGCACAGGGAGAAGCACTCCTGATTGCGGTGCAGCCTCTGGAGGGGCATGGGAGAATGCTTGGTTAAGCGGCTTGGTTGAGGGTATTTCTGAGGAGGGACCGAGTTGCTGTGTGGCAGCTCCAGACTTACCTGATTTACCAAAAATAATTGCTGTCAGTGTGTTTTACTGCTTTTTTGCTCTGCCCTCTACTATATCCAGGACTTAATCCTTCCCTGAATTAACATTGTATGACAGGAAAGAAAAGGTGCCACGTAATAGGTAAGGCACTGTTTATTACAGGGAAAGGAGAGGCAGACCTGGACTCTAGTCCCTCTACCCCGAATTCTGTATTGTTTAATGAATGTTTAATGCAAAACTGCAGAACTGGTCCTTTGAGCAGGGACTGGGCCTCTAACTACTGCAGGATTGTGTTTGTTCTCTATTCTCTTTCTCTCTCTGTATTTTGAAGATGTGGCACCATGCAGAAAGCAGTTGACTGCACAAGTGCCAGGAGCTGTCCATAGCATAGGGTATTCTTAGGAGAAGGGGGGCATCTGATGAGCATTATCAGGCATGTTCAAGAACATAGGAGACAACCATTAAATTTCCAACATACAATAAGACAAAGGTGGGAGAGAAGGCTGAAGAAGTATGTTCCATGAAGCAGTGACAGGCTTTGGCATATTCATAGAAGAGAGCTGTTGGCACTGACAACACTGAAAGGTCAAAAGCTCTGGAGTTTGTGCGCAGACAGCTAGGTTTCAGAAATGTGGTTTTGGCCACATCCTCCTAAATTCTGCTTGTGCACCTTAGACAACTGTATCTCTTTCTTTTGGTATATAACCCTTATTCTCCTTCATCTTTCTGTGATGTCTACCCTTTTCTTCCATCCTGAAAGAGGCATTGCATACTGCCTGGAAAACACTTGGACACGGCAGCACATACGGTAAGTATCCAGGTAGTTGTAAAGGAATGTAACATAAAAGCTCTCTGATTATGACAGCTCTATGCCCACAGTAGGCAGCCTAATTTTATGAATGATGTGCCCTAGGAGCGTATTCTTTTTAAGCAATGGACTTGCAGTAATGGCAATAAAAGCCTAAAAATTTGAACAAAAGTATCAGGCAGAAAATACTTTGTCGGGACTCATCATAACAGCCTTACAGTGCACTTCTTACAGAAATTAATAATCATTATTGAAAATCCTTTTCCCCACTGCATTTATA
>NW_009648444.1:3787460-3851657 GCF_000708025.1 Charadrius vociferus
TTTTCAAATGCTAAGCACTGACTGAAAGAATATAACCATTCAACATATTTTTAGGTCATTGTAGGGACCAATAAATCACAGCTGATGGATCATGTGGATTTCTTACTAGAATCACAACCTTCATATAAATCCTCCAACCACATGCTTCCTGGCCAAAGCCACAGAGAGCCCATGAGACAGGCTTAACAAGCAAAAGTTATGAAGGATCCTATTTCTTTCTTTAGGAAATAAATGAACAAGCCAAGAAAACAACTCAGCAGGTCGCAGGAGAGCAGATCCTGGAGGAGTTACCACCTGTCAGCAGACGTCTTGCCTCCCAGTTAGAAGTTTTAGTAGATGTGCAACATCAGCATTTGGTATACTAGCCTGGAGACCACCTCACTCTCTGTCAGCAATTAGATCACTTGATTAGCACAAGTAATTTAGCAAAAGTACTTAAAAGGATTAAGAAAACACTTAGAGGAGCCTGAGATCAGGACAGAAAAACAAAACAAGGTAAAATGGTGGTGTTACGTGGCTTTCAGACAAAATACTAAAGATGCGTTAGCCTGCAAGGGGTAGTCTGTGGAGCATGCTCACCTTGCAGGCCAAATAAATTGCATAAAGGGGGTGAACCCAGAGGGAGCAGATGCTTTGCTCCAGAGGACAAATGAGAAAGTGAGGACAAAACAGAGCTTCTGAAGTGGTATAAACCAGTTTTTTAATGAAGAAATAAAACCCAAGATCTGACAACACCTCAGGTTGTAAGACTGTAAGACTGCTTACAGCTTATGCAAGAGACAGCAGTTTGATCTAGCAAGAAAAAGAAGCCTTTCTGTACAAAGCATGCCTTCCTGGGTATACTCAACCCCCTCATGAATCTGGGAGCAGTAAGGGGGAATATCGCCAGCTAGTAACGCTGTGGCCTCCTGCATGTGAGGAAAGGGATTGTAAGCCTTCATATCTAAGTGGTGTTTTGCAATGGCAGCCTTTTCTTATCTCTTGTTTGGCTGAGGTGGGATTGACTAAGGGATCTTCTCCTTGGGCTCGTGCTGGAAGTGTTTTAGAGCAAGGAATGAGATTTTTTCATTGGCTCAAGTTTTTGGAAAGCTTTAGTGGCTTTTCTCTCAGTAGCCCAGGCCCTGGCAAAGAGTTTTGTGTCAAGCTACGTTGAGGAGGTGATGATGCAAACTGGAAGGTACATTGTACTGAAGGTTGTGGAGAGGTGCCGTTTCCCTGCTAGATGAAGTATCGGAGAGGACCTCCCCTTGCCTCGTGGAGACATGAAATGGGAGTCTGCACTCCTCATGGCTGGTATGAAGATGTTCCTACCGTTTCCCAAGCACTTATACAAAGAACAGCCTCTGAGATAGGAAGAAACATTATGAAGGGCCCACGTTATAGGATAATAATCACATTTGTTACAGTTATTCATTCAAGATAATTCTTTTGACTAAAGTAGTTGTTATATTTCCAGATTTGTGAAGGTAATTAAAACTGCAGCCTCACTAGGCCTTGGTTCCCTTGTCTTCTTGCTCTGTTTGGCACAATGAGATTCGCAATATTAATTTGCTCCAAACATGCTAATTGTGCTTTGGTTTTTTGCACAGCTGGGCAGCTCCTGAATGGCTGAAGGCACTGAGCCCTCACTGCAGTACATGCAGAATGTAAAGAGACAGCTGGCTAACAGGCAGCCTATTAGGTCTTGTTGCTGTACTCTTTCCATGCACTGCAGTAATCCTACATACAAACTGTTGCATAATGTTAGAGACTAGCATGAAATGCACAGTTTCATCCTGGAAAGAACAGAAAGGAAATAAAACTTTAAATGTCTTGGTTAATGTTTCACAAAAAGAAAGGAAAGAAATGAAGTAAGTAAGGCTAAATTGAACTAGGAAGAACTTTTTCATGTTCTGGTATGAAAAGGGGAAAAAATGAAAAAGCATCCTTTCTGCGAACTGGTAAAATTATATAGTAATTTACCATTCATTATTAGGCTGCAAAACAACTTGTATTATAATAAACTTCATAAAGTAGTCCTACTGGAATTCTGCCACTGTTTTAATTAACAAACTCATCATACATTTTGGTCATTTGTGTCTGGTTTAGATATCAGGAGAAATGGGCTTCATCTCAAGTTGTATGACTGATGGTTGTTCTGTATAATGATTTGTAGTTAAAACAAGTAGCAAGTAGCTCCAGTATGTTATTACTGTAAATCAAATTATTTCAGCTTGCACTCCTCTTGTTCTTGATGTCTGTATTTGGGATGAGGTTTTATTTTGCTTTTTTTTTCCAAAATAATTTCCGAAAGATAAGTTCAGGGGAGGGCATGAAATAATAACCCAACTGCTTGCAATTACAAAGAAGTATTGGGGTTGAACCCAATGGAGAAATTCACATGTATTTAAGCTGAGCAATAACTGCAGTTTGCAAAATCAGGACAAGAATTCTTAAGCATGTTTACAAAAGGCTTCATTCACTACTATAAGTTTATAAATACATCCTACTCTGAGGTCGTGTTGTTTGCTGACAGAGGTTACTCAAAATCTGTAATATTAGGAAGATTTTTTTTATGTTCTGTGGCTTTTAAGAACCTAATAACTACCCATTGCAAATAAACACAGTAGTGCTCATACAGTGTTAAAGACTAAGAAATAATTTCAAATAAATACCCCAATTCTATTATAATATGCCGATAAAATTTAGATTCACATGAAGATACAGTTAAGCTCATGAAGTAAGGAGATGCAAAGCAGAGCTCTGATCTTGCAGAGGATTCAGTCAGACCAAGCAGCCTTACAGACATAAGAGTGTGGACCTCTGAAAAAATTTCAGAGGTGTTATAGTTTCTTGCAGGCTTGAACCTGGCTTATTTTGTTCACTGCAATTTAAAGCAATTGAGACTGGCTGAGGCTAGAGGAAACATTAGTGTTTCTTAAATGAGAGTATCTCCAGAGTTCCTGAGACCAACAGTAAAAAGCAGACCCTGAAAATAGGGATCATCAGACTGCAAGAGGGAGGCCATTTCCATTTTCATCTGTAAAGTTCCTTCTGCTGCTTCTACTTCCTCACTCACTTCACCAGCTTTTACAGGCTTTCTGTTGTAATGGCTAAAACAAATTCCACAACTTACCCTTTCTGAAGCAAATTAGAGTGAATGTGTGGACACATGGCTTTAGACTATATATATATGTTGTACGTCTATGTTAAAAAATGTCTGGGGATGCAATGACAGAATGTAGGCATATAAACTAGTAAAACCTTTAAAGGAAAGGCAGTTGCCTTGGAGGTGCAAGACGAAAAAAAATAGCATTAATGCTATGCACGCTCCTAGGCAAATTGACCATGGTTTGTTTGTTTGTTTTATTGGAGCCAAAGGGTTATTGAAGTACTGCACACAGAGAAAAGATGGTTTCCCCAGCAACTGTGCCTCCAGAAAAAGGTTTTAGCTTTTTTCCTTGCCTGTGTGTTTTACAGCATATAACTAAATGATATCAATGGTAGGAAACAGATACCTAGCCACGTGGTCTCCAGTGTGGGTCCTGTTGGCATTAGTAGCTGCAAGAGTTCAGGAGGCACAACCAAAAGTCCTGTTGGAAGCAGTGATTCCAGCTCAGCTCAGGTTGGTGCTGACTGCCTGAGCCAAAGAGTGTGATTCAGGAGGACTGACTTTCTATTTCCTTTAGCTCTCAGAAAACACAGCCCTTGGTGCTCAAAAGGGCCCAGTGTTGCCCACCAAGAACCATGGTCAGAGTTTAAGGGGAAGGAAATGCAAGCCCTAATGCATTGTTTTTTCTGTAGCAGCGTAAGTCAGTCTTAGTAGTTTGTTGTAATTAAGGAAAACTGTATTATAGTAGCACTGGGATACTCTAGGAGATAGAAATCCTAAAGCATTTGCATTTGAGTTAAGTATTTTGGGCACACATGATTGCACACTGAAATATTGAATATGTCTTCAGCCAAAGAGAGAGAGAACTTAGGACTATTTAAATAAGGGATGTATTACCCACTCTTAGTTTTATTCGTCTAGGCTACTGATTTAATAGCCCAGGTAGAATTCTCTGACTTCACAGATTTGGTGTATTTCTAGATTAAAATGTTAACCTAGAAAGAAACAAACTACTCACTCTGTAATTGTAAATTGACCAAGGGCAGACCATTGCAAACAGATTGCAGGTCTGTTGTACTTCTTGACTAGTCAGGTGAGGGGCTGCATTTTCAAATGTTGTGACTTTGGATGCACAGAGTTGGTAGGGACCTATTAGTAATAGCAAATAAAACTATCTTCAATTTGTTAAGCTAGTTCTTTCAAATACAGTTCTGATCAATGTATTTTTCATTCCTAGGCTTAAGCATTGATTTCTAATTATATGATTATCCAATCATAGTAATTAAACTATGAAACCTCAGTTACTCATGCCACATCTGGAAGATAGATTATTTATCACTGAGCAGATTGCCCAGTGTGTTGATTTGAGGTCCTGGTTTCCAGTGTACCTGAAGACAATTAAGTCTAAAATCTTCCTATTGATCTTTTAAAATATAAACAAATAAATAAACAAACATGAAACCCAAACAAACCAAAGCCCGACTCTGTGTCCAGGGTGTCTCAAGCTGCCTCTAGCCATGACATGAAGAAGGACAAAACTCATTGATGAAGGGTGGGGAGAGGGGTGTATCAGGTTGTTTTCTGCAAAAGATATGACAGTCTTCTGTACTGCCTTTAGGAGAAATGTTTGGCCTCTGTAACAACCTTCTTGTAATAATGAGCTTGAAGAGAGAGGAAAAAGAAGAATTCTTGGGGAAAACATCCTAGTTCAGCCACCTTTTCGTCAGGGTGGGAAGAGCGCCTGTGTGGTGCACCTAATTTGATCTGAACTGTTACAAATTCAGTTTGCCACCACAGAAAACAGCTTCAAATACTTCAAAGTTTACGTTATTCATCTATGTGCAGATACTTACACCAAGGCATCCAGTGCCATTTTATACGTTTGGATGGATGACAGTTATGTCACAAACCCTACAAGGGCTCTCTACCCTTCTGGAATGACAGCTAGAGGCTAGGAGGTAGTGCATATCCTAAAGCATCTAACATGGCAAAAGATATCTTTGTATTGATCCTCAAACCTCACTCTAATGATTGGGAAGCTTGACTAAATCAACCAAATAAATGAACACAGAATTGTTTGTGACTTATTTTGGATAATATCTTTTTCTGATGCCCTCCCACTCCCAAATATGTTTTTTGAGGTGGTTTATTTTTTTTTGTTTTAGAGCTAGCAGCAACAAATTATATTTGCAGAGCTGCCAGGGAACACTGGCTGTTTGGAAGCACTGATGGCCTTTCCACTCCTTGACTTATTGTTAGAATGAGAGGTAGCAACGTCTTTGAAGATAGTTTATCACTCTCTGCACATGGTAATTTTTGAACTTCTTTAAGTTCAGAAACCAAAAGTACATGGGAAATACTGGACCTCTATGAGAAATGCCCTCTGCTCTGCTTCCTTTGAAAAACGTTTTCTGCCCTGCATAATCAAGAAGACAGCAGGGTGGAAAGAAATGGTGGGATTGAGTTCACTAGTCCCAGTGGTATCAACTGTGTTCCATCAGTGAAGTCAGAGTTGTCCTCTGAATCTTCAACACATCAAGGTACAGTTAACCCCTTCTCATAGTCTCCAGTGTGTCAAAACAATTCAAAGGCTTTGTCAAGACAGAGGTTTAATTCCAAAGTGTAAGTCCTTACCAAGCAGTAAAATACCTGGTAAAATTAACATCTGTTAATTTGTGGGATGTTCGGGGCTCTGATTATATAAAGTTCAGGTTACTTAAATGCCCACTTGATGTGCTTGGAATAGACAGCTGTGTCTCTGAAAACCTTTACAGTAGATTGTAAAGGGCTAAATTGTAATAAAGGGTACTGTATTACCGGAGCGGTAATAATTACTGTATTAGCGGAGTTGCTAAATGCTTTCTTTGCTTCTGTCTTCACTGTTCGGGCCAGTCCTTGTGAGACCCAGACTTTGCAGGTAACAGAGAAAGTCTGGGCAAAGCAAGACTATCCCTCGGTTGACGAGGAGCACGTTAAAGATCAGTTAGATAAATTGGATATACATAAATCCATGGGGCCTGATGGGATGCACCCTCGTGTGCTGAGGGAGCTGGGGGAAGTCATTGCTGGGCCTCTCTCCATTATCTTTGAAAGGTCCTGGAGGACAGGTGAGGTGCCTGAGGACTGGAGGATAGCCAATGTCACTCCAGTCTTCAAAAAGGGCAGGAAGGATGACCCGGGAAACTACAGGCCGGTCAGCCTCACCTCCATCCCTGGGAAGATGATGGAGCAGCTTGTTCTGGGAGTCATCTCAAAGCACCTGGATGAAAAGAAGATTATCAGAAGTAGTCAACATGGATTCACCAAGGGGAAGTCATGTCTGACTAATCTGATAGCCTTCTATGACAAAGTAACTAGATGGGTGGATGAGGGGAGGGCAGTGGATGTTGTCTACCTTGACTTTGGCAAGGCTTTCGACACTGTCTCCCACATCATCCTCACAGGAAAGCTTAGGAAGTGTGGCTTAGATGAATGGACAGTGAGGTGGATTGAGAACTGGCTTACAGATAGAGCTCAGAGGGTTGTGGTTAGTGGCGCAGAGTCTAGTTGGAGGTTAGTAACAAGTGGTGTCCCTCAGGGGTCAGTACTGGGCCCAGTTTTGTTCAACATATTCATCAATGATCTGGATGAAGGGATAGAGTGTACCATCAGCAAGTTTGCTGATGACACAAAACTGGGAGGAGTGGCTGACACGCCAGAAGGCTGTGCTGCCTTACAGCGTGACCTCGCCAGGCTGGAGAGTTGGGCAGAAAGAAACCTTATGAAGTTCAACAAGGGTAAGTGTAGGGTACTGCACCTGGGGAGGAATAACCCCATGCACCAGTACAGGTTGGGGGCTGACCTCCTGGAGAGCAGCTCTGTGGAGAGGGACCTGGGAGTCCTGGTGGACAACAGGATGACCATGAGCCAGCAATGTGCCCTGGCGGCCAAGAAGGCGAATGGCATCCTGGGGTGCATCAAGAAGAGTGTGGCCAGCAGGTCGAGGGAGGTCATCCTCCCCCTCTACTCTGCCCTGGTGAGACCGCATCTGGAGTACTGTGTCCAGTTCTGGGCTCCCCAGTTCAAGAAAGACAGGGAACTGCTGGAGAGGGTCCAGCAAAGGGCAACAAAGATGATTAGGGGACTGGAGCACCTTTCTTATGAGGAAAGGCTGAGGGACTTGGGTCTCTTTAGTCTAGAGAAAAGAAGATTGAGGGGGGATCTTATTAATACATACAAATACTTAATGGGAGGATGCCAGGGGGATGGGAGTAGTCTTTTTTCAGTGGCACCCAGTGATAGGACGAGGGGTAATGGGCATAAACTTGAACATAGGAAGTTCCATCTTAACATGAGAAGGAACTTCTTTACTTTGAGGGTAGTGGAGCACTGGAACAGGCTGCCCAGAGAGGTGGTGGAGTCTCCCACTCTGGAGACATTCAAAACCCGCCTGGACGCTGTCCTGTGTAACGTGCTGTAGGTGACCCTGCTCTGGCAGGGGGGTTGGACTAGATGATCTCCCGAGGTCCCTTCCAACCCTAACCATTCTGTGATTCTGTATTCTTTTTTTCCCTTTCAATTAAGCACACATTAAGAGTGTCATCCTTTGCACTTATTGTTTTTTGTTCGTCATAGACTTAATGTAATTATTGACATTTTAGGTCTCTGAATCTCAAAGTACGGCCTTTGTTAGTTGTACAGTCCAGTTAAAATCTAGATGGCAGATTTTCTGTTCTGTTGTTGATGGTTTAACAGAGTTAGTCATGTATGCATGACTGAATCCATCCCCTTTCAGGTTAAATGGAACTCATACCACATCAAGGAACTGATTAACATCCCTCGGAGAGGTAAAAATGAGGAATTCAGCTCTTTAATAGAATTACTCTGTAATACACTGACATTCAAGATAATCCCTTTCAATGAAGTTACATTTGAACAGATCTTTTTCCCCAAATCAGTAGGTGAGTTCTTTGTAAGAATCGCATATATATTTGTCCCATTTAAAAGAAACTCATTTTGACAATGCGTGTATTTATGCTTCACTGGCCTACCAAGCATTATTATCTTGCAGTTCAGTGACTTTCAGATTTGTGTTACTCCAACACACAAAATTTTAGAGTTTTGTTGAGTGAACTCTGGCACAGTCCTTTATAAAACTTGCATACGTGTCCTAATAACTGCTTCACATCACCCATGTCAAGGGAAGGTGGAACACCTTTGCCTGGAATGGATATTATGTATGCCCATGGTGTTCTGCAAGAATGGCCAAGAGAAATTAACACCCCTGTAATTAGTACGTAGGTGTCTGTATCCCAATATATGATGGGATGGCCGTTTTATGTTTGTGCTGATGCCCTAATGGTTTTACTTGATGTGCTAGTTGCATGTGCCTGTGGTCTGGAGAGCCATAAACTGCATACTGGTGTGTATGCCCTGTATAGGCCATATTTATAGTTGGTGGTCTGCCTGAGTTGCTACTGGATGTGGCTTTGGGGCTGCGTTAACACCTTAAGCATCCCTGGAAATGCTTAAAAGAGCACAAGTTGGTACAGGACAAATCTGTGCCAGGCACTGTTTTAGTAATTCAGCTGTAGAGATGAGAGAGCTTGAAAGCATACTCTGGCAGTGCTTAATTTATTAGTATAGATTTAATTTTGTAGCTTTCTCATTGGCCTGACAGGAAGATTATGGAATTGTTCTACCCAAAAAGAAATCCAGCCTTCTCCACCAGCTTGTGGGTGGGTTCAGAAAGTAGGAGGAAGACGGTCCCCATATTTTTCTCATTCTTCTTTACCTTTTTTGATTACCTCGTTTGATTGACTTACTTAATGAACTGCTTTAGTGTGTGTAACATATGCTATATAGTGGCTAGCTAATGTGAAAAAATAAGGTTCAACTACAGTTACAAGAGTTAGTGATACCTTCTTGTATTCAAGATGTAAATTAGGGCTTATTTTTTGTGACTAGCCCAAGCCATGCAGATGATAGAACTTAGTATATTTATGATTAAGTAGATCCTGGAAAGAAGCAGAAGACTAAATACTTGAGGTTTTCAATAGTCCCTTGGAATTTCTGCAAAGAGGGGAAGGCTCCTTCTGCTCTGTAGAGTATTAATGTTTGAGCATAACCTATTCTTCTTAAATTTTCTAATGTTATTGTGCAGAGCTGACATATCAAGCCCATAGAATTTAGCCAAGTTATTCCATATCTTTATCAACAACTCAGATATTTTTTATACAGAGAAGGTCATTTGTGTTATACTGTCTTTTCTATTTTCTTCCCCATCTTTCCATGAATCAGAAGATGAAGATATTATAGTGGGTTTCTTCCTTTACATTCTGAATTGATTTTTGCAATCATCTTATAGGATAGACAGTCTAACAGGACTGTCAAACAAAAGGACAGGACTAACAACTAACAGGACTAACAAACAAAAGGAAAGGAAGGCAAAGCTTCTTTGAGCTATTTATAAAAGTTATTAGTCCACAGTTATAACAAAGTAAAGCAGGTGTTTTAATTTAGGTGAAACTCTATAAGTAAGTTTTTTAAATTATGAAGTTGCTAATATATTTAAACATCAAAACCTTAAGCAACAAGCACAACTACTTGTCTTCTATTTATTTGTGAAGTGCATACCAAATAACTTTCCCTAGAATGTCAGGGGAAAAAATAAATTAAAATATTGTTATTCTATTTGAATAAATTTACAACCAGAGAAAGGTTCTTGTAGTAATAATTTAACCATTTGCCTACTGTGGAACTATTAAAAAATCTGTTCCGTTTCTCCCCCGAAGGTAATATCAAAATGTTTTTCATCTGTTTTAGCTCCCTCATTATCTCTATTCCTACCATTCCCTAAACCATACTTTTTCTTTTTTTTCTTCATAACAAGAACTATAGGTTTATGGATGTGCTGATATATCTAAAATTTTCCCTGGCTATCTATCCTGGGTGCCATTTTTGGTTGTTGTTGTGTCTTTAATTGGGTACGATATCTTCCATGCTTTTTTCTCTAACAGGATGTTTGACTTGATCACCAGGACCCTGGGAGTTCTCTCCCTTCTCATTTCCCAGGGATTTAGAGGAAGGAGTAGTGAAGCAAATCTAGGACTTACAGCTCGCATGGAAATCTGGGCATAATATAAACTTGATCCCTTGTAGCAACTAGCAGGTCTGAAGGGCTGTGGAGCATCATCAGGTATAGTATAGATGGATAGTGCCAGGCTCTTTGCAGAGGTACATGGCTCTGCAGAATAGTAAATGAAGTACCTCTCTCATTTCTGTCTCTACTCTGTCCCTTCTAGAGTAGTTATTTGCCCATTGCTCCTAGATCTGGCATTGAAAGTTGAAGCATTGCATCACCACCTGTGTTGTTCAGTTTTCACAAGGGCGTGAGATTCTCTACATAAGTTGTTTCCTGGGTGGTTTTTTTTTTCTCTGAAAATCAGTACAGGTCTGAAGGAATGTATTGTTGAATCTTGCATTACTTCTGCATGTCAGGAAGCAAAATTCAGTGGGAAGCCTATGGCTGCGCTGCATGAAGCATGTAGGTGACCCCCTGCAGGTTTCAGAACAGTTGTTAAAAACCAAGCAGCACTCTGCACATAATCCTCATCCATCACATGGTATTTAAGCAGTAACTAAGGAGAAGTACGTGCACTTTCACGAGTCCAGTCTCCTGTTTTTGCTGGGTCTGTTTTATAGTCTTTCAGATACGGTTAGGATAAGCATCCATGTAGTGGGGTCCTGTGACAGAGTAGGGAAAAAAAGGCATTTTGCAATGCCATTGATTGTACTTCTCCTGTAAATGTGTAATTATTAATCTTTCCAACATTTGGAGTTTCTACAATTTATATCTGGGGTTGGAATTACTTTGAGCTTTATATATCAGGTTGGTTAAGAAGGCTTTTCCTTCCAAACCTTAAAAAATGTATTTAAATCATACACTTTTTTAGGTCTTTAAATGCGGCAAGAATCTGAGAATCTCAGGAATATCAAGCCCCTAATGAATGCCATTGTATCCTTTTAGGCAAGGGGTTCCTGAATACACTGACCATGATTGAAAATGGGTTCCTAAAGCAAAGGTTGAAATTCTGCCACCTTTGCCTATGGAGTTCCAACCCAGTCGGGCATATAATGCAAGAGTTCTCAGTTGAGGAAGGCTTACAAAATCTGGCCTGTGATGATTATGATTGAATATTGCAACCAGCTCATCCAAGACAGATGGCATCCCAATCCCACAGTGATTCTCAAGAATGTGCTCAGCTCAAAGAGCTGCATTCAGACCTGAAATTCAGACCAGGAATTTGGCCCTGAAGAATTCTCAAATCATGTGAATCCAGAAAGAAAAAAATTTGAAAAAATTTGAGAAACCTACCATGTTGGGGAAGACAAATAGGCTTTATCAGAAAAATATTTCTAAATTTTATTGATTTTTCTTTTGTCACTTAGACTTTAACTGGAATTCAGTACATGTTTAGTCAAATCACAGGATTTCATATGACCTTTAGGTTTTCTTATCCACAAACCAACTCAGAAAATAACCCTCTTCAGAGAGCAGCCCCTCGAACTGGTCTAGTCAAATCAAGAGATCACCTCTTGATTACCTCTTGGGTAATTTAAGCGAAGAGATCTCTCTGTTCAGATTCTTTGGCAACATATGAACATACTGCAAAATTCCTAAATATCCAAATGAAGAGTTACTGGAATAAATGGCTCATAGTTGAGGTAACTTATTTCTTAAGACCTTTAGATGGAAAATTAAAGCATAAATTAGTCATATTGCCAGTAAAGTTATTCCCTGTCACAACCTTTCTGTTTCTCTTCTCCTCTAAACCACTAATGAACACTCTAGCTGTAGAAGAAGCACAAACATTGTGCTCCCTAGTTTGTACTTTTGGCAGTTCATAATACATCAGTGTCTAGACTGTCAGATTGTGTTTCAGATCGGGTGGCCACAGATCTGGCACTAGGACAAATATGTTTAAATCTCACACAGCCCAGAGAAGTGGGGAAGTCTCCGCAGGTTTAGGTATGAATGCTGCCCTTTCTTCAGAGGTGTTTTGGAGTTAGAAGTTTTCACTAAAATTACTGGCATAATCCCTGCCCCGAATAGTCTCTGTTTCCTCTCTGTACTGGGAAGGTACTACTCCCAGTGTATAAACAAACGGTGATTCATTAGCACAATGACACAGAACAACAGATGACCTTGTATATGAATGGGTTATTCTTCTACTTCAGTTATGGTAATGAATCATTTCCCTCTTACGCTCCTCCCTTCACTTCTACTTGAATACATTTCTTCTTATTCAGAATTCTCTTGTTCCTGGAGGTTCGAGAGGGGAAGGATCCTTACTGGTAGAAAGCACAGAGGAACACAACTCCTCTGAGTTATCAGGCAGCCTTCTGGTTATCAGTGCTTCTGTTTAGTTTTACATTGGACCATACTTTCCTCCTAACAGTTTGTGTCCTCCTGACATGAGTTACGTTTCACACGTGCAAGCATAAACTATTCATGAAAATTCTTATTCCTTCTGTACCGATCTTGCTGAAATTTGGAGACGGGGTAAGTGTAAATTCTGGGTAAGAACTTCAAGATTGTTCATTGGAAAATCCATGAGAATAAATCTCTTTTGTCACTATTTAGAAAGCAGTTAGCATGTTTCAGTTTTCTTATTCTCCAGCACAACTGAATACAGGGAAGCCTTGTTCTGAACTTGCTACCCCCACAAGCTCTTCATGTTTCTTATAATACTTCAATATGCAGATTTCCTGAAGGGCTTCCACAAACTGATACTTGGGAATCTCTGGATGTTTTTTTCTGGAACTTTGTTGCTTAGGTAAATCTTATAACCATGACCTCATATTTAAATAGTCCTTTTGGCACTTGGCCATTTGTCCCTGTTGCCTCTCGGTGGTAAACAGCTGAGTTGGCTGGCTTTTAAGTACAAAACCATTGTGTTCTAGCTGAAGCTGTTAAAGAAAAGACTACTGAAAATACTGTTGGTGGAAGTTGGCAATTGCAACAGTCCCATTCCTAGAAGTACAATGTCTCATACTAACAATGGCTTTGTAGGTCTGAACACTCCCTTTGGCAAAGGGATACGTGCGGTATACCACCCAGCTAAGTAATTTCTGAAGCATGGGTTTACACACCTAAACTGTTCGCATATTGCTTAGACTTGAGGTGAGAAGAGTGGAGACTCACCGACATTCTTCAAATGCTTAATAACTTGCTGCAAAAGAAGGAAAATATTTCTGAGTCCATGGTGGATAAGACAAAAGTAACAGGCTTAAACTGTAGTCAAGGAGGTTTAAGCTTGACATCAGGAGAAAAAAAAAAATCTTTCTAAAGATAAGGATGAATTAATCACAGAAATAGGCTGCCTAGATGTTTTAGAGCCACAGTCACTGAATGCTTTTTAAGAGCAGTTAGACAAACCTTGGCAGAGGGGCAGCTGATCGTGCCTCAGGGCAGATAGATGGACTTAATAACCTCATGAGCTCTTTCCTAGCCTAAGCTCTGTAATACCATCACTGCTCAAAGTCACACCAGAACTGTGTGGCGAAACAGGGAACCACACCTTCTGCACAAACTCCTGCTACCATTACTGCTGAATCATCTTTGCTTTCTTAGGAATGGCTTGCAAAGCCAGAATGTGCTTATTTACTTTGATCAAGATACTGTGTTATTGCTTACTTTCCTAGTGCTTGCATTTCCCCTGGGCAGAAAGTGATTTTTAGTCAAAAAGTGAGCATAACGTGTCGCTTATGTCCTGCATAGGGTTTGTGCGGCTGGAGTCAGGAATAGTACATCTGCATGGGTAAAGGTAGACAAAGATCTTTCCTTACTAGTGCACCAGAATATACCAGTAATGAGCTGCAATAGCAATAGGCAAAGAGAAAGTTGTCATCTCTGCTTCTGGAGTTACAGTAGCACTAATATTTCATACAAGTATGGCTTGTAGTCAGTTGTCCACACCAGAAATGAAATAACGGCCAAGGGGCTATGTAGGTCAGCACCATACTTCATGCTGGCAATGCGGATTTGGCCACTGTATCTTTTATACAGGCTTCCCAGGCAATGAGGACATGTGACATGTCATCAGGCCAACTTAAAAAATCTTTAGATTCTAAATAAAATGTTTACCCTGACTTCCTTTCGCTAGCTGACTCTTCTCTGTGTTGTCAGGAGTAATTAAAAACCCCAAAGCCACAATTTAACAAAAATAATAAAGCGCTTAATAACGTGGCTATACAAGATGAGTTCTATAAGATTTGAAAATGTTGCAGCTACACTCGGACTTTCTGAAGATAGGATCCAGCCAAGAGGTTCTCTGAGTTCTTCGCTGATCTTCATTCATGTTTTTGCATTTCTGCTTCATATTGATTTTTATGATACTGCAACTACAAGCATGTAGACCCTGAGAAGAATGAAGTGCATCTGAAATGAAATACACTGCTGTTGTGTTCTAATTGCTGATAATAAAAATTATAATGATTTGTTGTAACTGTGGGTGAATATCTGTGTATAAAAGATCATAATTGCTGACTATAATGCAAAAATTAGAAGGAACAAAATAGTGCTTTTCTATGTTTCATAAATCTGAGGTAAAGGTTGTGGATTTATGAATGCAGGATGCTACAGCTCAGAAGAGGTTCATATAGAGTATTTGGTCATATAGAGTCATTGGTCATATAGAGTGTTTGTGGCTCTACCAAGCATCTAGGAAGATAATCCCTGATGGTTACACCACCAATCTTCTGCAGACCAAGTGTTAATGTAAGAACATGAAATGCGTGAGGAAAAAAAAAGCGCATTATTGTGACAGAAGGATTGCAAAACTCTGAAGTAGATATAGATTCAGCGCTGCAGTGGAATAATAGGTGTCATTCTAGGATGATGAACAGCTACTCACAGTGCTGCTGAAGCTCAGAAAAATTAGAAGAAACTTGCATTGCGTTTGTCAAATCCAAGAGGAGCTCAAAGTGTATGCTTGGATGTAATCCAATCAGCAATAAAATCATTACAGTTCTTTTTCTAGCAAATCCAGTCAATATGTCGATCATACAGATTACCACTCCTACGATAGCAGATGACAAAGATACAGTTGATGAATTCTATCAACAGCTTGAAGAGACATTCATTAAATATGAAGCAAAGCTAGCACCCTTGCAACTGGGGACCTAACTGTGAAAGTTTGGCTGTCGGATGTATAAGCTCTCTGAAAGAAGTAATGGGAAATGACTATTCCTCTTGGTTTACTGAATGAACGAGGCATCCGGTTGAACTTTGTTGCTTTCATGTTCATTTAACACTTAAATTGAAAATCCAAGATATTTGTACAGATGGGTATGGCATCATGACTAAGAGCCAAGTGATGCTGGAGGATGAACATGTAGCAAGCAAAGAACACCCTGAGTCGGAAGATCAATTGTTGGCTTTTAGAATGTCAAAAGATAGATATTCAGCAGCCCATTGCTTCTTGTCCAGAGGCAGAAGAATCTTAGTGATGCCTGTCCAGAAGAGGTTGGTGGTATTGGCATGGAGGAGTAGTCAGTTAACCCAAATGGGTTACGGAATAAAACTGCCAAGTGCAAGCTACCAATAAACACATCGTCGGAAGTCAGTACTGAGCTCTGAACATCTGTGAACAGCAGCAAGCAACCATTTCATTAGACAGCATGTGAAATAGTAACATATGCTGCTTAGAATTGTTCAACGTGTATAGAGAATTTGCTGTGAGAGAGGCTCTGAAAGGATTTGCAAACTAAAAAGGAACGGCATGTCCCACCCACCCCACCCCCAACGCCCCGGGGAAGAAGTCAGATGTGCCGATGAGATAACAGGGCAAGCTGCAGTCCTAGATAACAGGCAGCAAATTCTGGAGTTAGTGACAACCACGAGGGAAAACCACATTAAGGACCTTAATGTGGGAATGAAATGCCTGTATATTGACTCAGTTACCACAGATAGGATCAACCTAGTGATCAACTGCAGAAGCAATAGATAAATTCAGTTATCTGGAAACTTTTATATCCAACCACGAGGCTATTCAAAGGGAAGTGGAGGCAGATTTCCAGTTCAGCTGTATCTTCTCACAGAGAAAAGCATGAGAAACCCTAGAAACATTTAGAAAAGTACAAAGGTTCAACAGGTGAAAAGCTTTTTTTTTTTTTCAATACTGGCTTGAAGAAGCAAATTGTAGGAAACTGAGCCTGATCACAGAAAGAGATGAGATGTGTAGGCTTTATGCATATTGTAGATAGAAAAGAATAAAAATGCTTTTTGGAAATATTGAAAGATAGAAGTGGTCTCCTCTAAGAAATCAGCAGGAGCAGCTTCGGTATCTTGGTGCTTAAGACATAAAGAAGAAAGAATGAGAGATTTACAAAGGAGGGAATGACTGTGCTTTGTACCAGATGGGAACAGCCAGAATGACAGGGAAAGGTGGGGTGTACTGTACTGTAGTCTGCATTTCAACAATGCATTCTCTCAAGAAGACTTCAGAAAATTCTGTCAGAAATGTTCCCAGCCAAATCCATTGCTTTTTCTTTTACTGTTCAATCAGTTGACCAGTCCTGAATTTGATCTTCTAAAACATCAGCCAAAGCATCACCACCAGTAGCACATAATTTATGTAGATCTCATTCCAAATTACTTAAGCTGGTACTAGAAGGAAGTATTAATGTCATCAGGGTGCAGTATCCACCTTTTGGCAACTGTCCTCCCTAAGAAGATAAGGTTAGTTATATGCTACAGGACTCTAATGAAGTAGTACTGAGAGACAAACAGTAGCTACAGTTAATATAGATAAATCTTCTGTAATTTTAGATCTTTGAAATCCAGTTATTCTGTACTTTTTACCCCACTGCCTTTCTATATTGCCCACTTGTATTTCTCTGAGTCATGTGTACAGTAATTGAAAACTAGTTTTGCTTATTTGATGGAAAATCTAGACAGACTGAAATACAGCGCATTGTGTCTCTGCTCTCTGCTGCTCTTATGTCCAAACTTTGAGTAACAGTCTCATAGTTTATCATGTTAATTACATTTTATTGTGTCTACTGCCATGCAGTTTTTTCCTTCAAGACTTATTACTTTAGAAAAAAATGTAGGCTATCTAACAGTTTCCTGGACCATTTGCAAATACTAGGCTGCAAAATACTATACTTAACTGCAAGGAACCACAAAGATATCTGCACTCAGAACAACAGTTTCATGTAGGATAACTGGACTTTATAGTACTTTTTTCCCTCTCTCCCCCCAGATAAACCCCCCAAACTGCCTATTCTATTTCTGACTCCTGCAGTATCTCCATCCACCCTTTCTCTCTTTTATGTATTTAATTGTACTGTTTCCTTCTTTTTGATGCACAGAGCAATCAAATTAAACTAGTCGGTATGTTATCAAGATAATGTTGGACTTTGTTCTATATGTTTCAGTTAAGGCTGAGCCCATATTCATCACTTACAGTCTGATTTAGATAATTACTTTTATATTTTTTTAATCAAACTGTTTCCATGATGCGAGGAAGAAAATTGGAGATTGCCATTCTCCCTTCCAATCCTTGTTTTCTCATCCTAAATTGCAGGGTTTGTGCTGACATTACAGAAGTAGGTGGAGAAGGCTTCATGGTCTCCAGAATCTAATGCAGGAGATTAATTCTCTGTCCCTTCCTCTCCCATTTATAATTTTTGCAGTCTGTGAAATACAATGCAGCTTTGCAGTCATGCTGATGCTGCTCAGCCTCCCCTCTTGTGTATTTTATAGGGAAAAAAAACCCAACAACTGTTTTTTCTGGGTTTATCCTTAAACGATTAAGAATAGCATAAGACCAGAAAATGGGAAAAAAAGATGACGTTTGATGAGCGGATCAAATGCACAAAATGATAACTTGGGCTTTATCCAAAGGACATTTTCCTTTACCCAGACGTGCTTTTTCTCCTTGTTGCTGTCATGATTGATTAGTGAAGCACCAAACAATCCATGTAATTATTCACCAACTGCAGACCATCTGGAGTTAGGAATTTGCAGTCTCTTTCTAGAAATGTATCTGCACTGGGTTTGCTGTACGCTTTTGAGCCTAGTACTTAATCACCACATGTGGGAGGTGTTAACTAGGGAATTGCCTTTCCACTCTAACTACATTATCATTTATATTGTGCTGTAAATGTCTATAACATTTAAGATTCTTTACAAAGGGTTAGAAGTGCAACACACATAACAGCTCGTACACCAAAGAACATAGAGTTGAAGTGCACAAGTGGGTACCATAAAATAAAAGGCAAATGATAAGGGGAGAGTGGCTGCTAGAGAGGTAAAGGAACAGATGTCAGAAATTTTTTGGAGGAGGAGGTGAGTGAGGAGGAGGGAAGCTGTTCCCATGTGAAAGATGATCTAAAACGGGGAGTGGGCGAAGGAAACAATTTGGAGTTTCTTACAAGTATGTCTGCTGTCCTATCAAGAAGTGTTTGCGCTTTTGAAAGCATAGCTAAATTTGACAGGAAAAATAAACCTATTAAACATTCTAGTGTAAAAAGAAGCATACAAACCCTGCCCATTGCATGTTCCGGACGTATTATGCATTACAAAAGTAAATCTGTCACCAAAATAATGTACGTCTTACAACCAGAATCTCTCCAAAGACTTGTAAATTCATCATAAACTGCATCTCTCCTCCTCCAGAGACCAGGCAAAACAACCCAGCCTGAAGAAAGACCTGAAGGTCAACAACTTGGACAGGAAGGTCAACAAACTGGCTTTGTGGACGGGAGGCAGGGAGGCAGGAGGCTTATTCCTTAGCTGGGGATAATACAATGGGTGCCGGGCTCTGGCCATCTTATAGTTAAACCAGGGACCGCCTGCATTTTTCACTGTGGTGCTTCACATATGCCCAGTGATGACTGAGAATGACACATTTTAGCGATATAGTCTTTTTGGTTGAGACTTTAGAAATTTATCGTTTCAAGATCCAGCAGAGACAGCTCTATCATTAGTGTTGAAGCTACAAATATGTGTTCATAAGGAATCATTAAATATGAAAAGATATCTATGTTTGGGATAACGTCTCCTGGCTTGGGGAACATCCGTACTACTTCACACACAAGTTAGTTTCTGCAGAGCTAATTTCTACAGTTCTTATGACGTATCATGAGGCTGTTGTCTGTATAGTCGGAAGTAACAAAAGCCAACTCCTTTATCAGTATTTCTGTACAATATCCGGCCCTCCTTTCATGACACAACAACAACTTTATTTTAAAAAGAGGGGAAATAGATAGATTTATTGCATATGCAGTTTTCCTCCAAAGGCATGCCACAATGCAAACATATGGGCTGCACCTCTTTGTGCTAATAAACATTAAACTGCCATGGCCAGTTCTCTGGCTGAGGCATGTCAGAGCCTGTAACTATATGACTAAGGCCTTCTCCTGGCATAATCTGTTCTTGCTACTTACAGAAAATGGGCCTCGTCTTACTGCTGAGCCATGCTGTGGCATTGTCTGGGGGAGCACTAATTGGTATGGAGCAAATTCGTGCCAAGCAGGATGCTAACAATTAAACAATATAAATGGTTGTGATCTAGTGCCGAAATTCATGCGGTTCAGGCACACAATACACTTATACAGACATAACAACAGCATCTAGCTAATTCGGAACCATTTTTAGACAACAGATAATGACCAAGAAGTCTCCCTAACACACCTGGCCTCCTCTGGTTTCTCACAAACTATGCCTGAGGAATAGGAGCCACTGAGGAGCCTGGAGTACTCCATCTCTTATCGGGATGTCAGCTACTACCCATATTTTGCCCCACTGATTGTGTCTGGTTCTCTCATTTCATTCACTGTGATGCACTTTAATCTTATCCTTAAATAATTTGTCATCCCTTCCCAGTTTATAGCATCTTGAGTTTATTCTCAACAGTCTCCATCCTATATCAAATTAATTAAAAATAGTCATTAATATTAATCTCAGATCCCTGTGGAGTCAGTCTTGATGCTGGGCCACAGATCGTTACTTAGTGAGCTGATTTTTGTAACCAGTTGCATACAGCAAATGAAGGGGCAGGAAAATTAGGTGAGGAATGATTCTCTCTACCGATCCTGTAATTAAGAAAAGGTGAGAAGCAGTAAATATCACCAAAGTTGTCATATAGACTTAGCAATGTTTTACATTCTATCACACTTATTCCCATTCTGTCTCTCTGAGCAGGCAGCTGCTAGACTTAACTACAGTAAGATAATGTCAGAAAACAGAAGCAAAATATTTTGATCTGGGGACTGCAGAGCTGTGGGTGGTGTAAACTGTGGCCTCCTTGTAGATCAGAGACGAACCAGTAAGAACTTTTAGAAGAGTGAGAAGCTAAACTATGCTGTTACCAAATTAATGTGCTATCCTTGGTTAAATCAATGGGAGGCTCATCATAGTCGCCAGTGGGGTCAGAGTTTCCATCTCAATACCTAAAGTTCTGCCAGGTTAAGAGAAAAAGACTCAAAAAAATCACTTACTGTACCTTTCTGGAGACTATATATATATATATATAGTTGGTGTATCCCACTTAGCCAGCTACATATTTGGTAAGACTCAAGCATTCATTAAGTTCGCCACTCCTTGGTGCCTTGATTTCTACTAAGTGGGAATCTTAGCATATGGAATGGATAGAAATCTTCATCTGCTCTTGTGTCTAGTCTGGGTGATCATAGGACTCCTGAGAACGTCATAGCACATATCCACACATTACTTTAGAGGCAGCCTAAGAAAATTTGTCTTCAGAGTGAAAAAGGTAGATACTAATAAATGGAGAAGCCCATGTACTTCTAGTAACAATTCAGTCTTTTTACCTGGAGATACTGCTGTTTCATAAAAGGTCTAATAATGCTCATTGTTGTAGGTATCACAGGAAGGTATTCATGCAACACATTAGAAAAGTGCTTTAACCAGGCTGAAGAGCTAATAGTAGAATGATGCGCAGTAGAAAGATAGTAGGAACCATCTGGTGATACTTGTTTGATTCAGACCATTCTTCCTTTGTAATTCATACTATTTTTTTTTCATTAAATTAACACTGGTCCAGCATGAAAAGGAAAGCGGGGAAAGAGAAAGGGAAGTGGAAAGGGAGGAGAGTCTTTGCCTTGGTCTGCCAGGTAAGAGGAGTCCCACCTCTGTTACTTACCCCTCCAGGATGTTTCTTCACGAATGCATTTAGAAGTCCCATATGCCAGGGAAACAGACCACAGCTGAGGCCATATCTGGGTTGTGTATATCTGCCATGTTGTAAGAAAAGGGATTCTATAACCAGCTCTACCAAAAACATGTTTTAGAGGAAACCTTCATTACAAGCAAATGAGGTAATAAGGGGGAAATGCCCTCGTGTTTTCCAGAAACACCCAGCACAGTCCTTAAAGCAAATCCCATAACTTTATCTTACACATTCATAAAGGAGAATTTTTCTTCCCAGCACACAGCAGTATCCCTGGGAAGAAAGAAGAATTTGTAATCTGACCTGGAGTCAGTAGGTCTATACCTTTTCTGTAGCCAGTGAGCCATACGGTCACCTCGGCAAGCCATGATAAGCTGTATGACCATTGACATTTTGTCTGTGCAGTCTCTTGAAGGAGTCTGTAGTTTTCTGTGCCATGCTGATCCAGACACATGAGAGATGATTTTGTGAATACGGGGGCAAGGAAGGTAAGGAAAGGTTTTTAAATTGGGACATTTTCCTGCTACAGACTAAACCAAGAGTCGTTAACAAATTAATTCATAAACAGCACCAGACACTGACAGTTCTTTGTTGTTTCCAGATTAAACAGAATTCAGACCAGTGATCACGAGGCGAAGGGTCTCTCACTCATTAACAGCCCCATGAGCCATCAGTTTCCCAAGAGCACTAGGTCTTATAGGAATGTCAGGCAATATGCAGTAGTTGTGGCATAGTGTATGTTTAAAATGTTAAAGACCTTTCTAGGTTAAATGATTTTAGTTACTTTTATTAAACAGCAGAAGACTTTTTAAGATGCAATCCTGCAGCAAGTTAAGCACTGTTTCCGTTACATGTCATTCTTCAAAGACAGCATCTGAAATGCGTATCTGAAGTATAGTATCTGAACACTGTTTAGTTTACCCCAGACTTCCCTGTAGCAGCCTTCCCTGAATTTAATAAGGCTGCATTAGAATGAGCAGTGCCCAGAGTAACCTGAGTCAATGAAAAGCAATTTAATTTAGTTTATGGAAGAGGCACATTGTGTCTCTTCCCCCTGCCTTCCCCCTGCCCCTGCTCCCCGCTCCCCCCCACCCCCCCAGTAGATTGAATGAACATCTTTCTCATGTATTGAATGAAAATCTTTCTCATGTATTGAATGAATGCTTTCAGGATTGTGTATCATACTGTGATCTCCATAAAATCTTGTGTAAATTTGTATATTTGGTCTAAGATGCAAAGATGAGCCAAGCATAAATGAATACACTTCTCTAAACATACATAATTCACTGAAATAAAAAACATAGGAACAAAATAGCTGAAGCACAACTTGTATAAACAGGATGGTTATGATAGTCTATGTGTATATGGTTTCATTCTTTGCAGTTCAGTAACACCTTCAATGCCATATATACAGGGCACACACTAGAAAATCCTGTCACTACTGCACAGTTTGGTTCTTTGGTGACATGGCACAGTGAAATATTCAGGGCTAATGTCCAAAAATACAAAAGGGTTATGTCCTGCGCTATGTGCTGATTTGAATTTCACACTGATGCCAAGGGCCAGCGTATGTGATACATTATATGTTGGTAATGTGGAAAGTGACGACATCCCAGAGACACCCTAACCTCTCAAGCCAAAGAGTGACCTCAATAGGCCAGAGGAAAACTTTGAAAAGACTTCTGCATCCAGAATCAGAGTCAAGATAGATACATGAGACATGTTATTTAACATAACAGTCAATACTGTCTTTGATACCGTGCATTAATCAAGACAATGAAGAGTAGAGCTGTACATCACCATAGAGGCATGTGGCACAGCACAAATCAGTGTTCATAGCAGAGGTCACTAACAGAAACCATCCTTTGCCACAGGTACAGAAACTTGTGGTTTAGTCTCCTTTGAATTATAAATACTCAGAAATTGCACCAGGATGTATGTTGCACTTTTGTTTCATGTTTGCATTTGATCTCATCTTTCACGTCTATTTCATATCTTGTTAAAGTTTCTGCTAGCAGTTTGAGTCTTCTTGAGGTGTAGATGTTAAAATCAAATGCCTGAGTGCAGAGGTCAGCATTTGTTATTCTCGGCTTTGGACGGCCTGTGGTAACATTTAACAGCAAAACTTAAGTGTACAGGATGCAACGCTATTAAGAGTTTTAGTTCTTCTGGCCTAGAGGGCATCTGTACTTCATTTTTTGCTACCAAGGCAACAGTTTAGCTTCAGGCAACAACTCATAAAGTAACTGTATATGCTAATAAGAGATCAAGCTTCTTCAGAATATAAAACTATGTCACTCTGTGATTAGTTGTAAGAATGAATTAATACCAGAATTGCAAAGCTAAACATAACCTCTGTAACACCAAATTTGCATCTGTCTCTAATAAACTGAGTTCATGTTTGAGAGACAAATTGAAAACCAACAAGCTTAACTTCTGTAGCAATAGAAAAAGGCCAGTAGGAAAGTCAGATTTATTCAAAAAGATGTCCATACTTTTCTTATAAGTACGCTTAGAGGGACAATATATCACAACTGTATTCAATGTTTGTTCATCAGAAATTATCTCATAATTCAGAGTACATAATTCCAGGTGTTGTGAACATCTGTCGGTACTATAACCAACTAATATATAGTTTAATGATACCTTCTGCTGTTTGGAATTGTTATGGATTAAGTTTGATCAGCCATTTTGGAAGACATACAGGTTTCATGCATCAGATATGTCTGGCCTGATTCTCCATTCTGCTGTGAAATTCACAAACAGAAAACGGCAAAAAATCTGTACAATGTGCTGGGAGAAGGTAAATGAGTTAAATAAGAAATAATGGGCTGGAATACTGCACTGTGTATGTGCATGAAAAAGATAGCAGTACTTATCTGGGGAAACAAATCCCAGTAGGTATTTACTGATGAAATTGGTTTGTGAGTCAGTCAGAGCTTTTATTGCTAGCATGCCATACAGCCACACTGCTCATGAGTCTCTAATATTTTTTGGTTTTCTGTTTTATTTGTAAAGATGACCTTCCAAACTAGCCCTGTGTGTCCTGTGCAGGACTTGAGCAATGTTTGAGAGATGCTGTGGGCAGTCCTTAGGGAAGCCTGAGTACTGGGGGGAGTGCAACAGTGTTGGTGTGTTTGGTGGTGGTGGTATGGGGTTGCTTGCTGTGGGATGTAGAAGGATCCTGGTGCAGTGGCAAAACCCCAGGCAGTGTGTTGGTGGGGACTCTGAGCTAGTGCTGTGGGCTGGCTGGATTCTGGAGACAGGAGCTGCAAGGCCAGGGCACAGCAGGGCTGCGGGCCAAGCAAGATCACAGTGTAACACAAAGAGCTGCAGGGAATGGGGAAATAACACTGAGGTGTAGCCTTACGGATGGGCTGCAGAAAGGTACTTGAAATTCCTGTTTGGTTTCCATTAAGGAAAATATTTCCCAACCCTGCTTTAAAGAGTGTATTTCCATGGCTAGACAGAAGCATAATGAAGAGCTTTCAAATTTCTGAAGCCTAGTTATATCATTCTAATAGCTATCAAGGGTTATGGTAGCAGCTATTCTGTGTGAAGAAGCGACTCTCACTAAAAGAAGGCCATAGTACAGCCAAACTCACATCCACCCCAAATTACACACGAGCAGAACGGTGGCATCCTCTTAGCATTAGCGAGTAACTCAAAATTGGAAGGCTTCTTGTGAGCACAGATTTGGTAGAGCTTCCCATGAAAAAGACCTTTAAGCCATCGCACCAAGTGTGATGGTACAGTCATTTCCTAAGTCAATGACTCCCTGACCTCTTACACAATAATTGCAGTCCCACTGCCTTCTCTTTTACCCCAGCTGCTGCTTCCTTTTGCGTACATCTGCCTGCATGTTCCATGGACTTGTATTTGTGACCTGTATTATTCACATTGTGACTTGTATTTTTCGTATGTTATTTCGGGTCGAGCTAAGGCAAAGATAGCAGTCACAAAATGAAAGAACATTGCTGTATGTATGTGTATATATACATAAATATAATGTTTTCTTTTTAGGCACTCTGTATCAAGCTACTGTTGTCTAGAACTAGTATTCAGCTTAATGGCTCCCATCCTATCTTACTTTGCCCCATGTCTTCTGTGATGGAAGAGCAAATTCTTCCAGTTACAAGCAATATTCCCATCTATAAAACATTTGGGACCACTCTTCAGTTTGCCCAATTCTTATCCTGGTTTACTGGCCACTAGAACAAAAAAACCCCAGAAGACAACTCTGGGTCATCCCCTTTGAAGCTCTTTTACCATCCTGTTTTACCTAAGAAACCTGAGTAGAGCTTTGTAGGAGTAGGTAGACAAATATAATAAAAGTTAATAGCAGATACAACAGGGACAGATGATGCACAGCGTAGGCTGAATGTTCCCTCTTTGTGGGAAAATCTTTAACAGTCACCAAATAGCAGAAAAGTACTAAGAAAGTTCAACAGCGAAATAGAGGCAGCCAACTTTGGAAAATATACTTGAAATTTATAATTATGCTCAACCAGCATCTCAGTATATGTACTCATCCTGGGAGCCCTACTGTATTACTTTCTGAATAATCATCCATCTCAGCCTGGCCTCTCCAGAAGGATCCAAACCCTGAATAATTCACGTTCCCTCTTCATTAGAGCCTGTGCTAATGTTTTCATCATGATGTTTATATGAGAACATCTATATAGGAGATTCACTGCTCTCCTTCCCTGGGATTTCCCATGCAGAACCTTCTTTAGTCAATTCAGCTTGCAAACATATTTTCCAACTCAGTATCAGATGCTTATCCTAATTTGATTTGTGTTTCCTTCTGGTCAAAGAACAGTTCTAGGAGAGATACTCATTAAAGACTTTTTGCACCACATACTGTCTTCATTACATCAGACACAACTCTGTGGACCATACTTTGTGACATGTTTTTTCAGATTACTTCTGCTGTCCTTCCAACCTTTTCTTCTTTTTGGAGTGGAGTTTCACAACCTTTCATAAGTACTCCATGAAGTCCCAGACACTCTCAGTGTACTGTGGCAAACAGAAAGTATCCCACTTTTTAATCCCTGAAATGAATTCAGGATTCTTACGTTTGATTTTTCTACAAATTCTCATAGTCACTGAGTCCTACACAAAATTTTAACAGGAAGCATGTGGCTAGTATCATTTACAAAGCCCTTTGGTCCTTGACAAAATGTGACTATAGTAAAGAGAACATCCAAACATTTGCCTGTGTTTTCTTCTATTTTACCCCACAGTAACTAGATTAGAGAAATTTGTCTTTTTTGTTAGATCCATCTCTGTAGCCAAATCAATTGTTCCAGATACGGCCACTCGAGGATCATAAGCAATGATTCAATTAACCTTCTTTTGAAAAGTTTGTTGGTAGCATTTGAAATGAACCTATAACAGCTAAATTAGTATTTCTGTTCATCCTATTATAGTTTTGAAATTTAAAGACTCAGAAGTGTCTCTCCTAAAATAAACCTATAGATTCTGGATGAAGAAAATACTAAAGTATTTATTTTTCCTCTTTGGGGGAAACACATATTTCACCTACCTCTTACTGCGAATCCTTTGCTAAAGAAAATAATGCTTTCGTTTCTGTAGGAAAAAGAAGATAGTTTCAAAGGGCAGACATGAATTTGAATACCAGAAGAAAGCTAGTTATTGAAATAAACAAAAAAGGTCCTTGTTCAGAAGCCAAGGTTTTTTATACTATGTTCTATTGAGTAGGCTTCACTTGGGGGGTTTTTTGGTTGTTTACTCTGTCTTGATTCCAAGACTCTGGACAATATGTGTATGTTACATATAATGTATTTAAACCTCATTTTTTAACTGAAGGGGAATGATCTTCCTCATTTAATTCTTTATGTGTATGTTCCTCTTAATATATGATAACATAAGTGTTGGCTTGGGTTTTTTTTCAAGAATTAAAATTTCCCATGATGTTAAGCAAGTGTCTTCTTGGGTTTTTTTGCATCATTGTCTGGTTCAGACTTGGACCAGTGCTCAGAAGTCCTGTTTAGAGATGAGAAGAGTGTCAAATTTTGGACATGAAGGTTTTAGTAATTTCAGTTGCTACTGATTTGCATGCAGAGACAAGATTACTAGGGAAATGAAAATCTGACATTCATCTCCTCGTATAAACAGAATGATTTATTTTTTAAATCAAAGTGACCTACTTTGGTTACTTTTAAAGCCTCTTTTTCATTTTTTTCAGCATCTGATGGAGGTGTTTTTTTTCTTTAGCAAGGGAGTTTTACATTTATTGAGTTAAAATTTACTCCATCCTGCAATTTCTGCCTAGAAAGTTGCATTTCTGAAAAGAAAAGTTGGCTGCCAGTAGAAACCATGGGTAAATCTTAACAGATAGCAGTACATGCTGGAATTTTATGAAATTCCTGCCCGTGACTGTATATAAAACTTACTCTGCATAGTTGGTGGGATCTGTGCAATTTAGTGTGAGTATATATTATGTGGGATTAGTTCTGCCTGAAAAGAAGAGCTTGTGTGGACTGACATGGTGACACAAATGCATGTTTTCTTACATGTGCCTGAACCTTGGACAAAATTCCATTAAGCCTGATATTCAATACAAGCAGTGTAAGTGTGCAATGCTTCCTGACATGGCCCTAGTGATAGGGGCTGACGTGTCTCTGAGATGATTCATGTACGCGTGTACATGAGCTGGTCCTGTTGCAAAGGTCATTTATGCTGAGATATATATACAGATGGACAGAAGCATCTGTGGAAAATTTGGTCAACAAGAGAGCAAGAAAAGACCAAGGGATAATTTGGTACTGAGTTATTTGCCCTTTTTAAGGAATGTGACTTGTTCCATGCCACTAGGATTCTGTTATGTTCTGTGTCCCCAACACAAGGTTGGGGCAGTGTAAAATTACCTTATGCGGCCTCTGAAAAGACTCTTTGGCAACAACTCTGCTACCTGATTTGTTGGCAAGGTCCTACTCTGCCAGGTATTGTGGCAGCTGGACCAGAACGACCATGTTTCACTTGTTTTTATTCTTTGGAAATTATTTCTGGCTGGCCATGGCAAGAGTTGGATCTGACTTGCCAAGCTAAAATACAATCAGTCTTGAACTCCAGAGGAAGCTTGAGTGGATTTTCAGAATTTTCTCAATTCAGCAGAGCCAAGTGTGTCAAACTTTTTTGTTTCGTGAAATATGAGGGAACAGTGAATGCAGAAAAACAGATATTAGTTGAAAATAGCGTGAAAATTCTAATGTGTGTGAATGAGAAAAGGCTTAAAGTCTTTAAATAACCCCTCTGCAAACTAAATAGTTGCTGACTAGCATAAAAGAGTTAATTACAGCTTGCTTTCCAGTAAGTAAGACCTTTTTAATACCTGCAGGTGTCCAGTAGATTCTTTTGTATCGGCTAGACATAAGGGGTAACATGATCCTCCACCATTTCCTTTTGAGTGGAAGTAGACATATTTTGTAAGGTAATAGAGAAGATGAATAGCTAGATCTTTATTGAAAAGAAAATGAACATCACGCTGAAAAGCTTTCAACTTCCTGGAAGTTCAAACTGGGCTCCAGCAGGGCTCTAATCTGCCTTTGAACTCAAACTGAACCACTCAAATCAGAGCCGCTCTGTATGTTTGGATTATCACTTCACAGCTGAGTTTCATTCCCATCCTGTTGGAAATCCCCATGCCCCATTGCTCTCTGCCTGGCGAGGTCAGGCACGGGATCCTCACCGCCAGATACAGCAATCAACCTTTCCTTGGCAACTCTCAGTAAAAGCTAGCTACCAGCTTTTTCCTCTGACTGAATGAAGCCAGTGCTTGCTGCTGCTGTTTTCTTTTGGGCTTCAATGCCTTTTATCAAGAGTTTTCTTTTTATTAAAAAGACTACTGTGGCAGTGCACGTAAAAAATTCAAAAAGTTTGAAGAAAGGAAGAGACGCCAAGTGTTCGGTGTCTCGGTGTCCTAATGAGAGCAGCAATGGTCAATGCATTTAGAGGATACTCTGAGGTAATGCTTTTGCTGTTCTACTTGTGGGCCCATTAAATCATTTGCAGGGGACTGCATTCCCTCTGCTCTATCCTCACTTATGCTTTTGGAGAAAGAAGGGGTTGGGTGAAAGAGGCCCTCTTCCCCCTCAGTTACACTCCTTATGCTGAGATATCTCTGAACAGCCTTTCTCGTGTTGACATTTCTGACCACGAGAAACTCATCTGGAATCTTCAGATGTCCCATGTTCTTAGAAAATGCAATAATAGCACTAACTAAAATGCTGCTGGTACACTTTGATTCAAATATATATTCAGATATAGCATTGCTAAATTGGACTATAAGAACCAGTTTGAGAGCCTTCTATCAGCAAATGGCTTGATGTAGAAATCATGGACCTAAAAGCTACAAAAAGTAATTTTATCAGTCATTAAACCCTTCTAGGAAGTGATCACATAACCTTAACAATGGTATGATAGTCATCCTACTTAACAGTGTGGAAAATTTTTAAATTCCTTCCTTATGAAAAGTGCAAGCTGAAAGCCAAAACCAGAGGTGCTCTTTTACTTTGGGGGGGTCTGCTATCCTTCTGCATTGATTTTTTGGCCTTTGTTCAGGCAAGATAGTTAATTATCTTGTCTCATTTGTAAAGTATATTCTGAAATACAGAAAGTTGCAGAAGCATTTCTTAAAATACAGCATTTTATGTAATAAATAAACAAGCTTAAACATGCTAGTGCTGTTTGTATACATATAGCCATTGTGAAATGCTTCAATAAAAATGGGACCTATGATCAGTACCCCGGGTATGTTCTCTTTATTGACCTAAATAGCTACCCTGAAAATTCTCCAGACAAATCTACAGCAATGCTCCCCTTTTTAAATGTTACGGTACCATCAGAAGACAGGAGACCTATGAGTAACTAGGACCTGACCCACAGAAGGCATCTAAACAAAGATCTAGTTGATTTTTTATAGTAAATACGATGATTTGTAGATTACAACATCAGAAGTGGTCACAGAGACTCCATCTTGTCTTCCCTCCATAACACCGGTCTTAGAATTTCCCCAAAACAATTGCTATTGGAACCAAAGCATAATTTTTATGAAAACCTCATCTCCTTTTTCAAAAACTGCCAGCTGTGGAGAATTCACCACAACCCTTGATAAGTTGTTCCAGTGCTTAATTATCATCACTTACAGAAAAAGCACTTTGTTCCCCATCCAGGCGAGTTGATCTGCACCTTTTAGCCAGTTGCACTCATGTCCAAAGGGCCTTTTACTCCTCATGTTATTACTTACAGAGAGGGGTTAAATTGCTTCTTAACCTCTTCCACTGTAAGCTAAATAGACTAAGCTTTTAGTTTTTCACTGATGCAGGACTTTTTGCAATCTTTTACGCATTCTCATGGCTCTTCTCTACAATTTTTTGCATCATTTTCATTATACTCCTTGTATTGTCAATACCAGAATTGAAGATAATCAGCCCATAACGGCAGCAGGAAGACCAAATGAAGGGGGTATGCAAGCCTTCCGCTGCTACGAGGTTCTCCTTTTTATTTATCCATTATTATGCACCTGGTGATGCTTTTTGACAGAAGGAAGTTAGAAATATGGAGCTTTGTGTTTCTGTTTCTGTCTGTTTCTGCCCCTCTTCCATGTATACAGAAAGCTCTCAATGTGCCTGAACCACTGCTACTTAGCGCTGCGTGCTTTTCCTCCTAAAACGAGGGAGGGAGTCACGGGCTTTTGCAAATGGAAGCCGCCAACGCAGAAGGGCCCATTTCCGGCACGTTCTAAAGAAACTGTTGTTTGAGGGACTGACAATTCGTCTTTTTCTTTTCCCGTTAAAAAGCCTGATGGCAAATATGTATTAGGCACCTAAGGATCTGATGGAGCTTTGACGTGCTCTCACGCCAAGCGACGCGTTGCAATAACGTGAAAGGTCGAGCTTGAAAGCGGACAGTGAAGAACAAACGCTGGGGCGGGCCTCAGCTCACCCCAGCACGCAGGGGGGCAGCTGGCCAGGCGTGCCAGACATGGACATCCAGCGTGCCCGCCATGTAGGGAGCTTGCCACTAGACACACCGGGGAGTCAGCTGGGGTTGCCTTTCAGCCCCAACTGGGCATATGTCTCAAGGTTGTAAGTCAAACATAGATTCCTAAACACGCATCACATATGCACAAGCTTGCAGGCCGGTGATGCTAACGAAAAGTCGACAGCTGTTAACAGATAAACCTCACACATTTAGAAAGAAGGGTAACAAACCCATACTGTGCTCTGCTACGTTCTGGTAATTAGCCTTGGAGTTGGGCTGTGCTATTATCCTGGAGCAGCCTATATACTGGGCCGTTTCAAATTGCACTGACGCTTTGTGAATTCAGAACTTTTGGAAACGTTCTCGAAGCTGGAGCAGAGCCTGTGGTTTGAAAGGAGGCAGTGGGAAACTAAACAGAAGATGGAATAAAGTAGATTTTTGGTTCAGTTGGCTAGTTTATTTTTGTTTGTTGGTTGATTCACCATTTTTTTGGAGCTCTTTTGCCTTAGTTACTTTTTTGTACCTCCTACAATGTGGCATCTTCACAAAGAGGAATTGTTAAGGATAACACAACAGAATTATGTGGCAGTTTAGACATCAGACAAGGCATAGAAATTAAAAATGCAGAAATTACTCATTTTGTAGCACATATATACATATGTCAGCAAGGGATAAGTAAGTGTGTGTGGTTTTAAACAAGTTCCAGAATCTTGCTTTTAAGTTTCCCTCTATTGTTTTCTGTAGAAGCATGATTGTTTTAGCAATATTTGGGAAATGTTAACTTGTGTTATTTGGGAAGGATCCACGAAAATAACCTGATACATCTAGAGCACAAGTAGGAAGTCTAGTACACCTCTGCAGTTAAACTGGACTGAGGTGGTGGTCTAAGAAAAAGAGTTTAAAAACCCTGTGGAGATATAATAGGACATCTAATCCCTGCAGTAAAAGTGACTAATGCTAAGTTTGGGGAATGAGGCTGAAATGAAAATCAAGAGGGTAGGTTCAGTCTCCTAAGAGGATAGTACTCAGGAGTTGAAATTAATTCAAATAAACTGATCAGGTGGGAATTAATTAAAAAGAGAAAGAGGTTTAGATCATACTTATGAAGGGTAATGGCTGTATAAGCAATTTAGAAGATTCTATTACTCTTTCTAATAGGGAGAGAATGGGTGATACTGGCACGAGGATTGCTAGAATGAAGCCATTTGGAAAGGGAGAGAGAGACAAAAATCATTCTTCAGCCTTTATCACAGAAATTGGTAAAAAGTCTGGGAAAGTGACATTGTAAATAACCTGAAAGCTCCAGAGTAGATTGGTTTTCTCATGGACTTATGTATTTTAGAATTCCCTTTCATCCTTTCAGTTCTTGGTCATCCTATAAGCATTTTGGTTTCTGATTTCCCTATGATGACATTCTTACCACATCTGAGGAGGACATGTTAATAATCAGTTTTCTCTTGAATTTTGCAAAGATGGTCTTTGAAGAAATATATATAAAAAAAGAAGAATGTTAATGTAGGTGTCTGACTCCAGTAAATGAAAGAAATTGTGATATGAGAGGCACATGTGGACAGAGGAAGCACATGGAGCAACCACCCTCCTTCTGTATGTCCGATTTGTCATTCTGATGCTAGATTAATCTTCTCTGATGCATCTTTCAAGAAAGATGTTCTTTAAGAATAAATCTCATTCTCCCTTTCCACATCCACAGCAAAAACAATGTTTTTACATTCTGTTGCTTACATATGTGTGCTGAATATGCCTGAATGAGCATTACTGAACTAGTGCATAACCTTTGGGAGCTCTTGATGGAAAGAAAGATGGGCCTTCAACTTTTACCTTGTAAAGACAGCCTGAGTTTCATGAGGTGAGTTCTGCCTGCACAGAGCCAAACCAGGCTCTGCAAAGGTCAGCGTTGGGAAAACCCAAAGCAGCTACTGCTGCTGCTGCAGAAATCCTGAGGTGATCCGTGTGCATTGGATTTAGTCCATCGTGGAAAGGTCCCCAGTTCACCCCATTCCCTGTCTGTGGAGGAGGGCTCCTTTGAGTCTCTTGTCATGTGGAAATCTTGCTGGGCTTACCATTGAGAACTCTGTGCTCAACTTTTTTAAAAAGGCCCTATTAAACAAAAATGCAGACAGTGGGAGTAAGAATGAGGAGGCTGGGAACTGAAGTCCTGAAATACCTTCAACATGGTAATTTTGTATTTGTTCCAGTTCAAATTGCAGAGAAGCTGTTGTCATTTTTTTTTAGAATTGGTTTTTGGCTTTTGAAAAGTGAGTGAACTTCCACAGAAAACTACCTGTACACATAAAACCCAGTAGCACTGCTAATGTAGGTGCCTTATGGGCAGCCTCAGTGAGAGGGTCTTAACAAGAAAGGTGTAGTCTCAGCCTAACCATGGTTCCTCTGCAGATGTTGTCTGTGCGGCTCGTGTTTTACCCACCTGATGAATGGCATTCTCTAATACTTTCAAACCAACCTCTGTGAAAAGCACTATGTTTAAGTCTAAAAATTATGTGGAATTAAATACGACCAAATTCCAGCACTATATAAAATATACGCTCTCACAGTTACAACCCAAACTCTTCCAGATGTATATAAAGTTCAATTTTAATGGGATATAACTTCAAGAAAGTTGATATAATTTGATTTGTTATGTTATTTTAGAAAACAAATGCAAAATGTTTATTTAACTTTAAGCAGCTCTGAAACTTGCCTACTGTAACCCATAATCTTCTGATATTTTTAGAGAAATGCTTTTAGACCAGGCACCATGAATGCAACAGATTCTACGTAGCCTTCTGTGGTTTCTTAGCATAAAAACGATCTAGGACTAAACAAACAGTAAGGGGAAAAAACCAGAAAAAGCACAGAACAGAACTATTTCTACAACTTGAAGAATTGTGTCATGTTGTTAAAAAAAGTTCATGCTTTCATTTTTATTTATCATGTGGAACTTTTCTTAGCAAGGATCATCTAACACTACCAGAACTAATGTGCCATCTTGCCTGTATGATATTCAAATATCCCTGAGTAGCTAAGTACAGCTGTTTCTCACAGAGATTCACAAAAAAAAAGACCCAAGCAGGTCCTTTATCCAACTTACATTTTGAAAAGGCTGGACTTGCTCCCTTGAATAACCAGAAGAATATCTACCAAAAAAGATAAATTTTATGAAAACACTCTCATTGCCTATAATGCCAAAAATCTAGATGTGCCATCAATACCTCTGGCATCACACCAATGGATCAACTCTTCTGAATATTAAAAGATACATTTTATACATTTCTGATCATCAGTCTTCTATGCCCTATTATGTATTTTTCCTTTCTTGAAGTTCTATTGTTCTATTGTTCTTCCCTCCCCCCACCTCACAGCTCTCAGAAATGATCCTGTCATCATACATGCACTTCTTTTTTTTTCCCCCCAAACCTACATTTCTGCTACAAGTCTCCTGGATCCGTGTATCCATATAATTAGCTGGAAGTCTTATTTTTTACTTACAAAAACAAAATAATGTTTATGCTCATTAGGGTTGTCAGAGACATCTTAAGAATAAAAAACCCAAAGGTTTTGGGTCAGAAAAGAATATTAAAAAAAATTCCAAAGTTCAAGAATTATTACGTTTTTAAGCCAACCTTTGTATGTTGAGCACCTTTTACTCATATTTTAAATGTTCATATTTAGTGGTACTGCACTCAGAAGAACTAAAGGTTATCAGAGGAGCAGGTCTAGGAGTAAATGTTAAAAAAATGGAATGCAGAAACATACAGCTAGTGTTATATCAACCCTGGGACCTGGAAATGAGTTTGTTTTCCCCTACAGATTTCTGTTTGGGAATCTCCATCCTCCAGAAAAAAAAACAAGTGTAGAAACAGAAGGCACTCTACGCAGAAAAAATTGCTTTCTGATCTAATACAACTATTAGTCTTTGGTGAATTTAAAAGCTACCGAAGATGTGGATCAGTACATACTACAAAAGCAAATCCAGTAAATATATACTCCAAAAAGAGAGTGGAAAGTTTTCCTTTGAAAATAGAAAGTACGAACAACTTTTCAACTTTTAATATGTAGAACTGAGAAATTGTTTTATTACTGTCTCATCACAGCCTATCTGCATGGTATAATATGCGTCTATAAATAACCTCACTTATGCTGCTATTGCATATTGCCTGTTTATGTTGAATTCTGCCTAGAATAGCCGCACAGTGTTTCTGCTTCACTGTCTAAACCATGCATGATTTCATCTTTCAGTAACATTCACAGGAAACACAAATTTGCAGTATAAAATGGGCCTAAGGTACCTCTTCCATGCATGGAAGAAAAATCTAATTACGACTTCAGGTCTATTGTATGAAACACGGTGAAACTTTTTCATTTCAATTAAAATGTATGGGAATGCAATTGTAATTAGGTATAAAAGCAAATTAAAGGTATATAAGAAATGTTAACTAGGATGATCCAATTTTTACATGGGCACAACATGTTCATGGTATAATTACCAGAGGACTGTAACATGGCAGCTGATTAAGCTGCCAGTATTTCCGTACAGTGTTGTGCATCCCAAAGAACTGTAAGGGACTTCACAAGCTACTAGGATTCAAAACCCTAATGAAATATACTTGCCCCTGGCAAACCAGAAGGCAGTGAGGGGCCGTGCAGCACAGGCACAACACTTTTTATCCCAATGCTTACAATGCTGTGCACAACGTCAAAGGGCTTTCATTTTGGTTTCCCTGGCACGCTTATTTTTCATCATAATTAACTCCACTGGCTATTTAAAAGTTTAGCTTGATTTACTCTGGCACAGAAACAGCTTCAACACAGATTTGACTGAACAATTACTCCCTTAGTTACCCATCTGGATTACAACAGCATAAAACACCAGCCGAATACGGATCGATACTACACTCAAGCCCATTCTGATGCCCAGCCTGACGACACAATGTATTGATTGAGCAGAAAACATTGACAAAATAAAGCAATTCATTAATTTAAATCTTGAAATAATATTTCCACTGTCTTTCCTCTCATCACCCTCAAATAACTCACTTGTGTATCTTTTCTGTGGAATAAATTCAGACTCTCCGAAGTGTTTAGGTGCTAAAATCATTGTGAAAAAATACAGTGGGGCTCTCGTCCCCGGGGCTCTTTCCTGAGCTCTCCCTATCCATAACCAAGCATCTACACATAAAAATATTAGAAACCCAAATAAAACACTTCCAGTAGTCATATTTTGATTATGCCTAACTGAAAATGTACCACTCTAAGTTTGAATTGTAGAACCAAAGTCCAGCTCTTGTCAGGTCAATGTTTGGTTTACTAATTATTTTTTCAACAAAATGTCCACATCAAATTCTTAGAAAGGTTTTAGACAGTAGAACAGGAATTCCAGTGTACTCTGGGATACTGGTGAGGCATGTAAATGCCATTAGTAATGTTCTTCCACTTATGTAATGTATTGAACTTAAATTCAAAAGAATATACAAATAAATCATAAGTTTGTTTATTGTGAAATTACTTGTGGACAAAGCATAGAATCATGTCATTTTTTACCTATTTTTTTTCCCAGCTGATCATGGAATTCACATTCTTTGAGTTTGAAGTGGCACACAAAATTGTCCCAAAGTGTTTAACACTGTTTACAAGACAAGAGAAAAGGAAAAAACCTCAAGATACTTGATATGACATTGTTATTCTGTGCTTGGTTTTGGTACTTGTGCATTTGCCAATAAACAAAGAAAACAATTATTCACAATTTGGAGAGGGTGATGGCAAAATCCACCCTCGGTATCTCTTAAGATTTGAGCGCATACTTACAGTTCTACTAGCATTACTTGTCCTTGGCTGTGTTGGAGCAGGTGAGCTCCATGAGGTACCCTGCAGTCCTGCCCCTATCACCAAGCTCCTTCTGGTACTGCCTGCCGCTGGCCCCTGCGTTTCCTCCGCAGGTAGTCACGGTGCGAAAGGCCGGGAAGAGGGTGGGAGTCTGAACATCGTATCGCTTCAGTGCGCTGTTTACCCTCGCAGATCTGGTGGCTGGGGAATGCCCTGGTTCCAAGTCCATTTATTCAAAGGCTGACATCTTTAGGATAAAGTAGCATCAAATTAGGAAGAAGGGGGATGCAGAGATACTAAGAGTCAAGGACTGAATGAATTACCAAAAAGCAATTAAGAAAGGATGACAATTATTATCTCCTATCACTGAGAGATTATAATAGCCTAAAGACAAAGATTTAAAAAAAAAAATGTTCACTGACCTCTGTCCCCGGTGTGACAGTGATTTGGCTGCATAGATCTTACTGACTTTAGTAGGAGTTAGGCATCTCTGGGGTCTGGAGCTCTTTGAAGCAGTATTTTACAGTCTGTCTTGAAATATGTATAGAAATCTTGCTCTTATTATATAATTTTAGCAGTTTATATAATTTAGCAGTCACCCTGCTCCCAAATGCAATGTGACTGACTGCTCTTTGGTGCCTACAGACCATCAGACAGACCAGTGCACTCAGATGCTTTGCATGAAGAATTCCTTGGCCACAGATACTTCTGTAATTGCTGCCCTGCTGTAAAATGAGATTGTACACACCTGTCTGACACGTGAACCGCACACAATCTTCTTTGACTTTCTAGGCCCTAATGAAAGGAGAGAAACATACCACTACAGTTCCCATATCTAAAGGATTAATGAGGTTATTTAGTAAGTGTTATGCAAGTTGTGATCGATCTGGAAAAGCGGCATAGAATTATCACCTTATTTTGCAAGGAACAGGGTAGGGCAGGAGCCTGGCTTCCATTTACAAATATTATCTTTATTCTGTTGGAAATTTGCTTTCAGTTAGTAATATATTGATGTGATAAGAAAGAAAAGGGAAAACTGATCTCATGAACAGTTGTAGCATGGTTGCTTTCATTATGAAAAGGAGGTGACTAAGAGAGGTATGACACAGGACTCAAATGATAGATGGTTCAGAGAAAGCAGGTAGGCAGTGATTACTCACTATTTCTTACAGTACAAGGCCTCTTCTACACTCACACCATCGAGCGACTTCAAAACAAACAAAAGGAGGTAATTGTGCAGGCAATGCAGAGTGAATTGGTGTGGCTTGTTAATTCACAGCATTGTGAAGACAAAGAACTAAGACTGCCAAAGAAAGGACTAGACATTCCTATGGGAGACGGGTCAGTCAGTGGCTCTTAAAGGTTTTTTTCAGCTGCAGTTTTCAGCTTGGGAAGTTCTTGAATGCCTGGTTAGGAAGGTGGTTGAATATTTAAAAGAATGGATAATTTCATAACTGTTCTTCTTGCATTTCTTCCCTAGATAAGTGCTAATGGTCTCTGGCAAAGAGTGGATAGTGGAGCCGGAGGGATTTGCAGCCAAATGTAGCTGCTTTTATGTCCCTTTTTCCTGAACTTTGTTGTTTTCCATAACATAAGCTGTACTTAACACCGAGAAATTATTGTCATGGAATTTTCTTGGCCTTTACCATCTGATGGGATTCTCATTTAGACCAGCACATGGGTTGTCATTTTACCTATGCACTGGCATTTGTGATGAAGTAGAGGCACAGTTCTGTCAAAGTCTCTCTTACCTTGAGCAACTGTTGGATACTTGCAGTTCTAGACTAAGTCTTCTCATAGAGCGATAGCTGGTTTAGTAGTAGGAAACACTCAGACTGAAAAAGCCCACCTGAAGTGGGCTTAAATACCAAACTTTCAGCAGACACCATGATTTTTAAGTTTGTGATACACACTGGAGTAATTTCCTCATCATTTCTAATCAATCCAGGAAGGACTTCAGGATTCCTTTCTGTGACGGTGAACTGCTAGTGATGGATACATTTTCCAGTGCTATAACTATGTTGCTAGAGCGGATAGAGTTTTTTCCCTGACTTCTAAGGACAGATCCATTTGCAGTTTAAAGAATCTTTCCAAGATGAACTGAATCACTTGGTAGTTAATAATAGCTTGGCAGTAGGTAGTAGTAGGTAGTAGTTTTCAGAATGAGCAATGGCAGAAAAACTGAAGGGTACAGAAAATTAAATGTTGACTGACCATTGTGGTGGGTTGACCCTAGCTGGATTCCAGGTGCCCACCAAAGCTGCTCTATCACTCCCCCTCCTCAGCTGGACAGGGGAGAGAAAAAATATAATGAAAGGCTCATGGGTTGAGATAAGGGCAAGGACATCACTCAGAAATTACTGTCATGGGCAAAACAGACTCGACTTGGGGAAATTAGTTTACTTGATTGCCAATCAAATCAGAGTAGGGTAATGAGAAAATAAAAACTAAATCCTAAAACACCTTTCCCCCACCCCTCCCATATTCCCAGGCCTAACTGTACTCTTGATTTTCTCTACCTCTTCCCGCACAGCAGCGCAAAGGTACGGGGAATGGGGGTTGTGGTCAGTTCATCACACGTTGTCTCTGCTGCTCCTTCCTCCTCAGGGGGAGGACTCCTCACACTCTTCCCTGCTCCAGCGTGGGGTCCTTCCCAGGGGAGACAGTCCTCCACAAAATTCTCCAGTGTGAGTCCTTCCCACGGGCTGCAGTTCTTCATGAACTGCATGTGTCCTTTCCATGAGGTGCACTCCTTCAGGAACAGACTGCTCCAGTGTGGGTCCCCTGCAGGATCACAAGTCCTGCCAGCAAACCTGCTCCAGCGTGGCCTTCTCTCTCCACGGGACCACAGGTCCTGCCAGGATCTTGCTCCAGTGCGGGCTTCCCACGGGGTAGCCTCCTTCAGGCATCCACCTGCTCCAGCGTGGGGTCCTCCATGGGCTGCAGGTGCTTATCTGCTCCACCGTGGACCTCCATGGGCTGCAGGGCGACAGCCTGCCTCACCATGGTCTTCACCATGGGCTGCAGGGGAATCGCTGCTCCAGCACCCGGACCACCTCCTCCCCCTCCTTCTTCACGTCTGCAGAGTTGTTTCTCTCACATAGTCTCACTTCTGTCTCTGGCTGCAATTGTGCATTTTTTTTCACCCTCCTTAAGTAAGTTACCACAGAGGTGTTACCACCATCACCGATGGGCTCAGCTTTGGCCAGTGGCGGGTCCGTCTTGAAGCCGGCTGGCACTGGCTGTGTCGCACATGGGGGAAGCCTCTAGCAGCTTCTCACAGAAGCCATCCCTGTAGCTGCCCTGCTACCAAAACCTTACCATGCAAACCCAATACAACCATGAAAATCTATGGTACAAGCTAAATACCGGGTGCAAGCTGGACAGAAGATATGTTAAGTACTTACTTCCTAGAAGGTTGATTTTTAATAAGTACGCATGCTTAAATATGAAAGTTAATTCCTCAGCATCACACTCTTTAATGCGTGGCTGATCTTCCTCATAGCTCCAAAAGCAGCTCTGGGTAGCTTTATTAGGTACACATTCCCCCGGCTTCAGGGTTTAACATGAACCCAGCAAATGATAAATCTGTGTAGTTACATCAATTTTTGCATGGCCATTAAGCATTAAATGGATACAAGTGACTATAACTCATTTGCTGCCCAATTTATACACCCTGTATAGTATACAAAGTCTTTTACTGCATTTCTGTCACCACTGTATTTCTCCAAGCTTGTGCTTATATTTCACTGATTTCAACGACATGCCAATAGAACAGAGCAGAGTGGAATTCTATTTGATACCGTGCCTCAGAGTCTGAAGACACATTATATTAGAAAGCCATGGAAGAAAATCAATGCCATGATTGGTAACTATACACTATAGATTAATTAAGGCCAGAGGCAAGGGATTAAGCCCAGCACAATCCTTTATGCAGTTTGATTGCAAACACAGTTCTAAGCAAACTTCTCTAGGAGTGATCAAAGTTGAAGGTCATGTTGTACGGCATTGGCAAGGCTTTCCCCCCCCCGGAATTTCAGAGAGGACTCAAGTTTCTCTCAGTCTCTGTATGTAACAAGGTACTGGTGACACTCTGGCCATGTGAATGAAACTTTCAGTGTTCCCTGTGCTACTGTGATGTGGAACAGCATGTAATTTGTTCGGTCATTTTCTCCAGATAGAAAATTATGTTTTAGATTTTTTTCCCCCAAAATTTATATCATGATAAATCATTGTTAGCAATGCACAGATTCCTTATGAGGGAACCTTTGCCTGCTGGAATAAGTTCTATGTTATTACTTGTCTGTAGGACTTCCTATGATAATTAGAAGAATAGTGCTAATTAAGTAGTACCAAAAGTGACGGAGGGATTGGTTTGGTTCTGCCTTGGACTGTAATCAACATAATCTCTCCTTCTGCACCCTACGTGGGATGTCCTACTCTCATCTTGTTGCTCAGATGTGGCAAAACTACTTTGGCAAAACTGCATTGGGCATTGTAGCCCAATGATCAGCAATATTTTTAGTCAGTGTAGCAAACTTTTGGGGTTAGAAGATTTTTTTTCAAATTAAAAACAAAAAAAGAGTTGAAGACTTTTCCTAACTTTGGTCCCCTTGAAGGAATGCTCAGTTGGCAGAGCGGCCAAAGTCACTACAGTAGGGAAAAACACATATGGTAAGAACATGAAAATTCTGATAAAGCAAGTAAAATCCCAGCTGCAAAAACATGGCAAACCCTTCATTACTGACCCGATCATCTTCATTTCATGGAAAACACCAACTGCTACAAATCTAGTTAATGATTGTTATGGCAAATTAAAGTGTGTAAAGTCATCTATTGTTATAATCCCAACACAATAAGGAGTAACTCCTCTTTGGTGCTCTGTATATGCAACATATTCAATGTCTCACTGAAAATCACGCATCTCAAAGCAAATGCAGTTCCTTAATGCTTGAAATACAGCTTTCCAGAACTGCGTTCTCTGCTGAAGGAACCAAGATCTCTGATTTGAAGAACTTACTTTATCAGCACATCTCTGTACAACTTTAGTGCATTGCTCATCCTCCATATAGAAGCATTTCTTTACACATCCCACACCTACTGTAGCTCCAAGATATCTCCCCATTTACAGAGCTGTTGTAATGATTACTGTTTGTACAGTGTTTTCGAGGTCGAACGGTTCTTTTTAAATAATTGATTAGCTCTGTTTTGGTTAAATGATTAATTATGACCCAGTCTCAGTGTCCTCTGATTTATTTCACTATTTGTAATGCTTACGCAGGTAGTCCCACTAAACAACTATGGTTTGTTTGGGAATCGCTTACCTTTGCTGTGCTTCTTCATTTGTTATCATAGCTAGTCACCTTAGTCTCATGGGATTATTTTTATTTTCTGATTATGCAGTTGACACTTCTTATGCAAGGGTTTCACAAATGAGCTCTGCTGTGAAAGATGGGGATATAATTATGCTACTGTAACTACGGGGAGGCTAATAGTCACAAGCATTTAATTAGCATCCAGAAGTAGCTTGAATGCTTCAAAATAAGTAATTATTGCATGGCTTACTGCAAACAAAATACATTCTTTTGTTAGAAATACATTAGCAAATTGAGGATTAGGTTTGTTCTTTTAAGAGGAGGTTAGAGTCGTCAGTCAGGCCTGTGGCAGACACTGGTATCATAACATTGCTGTGTTGCCCAGTGATGTCTGAGGACAACGCAGAGAGTACTGAACAAACGGTACCTGCAGCACAGAAGGTGCCAGAAACCCCTCTCAGTGTAACTGAGTGCATAAACCCAGAAATTCTTGAATATACAGGAAAGGAGCCGCATAAACAAAGTGATTTCTTAAGAGAGAAAATGGAATACATCAAACAGACTTTGAGCGAGAAAGAAACAATCATACTGTGGAATCTCCCAGGAAAAGAAGGGGAACTTAGCTTAGATAGTTCCAGTATATGGCGTTAAACTTTTAATATGGTACATTGTTTTACCCAGCTCTCTTCACAAGTGAAGCAGCTCTCTAGCTTCTTAGGATCCAGTCTGACCGATCTAGAAGCACCCGTCTCTTGCGCTCTGTCTTTTTAAATTATGCAACACGCTTGGCAGTAGTCATCTTCGTTTACAACAGCTCACTGGAGATCAAGCACCATTAACATCCCTCGGTGATTTGATTCCTGGAGCTTTGTGTCTGTCAGTTTGGTTACGTAGACTTTGCTGTCACTTTTGCAGTTTTGTCGGGCTGTGGCTCTGGGAGCCTTTCCACCTCCCTGTCCTTTTGTCTTTCCAGTCTCCAGCTGCTAAGGAGCCTCTGGACTTGAGAATTAACTTTGCTGTCTCCTGTTAAACACAATTATTGTATCAGTCTGGTAATGTTTGTTACTAAGTCTGTTTGCAGCTGATGTAGAAGAATCTCTTTCAGATACTCGCTGATTATGTCCCGGTAGCTTTTTTTTGGTTTGTTAAAGTCTTAATCGTAAAGCCCTAACGTTGGGCCATGCAGATGGTGCAGGGCAGCTCAGGGCTGCGTCAGGAGAGCAGGCTGCGGAGCCTGTGCCCAGCTGGGGTGGTGTGACCTTTGCGGGCAGGGAGCACAGCTTTCTCCTGGGCCCATCCCCAGCCACAATAACCAGTGCATGTGTGCACCTGGGTATCTCTGTGTAAGGCTTAAAGGGCATGTGCTGTTCCTAATGGGGTGGAGGGCCCTTTTATGCGATGGAAAACACAGATTTTGCAACATTAGGGATTTTTCAGAAGTGTGAGGGTGAGACCACATTTGCATGTTCATCCACATAAATGTGCACGCATTTGCTACTTGCATGTGCAATAATGGATACAGTAAAATTAAAGCTATTTAATGGCTTCCTTTGGAAGGTACCATCTGCTTCAATGTAATATTTAACATTCAGGACTCTATTTATAAACAGGAAGAGGTGTAGACTTCAAAGCTGGATTTGCTCATCCCAGCACTATGGCCACCTCACAAGCTATATATATATTTAACATGATACAGATCTACAGACCAAGCCCTGTAAGTTTAAGTGAAGGAACAGAATGTGAAAGTGAAGGCTTACACACCCTCCTCCCCAGGCTTAAACTAGAAGCAATCAGTGGGCGATAATTCTTCTTATCATTCTACTTTCATTAAATAATCACCAGCATGTCAAAATATATTAGAAAAATAGAAATTGCATAACTGCTTTGCTATGATACAGATGTATTTATAAATAGATACTGCAAAAGAATACCTATTATATTGATCTAACATTTTTGCTTTAGTCTTGCCTCCAAAAATTATTCTTTACCAGTCAAAAGATAAAATTGGTTGTCCAGGACATGTTTGCAGATATGGTATTTGGATTTGATCCATTTTCTGCCTGAACCAAGTAGCCAAACCCAGGCATATGGCAGAGCGAAGGAACAGTCCAGAGAGGTTTGTGGCTATCTGTCTGAGCTAACCCACGAAGCAAAGCAAGTCAGGGTTTGTCTGTTGTCTACGTGAAGGCAAGAGAGGAAACCACTTAAAGCCAATACTTATCAGTTGAGTAGTTTTGGTTTTGTATTATGTCTTTGTATTCAAACGATAAATTGTTCTGCGCAGCAAGGACCTTGAAAGGACACAGTCATAGTGTTTGCTTCCCTTCTTTGGGAAACAGCCTTCCAGGTCACAGTGTTTTACAGTTAAAGGCAGGTTAACATATCCACTGAAACAGTAAATTCTTTATTTTTTTTAGTAATAATGATTTCTCAGAATCTACTTTTGGGTTTTTTTCTACACTGGCTTTGAATTGGGAAACATAGCTATGAATTTGTGTTTCAAATATGATCCAAAGAAAAATGAGTAACTTGTAAGGTAGGTTTACAAATAAAAAGTTAAATCGTTCATAGCCGTGCTCTCATGGTTGCCAGGAGTATCATCTGCCAGCAGTATTGATTTCAACCATCTTTAGTCAGACAGAAGTCCTGGATCCATTTGAAAAGCTTAAGCTGTCTTTGCGACACTTCAAATGGGTTGCAAATGTGAAAAAAAATCACCTTTTTGATAGACCCACAAATAAACTTGAGGTGAAATCTAAGTGCAAACAAACGCAGTACTTTTTGTGATAGAGAATATGAAAGCACAACTACCCAAATTCTAAATGGATTTATTTTCAGAACTTATGTTTGACATTCTGGGCTGACAATGAAAAGTCATTTTGACATTTCACATTGAAAAGCTACATTCCCTTCCTGCCACGGTTGGCTTACACTGCCATCAACGTGTACTGCATTTTCCCTCAGGAGGCAAGGTACAGTGTAGACTTTTTGCTCCAAACTTCTCTCTCATTAGACCCACGAATTTGGGCCTTTATGGGAATTTGGGACAGGAAATGACACAGAACTTCTTTGTTAAGATACTGTATTTTGATGAGTGTTTCATCAAAAATGTTACATGGACATTTAATCAAAAGCTTTACGGGGGGGAAGAGGAGAAGGCTATGAACTTACTCATGCATGTGCTTGTTTTGAATGTCATTGGATTGCAAACGAGAGAAGAACAGGTCTGTGTTCCTAGGCGTTCAAATGCTAAGTAATGCAGAATTCCATCATTAAATTGAGGTAGCCTCTCCACACTCCGTATACTCTGTCTGTCCTGACTGAAACACGGTATTTGACCAGGAACACATCCAGCTGTAAAAGTGATTTCCTTCAGCATGTAAATAAGGTGTGTATCTTAAAGATAACTGTGACATGATTAAAGACTATAAGATCACAGCTAAATGCAAAGAAAATTGCAACCAAGCTAGAAGATAGAAATACCCATAGCCTGAAACTCTTCAGACTTCTTTCCATAAATTTTCAGGGCAGGTCATTTATTTATCTTCTATTTTGTATGCCAGAATCATGCATGTGCATATGTTTATAGGTACATACTTAACTGTTTATGAAGAATGAAAGTTATGTATTGTTACTAAGATGTATATAAAGATGAGATCCCTGCTCAATGACTCATAGGTTTTATCCTGCAAGGTTTTGAATGCACAGAAGAGATGATGAGTGTCTCGAAGTCCCTCCCATTGAATCAGGGGGAGGGGATTTTTTTTCCTGTTTTGGAATTTGCTCAGGATGTTGCAGATCCTAATAGGAAAGACATTAAGATCCATTTAATTCCACAGGAGTATTAAGTCTGTAGATACACTGGCTGAGAAACAAACCTTCACACAGGTTGTTTCTTATTTGTCTGGTGATAGGCATTAGTGAGACAAGGTAGGTGGTTGACTGGATTAGTACAAATAATTTCTGAAGGAGATTTGAGTCTGCTGAGTGAGAATGGGGTACAGAAATTTTTTGGAAGAACATTCTGCATACTATACATCATTTTGGAGGAAGGTTAGAAATGCTCTTTTATTGAAAAAATAAAAAGCAACAAAGAAAATGTTGATTGCATTCAGATAAGACATTTGTTCTGCCTTTGCCTTGTCATTGCTAGAACCAGTGGAGAGACAGAATGTTTAGACTTGAAATGCTTATACTAGAGAGAAAACAAATGCATGGATGTATAATATAAAAAAAAAGGTCTGGAGAAGACAGATAAAAAAACTTCAGTACACCCGGCCAAGGGGTAGCAGGGCTCATTGTAACTGAACTGTAAATGCAGAACTCATGGAAAGACTGTTCTTCCCATGTAAATGTTTAGATTATTGGATTCAGTAGTGGAAGCTATATTTGGGGTCAGCCTCTTTATCTGGTTATGGAAGAGAATCTTTTAAAGTACCGAGAAAACAAATACATCCAGAATTATAATACTAAATGCACAGAAAGTACATAATAAACTCTCAAGTTTCAGCGAATCAATGAATTTCAAATAATTAAATTTTGGGAGGATTTTTTTTCTGACGATATGCCTCAGAAATTGTCCACTGTGTACTTTCTTGCCTGTATTAATAGCAAAATATGAGACTAGATGGACAACAGTATGTCTTGATTTCTCATGGTCCAATGTTTTGAAGTAGATGCGTGCCTTAATGTTTTTAAGTACTTGGGGGTCTGACTCTAGTGAGATTTTCTAAACTGCTGGAGCATCCACTTAATACCAAAACCAACAAAAAATAAAGGGGATAGTTTTCTGCATGTCTTAATGTTACGCCTCTGGGAATACATAAAACCAGATTAAAAGCTGATGTAAATTACCAAATTACTATAAATTGCCCACGATTCCTGTTAGAGCTTATAAATTGCTATTGCTTGGTCATGGACCTATTGTGTCTAGATTTAAGCCTAAGGTATCCACATCCATACAAATATCATGCATCATTTTACTTGATTCAGCCCTTTTCAAATGCTGCTTGAAATCCTTTCCCCTTTCTGAAGCCCAGGGAAAACCTCCGATACCAGTAGACAGGGAATTTACCCAGCTCATTAGTGCAGGATTGCTACTGAATGTCTAACTTCTATTAAAAAAAAGTAACCAACAACTTTACCATGGAGAGCACTTCATTCATCTCAGCTGCAAACTTTAACCAGAGACTATGAGCTCAACTTTGTGGGAAGAAAGTTCAGGTTTCCTGAGGGTAGAAGGAAGAAATTGGTACCCAGATAAAATTCGGGAGTTAAGGGACTGTATCGACGCTGTGGTCTTCTCTAGTGCTGCTGCCAGAGTGAACCCCTGCTTCCTTCCAGTCTTAGATGTATAGATGCAGACATAAGTATCACACGTAGGTAGAGATGCATGCAAAAGATTTTCTATAATTTGTTTGTATACGCAGCCTTTTCTCTTTTAATTGATACTTGTTCATGAGGCAGACATTACGAAAGTTGTATGGTTGTAAATAATGATCAATTCATCTCAGTTCCACCATGATTACACTTATAGGGTCTATGTACAGAAAGCACGTGTAATTTCTCTTCATAATCACTTTTCCTTGCATCCATAGATATCCTTTTTTCACATTTTGGCAGCTGCATAGCTGGTAGTAATTTAAAATGAGGACTAAGAAGGAATCCCATGTACGAAGGGAACTTGGGTAGATATTTAAATCTGAAACACAGGCAGAACGATGGATAGTTCTGACCATCTATGATGTCTTATTTTAAAATGAAATCACTTGCTAATTCAGTTTGACATAATAGGCTCAATCTTACCTTCCTTATTTATCCCATAGATGTGAAATGTGAAATCTGAGTAGCAATGAATGGAGAAAGGATCAAGTTCTAGGTGAGATACTGTGCAGTGTTTCAGTCCATCTTTACCTGAAAGAGATGGTTATGGGCCTTCTATGGCATAACATGGATTTATGAACACTCTGTACTTAGATTTATAAACTTACTCATATGTTTACAAACCATATTAATCAATGAGCATATTTATGAACCATATTAATTGATAAAAATGTTTCCTTGGGACAATCTTATTTGCTCCATCCTGTAATATGTTCACCTCTCACTCATGGTTTGTTTGATCAGTTGACAGTCAATAGCCTGGGAGTGGACTGTAGCAGATGCACATTTAGTTTAGTTTTATAGCTGCATGCTCCTTGATACACAATTGGTGAAACTCCATTAAAAACTCCTGATTGCTAAAGTTATAATACCATCTGATCCTGACAATTATTTTTGCAAACACTGGTCGTCGAAACCAGTCAGCCTCCTCTGTCCTATCCTTTCTGGCTGCCAAGTCCCTGTTCTTTACAAAATGTTGACAAAACACTGGTGCTACTGAGTGTCTATTTAATTTTTGACTGATTTTTCTGCTGCATGAGATCACTGGCAACTGCTAGAACACACTCTTGCTTTCCCAAACTTTGTGTTTATTTCCCTGAAGATCTTGCCATCTGCTGTGCTCAGCTGCCCAAATAAGTAAAATTTTCCGTGTCTTATGATTTTTTTTCCTGAAGACATTATCTGTTCCATCAATCTTTCCAGTTTTCATCAGGTTCTTTATGATCAGTTCATCTCTAAATAACATGTATCATAACGGGCCATGTTACCACAAACAGGGGTATTGATTTTGGCAGTAGGACAGAGGTTACTGAAGCAACGCTCAGTAAGTAGCATTCCAGATACTATCTAGAGGTCAGCCAACAGATCTGTGGACAACAGATTCATATATGATGCTCTTCATGCAGTGTATATTTTGTTGGCCTTCCTTACCATTTACAACTCATTGGTTCCAACTTGCTCACTGTTGCCAACCCCTTCAAAATCATGAAATTGGCTTGAAAGCAATAATGCTTTAAGCAATAATACGTTTAGAAGGTCTTAACCCAGAGTGCTTGCACTTTCAAGCATTTTCCTGTAGCTAGCAGGAAATGTGCTTTCTTGCGAGGAGGGCAGAAGCGACAGCAGATATTCACACAAAATATTCTGACCCCCTCTGAGCTGAGAAAACATCAGATATCTCACTTTTGAGAACTCCTTCACGCTGGCTGAGTGGCTGAGTTACTCTTGATTTATACCGGCATAAGTAAATGAGAATGCTGCACAAATAACATATAAAATGACTGCATGCAAGAAAAATAGTGTATTTTTTCATCTCTTGTAACTTATATGATCGCTGCCCCTCCCTACTGGCTCTATATTATTTCTCTTTAAGAATCAAGTAAACAAAAGCTCTTGGAGATGGAAGGGCATGCTGTGCAATTAAATAGAGAACTCAGGCAGTGAAGACCTCCACGCTGCCAGACTGGTTAGTTCTCATGTTAATCTGTTTGTGCCTGTCATCTCTACTGCTCTACGATATCACAAGATCAGTCTGAGCATACCTTGGGTCAGCCTGCGCCTCGCCAGCAGTCGTTGCGCTGTCAAATGGGAATTGGGCTCGATTGCATGAAAGTACTCTCTTCCTTTGCCTTGAAACGTGTTCAGAAATAGAAATGTGGCGAGGCAAAAAAAAAAAAAAGACCCCAAAACTTCACAGTCAGCTGTTTGAAAACTAGAACTGGGACACAGAGCAGAGATTCCTTGTGAATTTCAACTCCAAATCTATTTTGTCTATAGCTTCACCAAGCAAGCTCTTCACATTCTTATACCCGGGTCCTCATTTATTTTTCTCTCTTAGGTGATTTCTAGTGGGATGAGAGTGGGAGGTTGAGGGAAAGAGCAGAATGAAGAATAAATGAGTGTTGCTCGCGTACAGATCCTGGGGACTCCCATAAAATCTAAACCAGAAAGAGTGGAGGAGGATGTGGCTGGCTGCTGAAATGCTCTGTGGGCTGCATCCTGCCTGTGGCGAGGCCAGAACTTGCACACCCTTTTTGTTTGCCTTTTTCTGTGTGCGCTAGGTCCTTAGACGATACCACAATCACGTATGTGTCTAATATATAAAAAGAGACCGTGCCTTGCCACCATGTCCGTAGTGTCAGTACGCACATACTGTCCACGCTTGGCTTGTTAATTATCTGCTTTATACAGATAGGAAGCTAATGTGAATTAGCATGATGTTACAAGGATGAACTTGCACTGTGGGAACCGTGTTCGGGTTTTTTCTCCAACACAATCTGAATTTTTGTCCTATAGTGCTGTGTTTTTCCCCAGCTCTGTAAAACTTCTCTGAAATGTCTTTATATCACTTCATGTAGTTCAGCAGAGTGTAAAATAACCTCTTGGCATTTGCTTTAGTTCTGTCATATTCTGTTTACAAATTCAAAAGGACCTAACATAAATAGCTGTCAACACTTACATATTACTGTGATTCACTGACTTCACCACAAGAATTTTGGTACAGCAGCAGAATGAGCATCAGTATAAAAATCTTATCTTGAAAGCCACTGCAGTTGTTCATCTCTCTTTCAGTAAGTGTGCACAGTGAATCTAATTGTGCTACTTGAGATGTAATTACACAGTTGCCAGAACAGGACATCAAAATGGTACCTAAGCATTAGCATGTGGGCCTGAACCACCTAGAGTGAAGGGCTTTCTTTTTCTTGTTCTGCTGCAACAGCTACTGCTTTGATCATCTAGACTTAAAAACTCATGTGAACAGGGGGAAGAGGGAGAAAAAAGAAAAAAAAAAAGAAATCAGGAAAAACAAAGTATGTATGTGTCTTCTTCTGTAACTTTTGTTCATTGATAGGTCAAAATATCCTAAAATTCTATTGAATTTTTTGGAGGGGATAAATTCTGACAGAATCCTACTATGCAATTTTCAGGCCTGAGAAGTTCAGCTTTAAGGAAAGACTATTTGGGGTCTCTTGTTTTTCTAGCTATTTAATCTGTATTTTAGCTAGCCATAGACTAGGAAAAACTTGCAGCACTGATAGCTAGCTGCCTACCTATGGTCCTGTCGCCTACGAAATCTCAAACCTTTCACGTGGAAACCCATCAGCACACAGCAGACATTGCAGACTGGGATTTAAATTGTGTCTGCTGTGCCATGGGAAAGGAGAAGCAGAGAAACTTGTTGATCCACTCTTACATAACTGTGCGGTGGACAGATACACGTCTGGCATGTATAACATTTTGAAAAAGCACTAAGCTTCAGGCTTTCCTTCTCAATTCTCAAAATAAAAATGCAGAAACACTGGAGGAGAGTTTGTGCTGCAAAACGACAAACAACTAACTCACTGTGGCTACAGGAGGTCTATGCAGCTGGTTCATTTTAGTCACACTGTCTGGAAATGCAGTCCTGGGGACATCAGTTTGACATCTCACCGAAGAGGCCTGGTTACTCTGAGACCACCGCATTACTTCGCTGGCTCAGTGGGCTCTGAATTGCACAAGGACTATTCTGGGAAGTAAAAATACCCTAGGAGACCTATTTAGCTCTTGTGGAAGCTTGTGGAGCCTTACTGAAATAAATGGACTAATTGAGGAGTAAGGTAAAACCACTGGCTTCAGTGGTTTTCATGCACAGGGTGAATGGTCTGGGTGCTGTCTTCCTTTTTTTTTTTTTTTTTTTGTTGATAAAATCGTAAACAAGGTGGATTTTAGGGCACAGTTCTGGCCAAAATGTTCCATCTAGCTAGTCCAATTGATGAAATTTGTCTGCCAATCAAATGTATAACTGGATAAAGCTGAGCAAAGTAGTGATGGACTAGTACCAATAATTTGTACTAGAAAGATTTCCCATTGTGTCAGTGCCATGAAGCAGTCAGGTAAGAGACTTTGTCACTGAGCTTCTAAGAAGAACAGTTCTGTGTTTCCACTCGTGGCATATTTTACTTGCCTATAGGAACTCAGTGTGGAGTATTTAGGAAAAAGACTCGCATAGTCAGCAGGCTGGATGGATAAATTTGCAGGCATAAAATGCCATAAAGAACATTCTGAGTTAATTGGAGGTGGCAGGATGACACAGGGCATCCAGCATTCAAATATGTGATTCCTAGGAATGAGAAGCTGCCGTGGATTCCAGCTCTTTGGATAGAAGCCAAGTTTTTATGCAAACCAACAAGGCATGAGCCGTGGAAACTGCTTCACTGCTTTCTTGCTGCCTGGTCTGGGGGACCAGGGCTCTAAGGGAAAGCTCCATCACCGAGGGCTGGAGTTTCCTTCTGGCAGTGGCTGGTGAGAGCAGAACGGAGTTTTTCTCTTTACTCCCTTCAACAAGGATTTTGCTTTGCAGGGGAGTAAGACTGTATGACAGAATTGTAATTATGCTCAGGTTTACTGTTGCTCATAGAAATTAAATGATGAAGACACATAGGTGTATCAGAAGAAATCCAGACTGCAGTGCCTTGGGAGTCTCAGCAGCTCCGTCGTGGTCAATGCAGGGTTAAGCGGTGTGACTTTGGTGAGCTGCTACCCTTTCGTTCTCTAGCTGTAGCCGGTCACTATGTTATTTTTACTGGAATACGGTTTTTCATTTTCAGGCTATTAAAAAGAACTGATTTGAAAAAAAATAAATACATGAGCAAAAATGTGCAAACACAGGGTTCAAACTTTAGGGGAATTCTGCTTTGGTTGCACTTGAGGCCATGCTGTCTTCCACTTGTACACATTCTGTTGTATTCATTGTATATTCCAGCATGACCGGTGCACCCACAGAAAGCTAATTTTAAGTTCAAGTGCTTGATATTCTCAGCAAAAGTGAATTCATAAATAGAGTGCATTACCAGTATTTGTGCAAATTGTGTTTTACACTTAACCATGTTTCTGAGTATATTTCCTAGCCACTAAAGCCCTTAAGACCATGTAGTCTAACTTTCTGCATAACAAGGCCAATGGTTTCTCCAGTGAGTTCAGTATCTTGCAATTGAAGCAGACATTATCTTTTTATAGACATCCAGACTTGATTTAAAAGCTCCAAGTGTCACAGCATATTCCAGGGCAAGCAATTCCAATGGTTAATTACCCGCACTGTTAAAAATGTGTGTCTTGTCTCCAGTTTGAATTTTGCTGAGTTCAGCTTCCAGGCTCTGCATCTTTGAATGTGAAATGTGAAACTCTCTTGTTGTTGATTACTTATATAGCTTATCCACACAAAGAAAGGATATGATTCTCTGCGGTTGGTGAGAAGGGTGGACAGAAGGGTGTTCGTGTTCCTGCCCTTCTGTACAAGCACTTATGAAAGATGCCAAGCAGTGGCTTTTAAAGCCCTAAAAGGATAAGCCCTAGCAAGAAACGTCAGGAGCAATAGGAGAAGTCTTGAATTAAAATAAATAGATACTTTTAGTCTAACATGAAGTGAAAGGCTAGAAAGCATCTGTTTACTGCTAAATACCAAGAAATTATAAACCTTCTCTCTTCTTACAACCTTATGAAATTCAACAAGGGTAAGTGTAGGGTACTGCATCTGGGGAGGAATAACCCCATGCATCAGTACAGGTTGGGGGCTGACCTCCTGGAGAGCAGCTCTGTGGAGAGGGACCCGGGAGTCCTGGTGGACAACAGGATGACCATGAGCCAGCAATGTGCCCTGGCGGCCAAGAAGGCAAATGGCATCCAGGGGTGCATCAGGAAAAGTGTGGCCAGCAGGTCAAGGGAGGTCATCCTCCCCCTCTACTCTGCCCTGGTGAGGCCACATCTGGAATACTGCATCCAGTTCTGGGCTCCCCAGTTCAAGAAGGACAGGGATCTGCTGGAGAGGGTCCAGCAAAGGGCAACGAAGATGATTAGGGGATTGGAACATCTCTCCTATGGAGAAAGGCTTAGGGACTTGGGTCTCTTTAGTCTAGAGAAAAGAAGATTGAGGGGGGATCTTATTAATACTTACAACTACTTAAAGGAAGGGTGCCAGGGGGATGGGAGCAGTCTTTTTTCAGTGGTGCCCAGTGATAGGACGAGGGGTAATAGGCACAACCTAGAACATAGGAAGTTCCATCTTAACATGAGAAGGAACTTCTTTACCTTGAGGGTAGTGGAGCACTGACACAGGCTGCCCAGAGAGGTTGTGGAGTGTCCCACTCTGGAGACATTCAAAACCCACCTGGACGCTGTCCTGTGCAACCTGTTGTAGGTGACCCTGCTCTGGCAGGGGGGTTGGACTAGATGATCTCCCGAGGTCCCTTCCAACCCTGACCATTCTGTGATTCTGTGATTCTGTGATTCCTCCCTCATTTGGGAATTCAGTATACTCTTAGGATAAAGACAATGTAATTTTTTTAGCACTAATTCATAGGAGTTTTCCTATATGATCTTCATATAATGTGAACATTATATATGAATGATATGCAAAACAGGCAGAACTTCAGAGTAAAAAGGTTGGTCTCTGTCCATAGTGGGTCAGCAGCTTCTTTTTCCTCAATTTTGAGCTCACGTTTATTTCATTGGCCCTCCTGATAAACTTTATCCAACATCTCTGCAGTGTCTCCCCACCAATCTTTCAATTATTGCCAAGGCTTAGCAGTTTCTGGAGTGATATTGTACAGCTTGTCTGGGAAATCTCAATGCAGATGGAAGCTGGCTGCTATGTGTGTTACTGTTGGCAGTGACTATATATTTAGAGCAGTATTAGAAATTTCTTTTTTTTTCTTTTTTAAATGGGAAAACAATAGATTTGCTAAGCTCACCTCTGCCTGTGAGTGACATAGTCAGATTTTACCCTAATGTGTTTGGGTAGATACTTCAAAGACAGTGGCAAGGGAAAGCTTGAAGTCATTCAAACTACACGCCCTGACGGGGAGAAATTGGAGTCTACTTTCAATAATGGAGTTTAAGATTAAGAATCCCCAGAATACTTTGGAAAGTGTTTCTGGACACTATGAGAGTATATTCTGGGAACACTGTGAAATGGCTCCTTCCTGCGAAAGAATCACTGGAAAATGTCACAGCAGGGTCTTATCCATCCCTCCCTATTGCTGCCTGCCATGGGCTACCACAGAGCTAAGCAGATGAGGGGAAAGAGAAAAGTGGAGGGGGGTGGGGGTGGGTGGAGAGAGAGAGAGAGAAGGGACAGTAGCTCTAATTGGGTGTTGCAAAGGTTCTTCTAGGAGAAAGGGAAGGGAATGCGTATGGTACTAGAAGGTGCAATCTACATCATTAAGAGGAAACATGCTGTTACAAAACTTTTCTGAAATACTGTTCCAGGTACTTCTGAAATGAGAAAGGAAGGGGAATAAAAAATACAGAATAAAAAAAGGAGAAAAGAAGAAAGGAAAACAAAGGAGGAAAATTTTGAGGACACAGAAATGGAAGGAGGTGAACCAATCATTCCCCACTGCATATTCTCCATCTGAGCCCATGAATATGCAAGTGAATATTTGAGCAAACATTATCACTGACACAGATTCCCTTCCACAGCATATTTGTGTTGCCACGCGTATGAATAATTGCATTAGTAAGGCAGAAGGTCTGGTTCCCATATTTTACATGCATCTCTATTTTATCTATGGCCATGCTTTGCACTCTAATTATCTGGTGCTGGAAACATCCATTTCTCTTGTTTCTTTTCAGTATGAACAAGGCCTTTTTTCCAGCTGCCCCAAGGTCTAAAAGAAATCGGAGTAAGAATAAAAGGTACCAGCTCAAGCTAAGTCTGGACAAGACAGAGGCAAAAGAAAAGCATTTTGGTGAAGTGATGGAGGTCAAGTCATGTGCTGTCTGGTATGATTTCGGTGTATCAGTAGACCACGTTTAATTGTATACCTGCATAGTAGCAATCACGTTCTTCTGTCTCACCTCCTGCCCCTGCTTCATTACTAAAATAGAGGGATACATAGATGAGGTGACGTGACCACATCCTCTAGCACCCTGTTTCCCAGCTGGGGGGAACGTGACGCACGCGCATGGTGATAGCACTCTCTGTGACTCTCGTGTTGAGTACCAGTCACGATGTCAGGGCTGCTCCCAGCCTTCAAGTCTCCAGGGACTGATGTATTGCAATGGCATCCAGATCCTCCACCGGTATAGTAGCAATCAGCCCTCTGCCAGCCGATGTATTTAAGTGGAAAACTCCTGAGAATCTGGCAGAGCATGCGTCTCCTGGGCTACTCAGTTTTGCAAGTCTCACCAATCCCACGCTGGGGTCAGGATAAGCCATGTTAATTTTTAACTCGGGGCAAACCCATTTTTGCAGATATTAGATGCGTTCACTACGGAGCAGAAGGCCAGCACTGTAGTACTTAAATATCACTTAAGCCTTATCTGAAAATTTTAATGGGACTTATTTGGTATATGATCTTGGCCTGGCCTCGGCACAAGGGTTATTTTCACCCGAAGTGAACTACTGAGGGGCTGACAACATCCTTTGGAAGACAACCAGCAAGAAGTCATTACTCTTGGGATAGCTGTGAACTCCAGGAGACTTAGAGAAATATTTCCTTCTTAGGCAGAAAGCAGTGTCATATAAAGCAACTAACACAAGTGCTGGGCTTATTGGCAATGCTAAGATAGCAAGAGTAACTGAAAAATATTTACTTACACTCAAAAAGCAACATCTTCATAGTTTTGAATAATGTTAATGTCTGTTCCTTGCTTATGGTTTAAATTATTTTCACAAACCGTTAAAGTCAAGATGATGAAATTGTCCCATCCTGTAGAGCACATCTATTTATAGAATGGATGTGCCCTGTACCAATAAGGATCTTTTAAAAGGAAAATATATTATCTGAGTGCTTTTCAACTGCTTTCTCCAGTCCTGTGCACTTGATTGTCATCATCTAGAGCCGTACCAGCCTCTGGGTAGCACTTTTTTAGCAATTCAGAAGATTTATGTGTCTGTTGCTGTGCTGAATGCCATTCTTTGAGTAAGCACAGAGCACTGAAACTTTCTTTTGAGGAGTGAGGGAGGAGGAGGAAATATTAAAGCAGTTCATGTGCTTCTTACATAAAACTTGAGAAGCTGAAAAGCAATTTGATTAAAATATGATTGAAAGGATGTTCTGTGGCGTGCCTGAGGCTGATGTTTTAAAATGACATAGGTGCGTGGGGGGGCTAGGGGGGAACTTGGTTGTTGATATTTCTGTTGTTTTTTTAGGGCTATTAACACCTAATCTTGCAAGCTGCCCTACAGCAAAGCCTTGTGGGACAAGTAGGGCACTGCTACAGTGAAGGATTCCCTTTGCAGCAGTTGGTTAAGATGGCAGCCCTGAATCTGCATCCTTGGTTGAGACTGTTTGTAGTCAATTAGAAACCTGGTTCTGCCTTACATTAGGGCTGCTCTTCATCACCCCGGGAATATAAAATGGATTTTAAGTGAGTGTAAGTGTAACTTATAACCATTATAAAGCAGCTTTGCATCTTACAGCAGTTTAATGCCTTGGGGTAAGTGAGAATCTGGATTCCCAATGTATAAATTATGGCCAGTCTGACTGAAAATTAATTGAAGACTTTTATATTTTGTAATGCTACCACTAAGCCAACTTGAGTAAGTTAGTTACATTTAATTCAATATAGCAATGGTATTCATTAGAGCCCCTTATACTGTATGGCAATCTCCAGGTTTCAGTGTTTTGCTTTGTAAATATTTGGGAATTTTACAGACACACATTCAGAGATCAGGTTGTTCTGTCCCTTTTTACCGTTCCAAAGTTCCTAGGAAAAGACATAGCACAGGAGGTCTGTATGGAAAAAACGTTCGAGTCTATTGTTCCTTTTCATATTCACTGAGCTGCTTTAAATAATACATCACAGGACACTTTAAATTCTGAGAGTTTTTGGCAATTAAATTAAAGTTTTCAGTGTTTGTTCCTTGGGTATTAACTTGTTTTGATTAATTATCTCACCCCTAACACCAGTTATGGTCTGTTTGTTGCCACTGAGCCCTCAGTTGGCACTGATGGCACTTGAATAAATAATTTATCCCAGGATGTGTTCCATGCATGTTACCTTTAAAGTAGCAGGGGTTTAATCTATACTGTTTTCTGGCAGCAAAAATAAATAATAAATCATGGCATCTTTATGAAAACAAATAAGGCTCTACTCTTGCAAAAACAATTACACACATTCCTCTTTGTTCTGGTGTCTCTGGTGATGGCATTGCTCCTGAAAAAGGAGGCAGAAAGGCATTCTGGGTATTAAACATACTGAGTATCACATCTTAGTTTAGGATCTCTTCAGCTGCCTCTTCCACTAGTAGTTTTTAATACCACACCAGAGTTATAATAGCTGTATATCAGATACTTATAATACAAAATGAACACGTCTTGTTATTTCGCTGTTCCTTTTTCCTTCAAATATTGTTCCTTTCTCTCTAAACAGGCATCGATCTGTCATGACATTTGCTACTGCAAGAACGCGTTAAAAAATGGGTGAGCTTTCCTTCCATTCCTTCCTTAATTTATATTTTCTGGAAGACTTTAATATTCACTGGGATAACATCTTAAGGCCCATTGCGAAATCCGTATTCTGTAGTCTCCCAATAAAAGCGGTATCTAATTAAGAACCAAAGTCTGCAGGATGAACTCTCTGGGAGCAAATGACTAATTCTTGATAGCAGGGCTGTGGTTTTAAGCTGTTGCCAGCATCTTGAGAACAGTTCGATGCTGGAAGCTGCTCCCAAGGGTCCTTTCTTGCAGTTTCACAAAGTACTGGCACAGGCAAAGCAGAGGAGGTAGGTGCTCCTCGTCGCTCTGCAGAGGCTTGGGGACGTGCACACCAGCAGGGGGAGATGAGGGGATGTCTTTCCACTTCTGGGAACCTTGGCACTGTTGCCTGCCTTCCGATACACCTATTTCTTCTACACTGGTGCATTTCCACTGCAGAAGCTTGCAGTGCTTAATTAAAGCTATAATTTTAAACACATTTCAGCAAAACAGTGCAGTGCTCTACTGGATGCCTAAGTTGAGTTAAATCTGATGCTTGCACCAGTAAATTTATAGGGACAAGCTAGTCCTGCGGGTCGAGTTTCAAACCAATGCACATTTATCCACACTGTTGGGCTCTGCCTGGGCTACTGGCCCTGCAGCTGGATGCAATAGGGCAACTGGGACTGTGGCCCAGCTGTGCAGGAGCTAAGGCTTGGCTAATTTCCTCTAATAGCAGATGTGTCAGGCAACTCCACCAGTTGCTCTTGGCAGTCTGCAGTGCCATTTGGCTGTAGTTTTGCTTCTGACTCTCTTGCTTTTCATTCTTGTTTGCTTAGTCTTGAGCCCTGGTTCCTGTCTCCTTTGTGTCGTGCTCCCATACCTCACCTTGTTCCAGACCTGACTTATCATATAATAGGGACTCTTTGGTTTTCAAACTTCTGGCTCTATGACTTTCTGACTATGCTCTTCAGTTTGGTATGACTCTTTGTGTCTCTGGTGTCTTGTTTTATTCTTATGCTGGCTTCAGTACTTGTTTCCAAACTTAGTTCTAACCTGCTCTTCACCTTTGGATTTACTAGGGCAGTCTGGTGAAAGCAATGTGCCTCTTAAGAAATCTGAAATGGCCGTGTAGGAAACTTGCATTACCTTGTTTCTCAGCAGTATTGGAAAGGGGCGGAGGTGGAAGTCCCTTGCATGATTTCTCTTGAGTCTGCTTGCTGCTAGGGATTACAGGCATGACTGGTGGATCACTTTTGCACCAGAGGCTTAATCTGAATGCAAATATTAATTTGCAGCCTTAGATGACCGTAGTTATGCTTCTTTTATACTGAAACCTGTTGTAAGCAGACCAGTTTTGGCAGGGGGTATGACTATTTCCAGGGTTCAAAGCTATTTTCTTTCACTTGTGTTCTTTTCTTTTACTATCTGTTGACTTTTCAAATGTCAGTCAAGCTCTGTCTAATTGCTCGTGGCACCATTTGTTACTGTTTTCCATGTTGATTCAGCATCTTGGAATTTGGAGCTAACCTGCTTTTCCTCTCCAGCATTCTGGATGCCATTGCTTGCATTTTATTCCAGCACAATTCCTTTTGGTATCATCCGTTCCATGACTCTCTGTAGAATTATCTGTTTTGCTTTGCTTTCTAAACCAGGCACAGTATCATTAACAGTGTGTATAAATTCTGCTAAAAGCTTCAGGACCAAATCCAGAACCTGTATAAATAGCTGAGCCAAAAGCCTAACAGATGCATGCAAAGGGAAAACATGCAAAGCTCCAGAGAGGCTGATGATGCAACAGGTTAAGTGCCCGCAGTGGATGCACGAAGACCACACTTGGGGAAAGGAGGGAATACATTTGGTGATGGATTATGTGGCTTTGTTTTGCCATCTGAACTTTCCATCCCTTTGCAAGCATAGCAGAAAGCATTTGGATGATACAAAGAATTGTTACCTGCTACAGGCCCTTTATCTAGCTCTCTCTTGTGTACTGAGGTAGAATACATGTGGGAAACCATTTGTCAAGGAAATCCTTAGATGGTGCCCCTTGATGGTGATCTAAATTGGTATATGGTTCTTTGTATAGGCTCTCTATGCTGGGTGGATTTCCTCTCTTGGATATGATGGAACCAAATGGCATGTGGAATACTGATAAATTATATTGGCTTTCCAAGGCTACTATACAGCACTTGCTAGCAAATTTATTTTGGGCAGATGTAGACGAATGTAGTTCTTTTGGAAGTTTTAGGTGCTTGTAGTCAGTGCTGTGAGCTTGGGCTGTAACAGAACAATTGACTCCACTATGGAGCATCTCCTGAAGACGCACTGTCACCATAGACTAGTACACAGAGGTTTTAATGTTGTAGACAACTATGTTATACAGATTATGGCCTAGGCAGTGTACTTAAATACACAGATGTTAAGAATCCCCATTAATTTTTTTATTGAAGTAAACTGAAACAATTACAAATCTCTCTTAAAAGAAAAATCAGGAAAATAATCAGTTAAGGCAGCATCAATATCCAGAATAGCCTCGTTGCACATATTTTCCATGCAGCCATCATAATGCTCAAGAGCACTCTCTAACTCTCCTTTACTTCCAAGATACTGTCAAACTTACGTTTATTACATGTGAAGCCAGAACTTCCAGGGGCTAAAAGCTAACGTGTGAAGGACAGACTCCCTGTAGTTAGAACAGTTTTTCCTCTAATAATAATGATTAAAATTTTAAACGCTATCTCTTACAATCAATACTTTAAAACAGTATCTTAATTGGTTGAGTCAGTGTGCAAACATATGGTTACATTTCTAGATGATAATCTTCATCTTGCTGCTGAAATAAAATCCAGGCAACTCAATTGCTAATTTTTCATGGGACCTACCACAAAGTTTGGAATCCGTTAGTCTGTACATCTTTATGAAACTCTGGCTTAAAATTACAGCCTTCTCATTGTATGGGCATTTATTCCTCCTTCCACTTCAGCTGGGTGCTGCTAGTTTCTGGAGCTACTGTGTGCTTAAAAGAATTGTCATGTCTCAGCTAAAATGAAAAAGAATTGCTCTTCTGAGGCAAAGAGGTGGGGACTGACTTATTTCAGACTTGAAAAAATTCTCTCTCCCCCAGCTCTCACAGACCTTGTCTCCAAAATCTGTGATCAGAAGTGACTGCTCTTCAGAAGATCAGAGCTTCCAAAGTATCATGCTGGGTTTCTATTCTACGAGGGAATGCAATGACTAATGACGCTACTAAGGATTGGTGATGCAAGAGGTCAAGTGTGTTAGAATTTTCCCAGAATCCGCAGACTGTGTTCTTTCCATTCAAAGATGCGATCTTCATGTTCTCCTCCTGCTGTTAAGTGAGTAGAAGGAATCTAATAAGACTCAGATCCCATGAAAAAGTAACCCCTTTACGGTAAAGGAGGTCTTTGCGAGAAAAAGCTGAAGGACCATCTGTGTAGATGGGGGAAAAGGACAGATTTAAGTAATTAGGTACAGTTATTCAACCTTTACTACTAACATAGGTGTGAAATACAGAATAGAATACAGAATACAGTCTGTTACCAGAACAAAGGTGGTGTTCAGTGGTTTCTCTCTCTTCCTTTCCCTCCCTCACAGCAAGGATAAGGATTTCGCAAATGCTCCTCAAACAAGTCATGGGGTTAAGATTGCACCACACCATGACAGAGTCGTGAGGTCTTATACCTGTGATCTGAATTTGGCTGCATCGTACCTTGCAGAAGTGGCATGATATGTGGTATTTGGCAGTGGTACTCACCTTTATCTTATGAAAGCTTATCTGAAAACTCCTAAAGAAGAAATTACATGAAATGAGAGGTCTACCTTGGAAAGGAAGACTAAAAGTGTTCAACAGATGCATAATCAAGACCCTCCAGAACATAAAGTAAAAGAACTTTACCTAGCCTGGATGGCATATAATTGAAAACTTAGAAGCAAAGGAAAATTGTTAAAAAAAAAGTCCTAGATAGCTTTCAGAAATAATACAAGCATGCTGGAGTTGTGACACTGGGTGTCCTTATATAGCAGCAACAATAATCACACTTTCTTGTTGAAAACTCAGAGCTGAAATCTTGTCCTGTGACTAATGGAGGAGCACGCATAAGCTGGAGAGACCCAGAGACTCTCTTACTGCAGCCTATCAAGAAGAATCCAGATGACTCATGCAAACAGCCTGCAGTCACAGAACGGATCCAAACTGGTCCTCTGCGTCTCCCAAAGTTGTGGCCCACAAGGTGTAGGCAATACCTGAATTTACTGGCCATACTGCATTCCTGACATGCTACTTCTCCTTCCGTGTCCGAGCAGCCAGTGCCGCTAAGCAGTGATTCCCAGCAGCAGGGATGAAGATGGAGGGTTTTTTTTCTGTCCAGATTCTTCCGTGCACTTGGTGCTTCATGAAGTTTATCTAACACATGGGGAGCCTTCTGTGGACTTGCCGTGGGCTTCAGGATTTGGTTGGGCATATATAAAATACCCTTGTGTGAGCACTAGCTCTGTTTTGTATTCTTGTGTTGCCATCGCAATAGGAGCCTCAGATGGGAACTTTGTTACCCAGCTAGTTTGTGTTGGTGGGACACGGGGACGGTCACACCACATGGAGCTCACCACGGTTGGCGGAACAAGCTGAGAACTCATGCTGTTGTACTGAATGTCAGTCGCATACAATGTCTTCCCATGTTCAGAGAAAATACCACAAGGACAGCCAACAAAATGTCCCCTAAAAATGTCAGGCAAATCAAAGCAGAGAATATGTGTCATAACTGCCGTCTTATTTTCTTTGTGGCTTTCTAAAGCAATAGGATCTGCTAAGCAAGCAACTTGTACATCACCCTGGAGGGAAATGGGAAGCCGTGCTAGGTGTCTGTTGGTTCTTGGCTCATCTACACAGAAGTTATTCAACAACAACTCTGTAAACTTCCCTCTTCCAGAATAGGTGTGCCCTATTTTCCTCTTTAATTAAGACTCACAGTGTTAAGCTAAACCGGAACAGCTCAGCCTTATTCTGGAAATTAGTCATGAAATTAGTCAGGAATAACTCCTCCCGAACAACTACATGTATAAACAAGCCCTAAACAATATTTATGTTGTCTCGAACGATGGGGGACACCATCACAGATGTAAATTACATTCCAGTCCCCAAGGAAACATGAAGTAAGAGTTGTCCTCTTCCAACCGGGGACAACGAACACTTCACCCCCGACACCTGACCATTGCTGGACGGTTTGAGGAGCCGCTGGGGCTGGACGGGCCCCAGCAGCAAGGCCGAGCGCTGCCACCCACGCCGGCCCTTTCGGCAAGCTGTCCTGCACCAGGTGCGCCGGGCAAGGTACACACTGAGGGGAGATGGATGTATTTTTTCTTCTATCCATAACGGAGAGTGTCTTACCGGGGGGTGTACCAGCACACCCCGACACCGCAGGACGGTATTTCGGCAGGTTCCCTTCCCCCCAGGCCACACCCCG
>NW_009648444.1:3853768-3875592 GCF_000708025.1 Charadrius vociferus
GTGCTCGGCACAAACACGTATCGTCTCCATGATTTTTTTTTTTAATTTTTTTTTTTTTTTTCCTCGGTTCCGAAGGTTTGCGCGTGCCGCGAGCCTCGGCCGTGGAAACAAATTAAGAGTTTGGGTTAAGAGCCCGTTGTGCCCTGCGGTGCAGACCCTCCTCTCGTGTCCTGGGGTCGTGCCTGATGTAAATTGCACAGGGGCATTTCTCGGTACGTGGGAAGTGCGTGTCTATTTAGCGGTTTGTGGTTTTCTTTTTTCTTTGGTTTTTTTTTTTTTTTCCGTCTACACTGGCCACATAGCTGGATGCACTGGATACAGTGTATTTCACCCGGTTGGGTTATAGCCCCGCTACCGATAGAGAGTGTTATGGTGGAAAGCACAAATCCTAGATGCGGTGTGCATCCTTCCAGAAGCCAGGAGGCTGGAAATTGAAATGGCCTTGGAACAGATACACTTCTGTATTTACGTGACTGTACACCAAAACTAAACACTCAATGTAAATATTATTCGGAAAGGCATATTATTTATTTTTTTGTATTTATATTTACACCTACCTTCTTATGCCTTTTCCTCTCTAATTTCCTCCCCCCTCCCCCAAATGAAATTGTAGATCTTCAGATATTGTAAGATGTGTCATTACAAGCATGATAAGAATTTTTTAAAAATTACTTGGGAATTCACCTTTGCCTTCTAATATCTGGAATATTTACTGCTTGTTTAAGTAGTCAGTCTGTTATATCACACTAAGAGTAGGATTTAGAAGCCTGAAACAGCTATGTTTAGCTGATGCTTATCTTCTGTAGAAACAACAAATGACCATCCTATTAGGGAGGTTTCTTCATGATTATGGGATGCCTAACTTTTTCTTTTTTATTTTTTTTAAACACATGACTAAATGACCCGATCTTTGCTGTCAGAACTTCCTTTGGCTTAATCCAATCATTAATAGGAATTATCTCTATATTTACAAAATCCTCAATGGTTTCAGCATATTTTAATGTGTTTTGTCAGTAATTGCTCTTCACATCTTTCACACATGTAAATGTCTCAAACATCTGAAAGCACCATTTCTAAGAAAACTTAGCAGTATGTGTAGTTAGATATTTTTATAATGCAACTAAATTGGAAATCAACTTTGTTAAACTGAGTTAAAGTATTGAACGAAAAGAACAAAACATACATGCTGCTTAGGTGTCAGTCTTACCTGGTAACTGTGGTCTCATAATGTCAGTGTTTCACTGGAGATGTGAAGATTTGTTTAACTGGTTCAATCCTTTAATAAATATTGAAATCCTTTTAAGCTTTTAAAATAGTGTATGAAGAGGGTAGTACACAGTAAACTGATTCTTAATAGGATTATTCTTTGCTCTGTCATAGGCACTTCACACTGCCTTCGTATAGACTGTAAGGAAATCGAGTAAGAAAACAATTGGTGATAATAGAGATAGAAAAAGATTACTTTGTTGCTTCTTTCCTATAGGACATGATTTGTACCTTTTTGAGATAAGCAACTGAAATAGGCTTGCAATGTTAAATGAATAAGAAATAATAATAAAAAAAGGAATCTTATAAGCACCTATGCAAGTAGTTGGAGAGCCTTGGTATTTTAAGAGGAAAACCAGATTTTCTGATGTTGGTGAGATATAACTTGTGGAAACAACTTTTTTTTTTTTTTAAGTTAGAATACCGTATAAAACCTTAACTTGGAAAGGAAATGTTTTTAGCATATGTCTGCAGGTTCTGGATTAAACTCTTTGGTTTGCATGTGTGGGTTTTTTTTTTTTTTGCTTATTTTTATTGTGCTTGGTTGGTGTGGTGTGTGGTTTTTTCTTTTTTTTTTTTTTTAAACCCTTTCGATTTGCTGGTGCATGACAGGAGATGTCTCCTTCTAACAACAACGGTTCTGGGCTGGCTGGTGAAAATCCTGGCTCGGCACCGTTGCGTAACAGCAGGGTGGGTTTGGGGAGGTTACAGTTCCAGCAGCTTTGTGCAGATCGCTTGTGGCCAAGAGCTGCCTCTTTGGGGGGGTTGCTGTGGGCTTTTCTTTTTGTCTTCTCATGCTTCAAAAACTCTAAACATACTGAGAAATGGGGGTATTTCCATAGGTGAGGACTTCATCTCTCACTCATTTTGCTTTGCTTATTGGATTGTCTGAACTGTGCTTAAACAGATTTGAATCAAAAATAAAACATGCTTTTAGGAGAAGGGGAAAAAGGCCCAGGAGCCCCTAATGTTTATAAGGTCCTTGTTTTCTCCCGCCTCTGTTATGCAGCTTGTGCACTATTACATTTAATGGTTGGAGTGAAATTTTTGGATCTGATGCTGTCATGCAATGAGCAGTGTGAAAAAGAAATTCGAGTCTGTGTGTAACATTAAGTTTTTGGAAGCAAATTAACTCCTGGTAAAGCTGACAAAATTGTGTTCTGTTGAGTTAAAGGGAAAGAAGATACCGTGTGTGAATCCAGGGGATGCAGTTACAGTTTGAGAAGTACTTTTTTGATTTACTCTTGCGGTCTCCTTAATATGGTCCGTATGTTATGATGCAAATTAGACAAGTCACCTTTACTCTCTGGATTTTGTGATCCTGTCGGGGAGCAGCTCTTTGAGTGGTCTGTTGACTGCAAATGAGAGAACCTGTATGTTCACAGGTTTGCAGGATCAAGGCTCAGGACAACATACTGTTGCAGCAAATGCTGACCTGATGTGTTTACAAATTGAAATTCTTTGAGTTTTTTGTTAGAGGTATGAGGCAGCCTTCACCTGGACAGAACTGTCTCTAAGTTCTTGTTCTCCTTCAAGACTGAGAAAGCTACTCCTTATTCACGCTGCTTTTAACTCCTGAGACTTGCCAGCCAGAGCATGGGCTTGGTTGTTTTTGTGAAGGTAGGAATACCTGTCTAGGAAAAACTGGACTGAGGATAGTAGCTCATTCTTCACGGGTCATATAACAGCTGCCTGATGTCAACAACTTTTGCGCACTACTGACATTAGCAAGATTTGAACCCCACTGACCTGGAGCAAAAAGCTGCGTATCGTGTTACTTGACCTCCTCAAAATATTCAGTGTTGCATTACTGCCTTCTAGAAATACTGTTCTAAAGCAGAGTAATCCTAAATAAAAACTTCGAAAGTGAACTGGAGTAGTCATACAAAGAAGTAAAGGCAGTATTTCTTGGAAATCTTGCTTTTAGCTAGGTACAATGATTGTTTCGATTCTTCAGGGCAGGTCAGATGCTTATGTGCTTTTGAGTGGTTTGTTTGTGGATTTTTTTTTTGTGATTTATTTTTCCCTTTTTTTTTTTTTTTTTTTTGCTGTAAGAGAAAGTGGAGTTTTAATGAAATCCTTCCATCTCAGCTGTTTTTAGATGGGCTGCTGCCAGGGCTTGTGAACCTTGGTGTTCGCAATCTTGTTTCCTCTTGTGCATTACGTTATGTCAACAATTGATGACACACAAAAAACCAACTAGACACTGGTCTCTGCTGTCCCTGAATTTCAAACCATGTCACTGTTAATGGTCTTCTAATGTTCTGGCCGGCGCTTGTTTGTAATATACGATGAATGCCAGCTCATGATCAATACGTTAGCCATCAGTGTTAATTTCAGATTCGTGAAAGGTAAAATTGCTGTCAATAATGGGAATTACCAATTAAGTTTAGAGTTTCCATTAGTCCAGGGAGACTTGTGTGTACTCGCCAAAGGCTCGTGCTCCAGGCTGGAATCCAGCGCTGGGGTGTTGCAGAAGCCTGCCTCTGTGTCTCTGTGAGTCAAATGCAATTTTTCCAGCATGGATGTGTCCTGCGAGTGTTGGGCTGCCCTTCTCTGGTTTTTGAGTAATTGTGAGATGACCCCGAATGTCGGTAGCGTTGCTGAATTTCATATATATTTTGGTGTAAGTTCAAGCGTTAGTAAATGTATGACAAGGCCCAGTGTTACTTGGATAGTTATAGCTGTCTAAAGACAGTAGATTAAATGGTTATGTGCCCCTCCACTGAGGGTGCTGGAGATTCACTATCTGCCTCATCCTCATGGAGGAAAGGAAGGAGGTGCTTTGTAGCTGTTCCTATTGGCATAGGAAAGCTGACTCTATTTTTCTTTTAATTAATTTATGCTCGTACTACTTAGGAATGTACTTGCTTGCTCTGGGGAAGCCTGCATCTGAGTTTAAGGAGTGTTATTAACTAGAGAATCCACCTTCAGCTATGTCAGAAAGGTGGCACTGGTACAGCTGGGGATTATCGGCTCTCCTCCGCGCACTTTCACCTTCATTTGAAGGGATGGGTGTTCCTCCACCGCAGCTTTGGTAACTCTGTAATCGCAGATTCCCTGGTACCCTCATGAAGCGAGCCATATGAGATGCAGCTGAGAGCAGAAAAACAACTGACTGTGCTTGCACAGGCTTTACAGTTGCTTAGGAAAGAAAATGAGGTTGGGTTGTTGTTTTCTTGTATGTAACCACTCTGTTCTTATCTGATGGTCAAAACTAAGTTAGTACTTGTAAGACCAGTGGATTCTCTCAGCTGGATGCTGCTTGGGTATTGCGGTCTTTGTGTTTTACACTGCATAAACCTGTATATAGGTGTGATGGGTTTATAACACTTGTAAAGGATTGTGACTGTAGTAATGAGAAACTGAAACAAAACCAAAGTACAGTGCTCGACAGTTATGCTTGTGTAATAAAGCTGGTGATTTATTTTGATTTGTGAACTCCCCGAGCCTCTTAGTCATTAAGATCATTTTGTAAATAAGCCCTTTAGCAAAGCAAGTCCTTTGCTGTATAGGCATAGGGGAAAAATCGTGCTCCCGCTGAAGGGTGCCTGCCTTATGTAGTTATGGCTGCGCTGCATGGGTGGGAGGCTTTTCTCAGGCTCTCTGTTTTGAAAGTGGCTTGCTGAGCGTGCTGAGTCTAGGTGAGGGACAAACTTATCTTGTTTGTGTGTTGGAAGCCTTTTGTGTACTTCTGAATTCCACATTGGCTAAAGCTGTCTTCTGTTACCCGCTCTTTTTGGCGGTGCCTAGCAAGAGAGCTGGCGCTTTTGATAGCGGTGGTGGTGGTGAGAGACTTGAAAGAGGAGTTCATGCTGGATGTTATCAGCATTTAACTTAATTGGAAAATATGAGCCAGTTGAGGTCATTTTCCATAGGGGGATGTTGTAGAGAACAGTTGTTTCCTCTCTGGTCTCCATTCCCAAATTGAATGGTATCTACTTCCATCGCATGCGTGCCACTTAACCATGCAACATCTATCATCTCTTATGCTTGCTTTTCTGTGCAGGTTGTGGCAGGAAGATCAAATGCAAAATGTATTTACCTTTGATTACATAACTTGATATTTTAGATATTTATTTTTTTGTAGTTCCATGACTTCCAGAACTTGTAACATTCCTTCCCCTCTGGTATTTCTAAACGGATTTTCTGTCTGAAGTCATTTTGGGTAATGTCAATAAATAAGTACCTGTAGCTTGGATACTCTAAACTCATCTTCTTTTTATTTTTTTGTTTCTTCTATTTTGCTGAGTGGCTCCTACTTAAAGTACAAAAGCAGGACTATAATTTAAATTTGGTGCTCCATTTAAATATGAATATTAATTGATCCAAGGCTTCCTAGTAATGTTGAAGCAGCATGTAGTGGGGGATACTTCCCTCTTTATAGCTTTAAAAAATGAGGAGAAAAGTACTTCCATAAGAGTATTTTAAGATACAAAGTTAAGCAAACACTTTTCTCAAGCGTGCCATAAAAGAACCCACAAGTTTCTGAAGTAAAAGCCACTTCAAATCGTATTCATGAAAAGGTGCCTTCTTACATTCTTTTGTATGTGGTTTCATGAGTCAAATGCAAGTTACAATTGCATAATGGTTCTTCAGCTGAACACTTAAATAATTTCCTGTTCTGATAATCAGTCATTTACCTTGACTTTCCCTCATAAAAGATTATTTTATGGCTACTCAATCAATAATGGTAGAAAGTATCATCCCGGTTCTAAAAAATATTATAGTGTATGTGCAGCCTAGTTCACGTAAGCGCGGGGCTCATTAGGTGATCTGCCGCTGTAGATTCAGATGTTATTGCTGGAGGTTGTACCCCGGGTAAATTCTTGTTTTCCTTTAATTATTGAATGAAGGAAGAGATAGAAGATCATATGTGGAGAAACAGGGAGACAATAAGTGCTATGATGGTAAATTTTTCTTTTAAAGATAAAAATCTGAACTAGTTATTCCTACCCTACTTAATCCTCCACTAGAAAGCTGCTACTGTTGAAATAACACCTACAGAGTAGTACCTCCTTGACAGTCATTTACGTGCATTTTCAACTGACTATGATATCTATTTTTATAAGCAAGGTTCGGCATGTTAACGTTGATATGGCAACACTGCTCTATGAGGAGAACATGATTGTCTTATTTAAGGTTGAATTATGATGCCAACACAATCTCCAACTAATACCATTTAGGTTTGGAGCTGGAGAGGGGAAGGAGCAGAGTGGGAAGGTACCAGAGATCAAAATTAGTTTTAGTTAGAAGTTAATTCCTGGTTGTCTGGGGGTTGCACACGCTGAAGGCATAGATGGTATTCTTTCCTTTTTGGGTGTATTTTGTGAAATTTTTGGAAACATTTGACTTGAGGATTATCTACCACTTAAACCTCTTTCTACTTAGAAATAAAGCTGTGCTGGACTGAACTTCTGTTGCAGCTTCCTTTTGTTTTCAGCGAGGTGTTTTTTTTAATACTTTCTCCCTCTTGTGTTTCAATACACCCTTTCTTTTCCCGTCTATTCCTTTCCTACCTTTCTGCAAGCTTTTCTCTGCTTATTGCTCTCATACTCATTGCTCAGTGTCTCAAGCAGTGTAAGTGCTGCCTGGTAGCTGTGATTTGAGTGCATTTACCTAACACAAGAGGTTCACTGAACGCGGTGTCTTTCTTTTGGTGCATTTATAGGCATCTGTAGGTGCCTGGGGAAGTACGTGAAGAATAGGGGAAGTATGTTCTGCCTCTTCCTCAGACTTCCGCTGTAATTCTGCAGCCAGCTGCTGACACTGTAGCTTTCTTTTCAGTGAATAGCTTCACTCTCAGTGCGCTGCTCGAGCTCTCCCAAACTTGTCACAGAAGGATGTCTCTATTTTGCAGTTCAGCTGCTGCTTGCAGGTTGCTTAGCAGTGATGTTGAAAACTCACAGCCTGACAGTTTGAACTCACATAGTTTGCCAAAAGCTCAGAGGACTAGCGTGGACGGTGGTGTGTTTTTGGTTCACTTGAGTGCTTGTACCACCTCTCTTCTGATGCTGTGGTGTCTCTGCAACCAGACACAGAAGTTAATTAGCAACGGAAGGGAAGATTTGGTGAAACTGGTAATATTTGCTTGAAAAAAAACACCCTGAAGTTCATCACAGATGATTGCACTTAAAAACCACTGCCTTAAACTCTAATCATAAAAGGTAGAGAACCTAGTCTGCATAGAGATTATACAAAATAGGAAAGAAAGAAAGAAGGAAAAACTATACTAGAATATGGTTACATTAAGTCTTAGAAATAGGAATGGCTATTTTTCCATCTTTCAGATAGGCGTATATGGCTTAAGAAACTGAAGTCTGCATTACAAGGCTTTCAAAATTGAGAAGTGCTGTAATGGGATTAAACATGTACTGATGGAGACAGGTATATAACAGTGCCAGTATTCTACACCATATTCTTTTGCTCCATTCCATCTTTTGGAGGTGTGCGTTTTAGACATTTTATTGCATCAGATTTGTGTTGGTTACAATGCTTTCCTTGAGTTGTCCTGACTGTTGCACAATGTAGAACTGGTGGAGTGGAGCAAAAAAGTGTAACTAACTTGCTGTGGAGCAAATTCTCCTATAACGTTGGCTCTGATACTTGCTAATTATACAAAAATATCAAGCCTGCACAGTGTTGCCACAAGAAAGGAAGTGCACTTTGAACTTCTGATTGGAATGGTGAAAATAACATGTGTTAGTAATGGGTTACGCAGATGTGATGATGCAGTCTAACACTCACTCTGGGCATTGTTCAATAGGCTTAATTAATAGAATTCAAACTACAGGTTTTTGACCTAATTTAGTGTGTGATTAGATTTTATTTTTTAATTTAAGCTTTTGTGACTGTCTTTGAAGTAAGTTGTATGATTTTTTAATTTTTTTTTTTTCTTTCACTTGCTGATGGTGACAGCTTGGTAATTGTGTGGCCGGATAAAGCAAAGTTCCTGAGTTATTCATGTTTTGAAGTAACCGTCATTTGGAAAGAAAGCCTTTGTGGTCTAGATAAATGGCCCAAAGTGAGAAAAAGAGGCTCAGCTTCTACCATGTTTTCCATTGCTGTATTTGGTTATAAGTACATCTTTAACAATTATTTCTATCTTTGTTTGGATAGGGATGCTTTGTTTTTATCATTCTTTTGCTGTGGCTGTATTTGTTAGTTGTTACCAAGTCCCAGATTGGGTCCTGTGAAGATGGGTGTATGCTGTTTATGATTAGGTGGTAGTCTTTCTGAAGTGTTTGTAATTCCCCTGGAAGGGTCTTCCTGTCCTGAAGTGGCGAAAGTGGTAAAATAAATGGTAGTTTTCTTGATAAATTAGCGATTTCTTTGGTTACTGGGCGAGGGAGGTGGGGGGAGGGAAGGGAAAGCAGTGCAGTAACTTGTGACTTCTTTCTGGTCTTTTAGTTCTATATCGGTGATTTTGGAGGGGAAGGCACATGGCTAGAGAGCAACATATACTCTTGTACTTTCTCTAGAAATGACATGAAATGACTTGAAATAGTATGTTCCAGGTTCTGTGGAGATTTTCTGTGGGAATACATGCTAGCTTTTTCTCCATCTGTCGAGGAATAATGCTCCAATGAAGAGTTGTATCTGAAAATTCTTTCTGCATCTATCTCTGTGGGTTTTTTTTCTGCTTTAGCCTTTTCTTTGCATTTGTGTATTTGAATCCTTATGAAAAATCAGATTTGGTTTACATATAGTGCAGTTAGCAAAACAATTAAAAACTTCTAGATGGGGAAGCCCACCCTGTTGTTAGCTCCAGAGGAAAGATGTTTCATCATCCACTTTGGACTTAAGATAGTTTTACACAGCACACCTCTTTTCAACAACAAATTTGGTATTTCTTGGCTGAATTCTGCTTCTGTTACAGGAAAGGACAATTTTAGTAACTTAATACCTTTTATTTACCATCATTTTTAAAGCAGTTTAATATAATTGACAATTTGAATGCAGAGCCATTCATAGAAAAGGCCTTTCTATCCCCCAAACACAAAAAACCAACCCATGAACAGAAATTAAAAAAAAAAATCAAACAGAATTTAAATAATTTTTTAGTCTTTTTTCCACGATGCTTGCCAAGTTTCAGTTTGATGTAGACTACAATGGTCATACTGTGTTACAGTCTTTGAAAAAGTGCAACTGGTCATTAGCTGCAATGACATGAACAGCTGTAGTATTTATGATAACAGCTGGGAACAATCTAGTTCTCTTCAATAACTTTCTTTTATTGTTCCTTTCATGCCATTTTTAAAATGAGAAAGCAAGATTATTGTATTTGTTCTCTATTTTACACCAGGGATTTCTTCATAGGCAGTGGTGGCAATTAGGTATCAAAATATGGTGTTTCTGTTTGTGACTTGGAACGTTTCCCTCTGCAGGACCTTTTTCATAACCCGCTGAAATCTGCGGGAGTTGGAGTCTTTTCATTAACCTGAGTAAACTGTGAATCAAGTCGCCATCCTAGGGCTTACAATTTTGGCCTTCCTTTTCAGTGCATTGTTTCTCTTTGCTTTAAACTGATTTGTTACATCTGATCTGAGCTTAGGACAGGACACCATTATCTATTATTTTAATGCTGAGCAAAGTGCGCTTCTACTTTGCGGCGCTCTATTTAGCAAGTGAGAAGGGACTTGTCTGTTTGCGGGGGGTGGTTTCCCAAGTAATAGTTTGCCGTTCTGTTGCTGTGTCTTCAGAAGTGTAACCTAAAATGTTTTCCATGTCTCTATGGATGGTTGTTTTTTATTGTTGGAAAAACAAGTAGGAGCCTTTCTCATGTATAATTTTTTTTTTTCTGTGTTCCCTTACAAATGACTTTTCTCCAGTAACGACCGCATCTAGGTTGCCTTAAATAAAATCAGTTTAACTTATTTTTCTGGTGTAATAGAGGAAGTCTTAATGTTAAAAAACGCACTGGTAGTACTAAAGGTGTACATACCAGATCTGCGTAGGAGCACTATTTTCTTCTCCGAGAGACCTGCTGTTCGGTGTCACACAAGCGATGGCGTCTCTGGTTACTAGAGGGGAGCCTGATGGCATAGCGGGGTATATTGGGCGCACAACTGGGGAGTTAGGGAAGAAGAAAGGAAGACCACAGCGGGCAAGGGTATGTATGTGTTTGCAGTGCAGCGAAGTGTTTCTTGGGGAATCCTGTCTAGTTTAGAAATCGGAAGCAGAGAGCTGTTTTAGGAGTGCTTTGCTGAATGAGTTATATTGGCGCAGGTGAATATCTTGGAGGTGTTTGTGCACAGCAGGGCGGGAAGCTGTGCGGCAGCCTCAAGGGAGCTTGACTCTTAGCAACGAGCAGAGAACTGGCAAAGGCAGTTGGTGAAACTTTTGGTTACTCATATACTCTGTGTGTACAACCCTAAGTTTGGTTTACATTATCAGTATATCATCCTTCTGCATCTTTTTTAAGAAAAGCTTCCTGTGATAAAGTGCTTGTAGTGTCTGTTAACTGTAAAACTTTTAAGCTGTTTGTCCTTACGTTATCAGTAATGAGGAAGGGAAAATGGCTTTAAGATGCTCCCTTTTGAGCATACTGAGATGAGGCTACTTTTGGTAGAGTGAGGAAAGGAAGAGCGAACTCAAAAGAAACCCCCACCATATTTGTACTACAAAAGGGGATGTACCTGTATTCATTTCAGTTGAGAGATTAGTTTCGGCTTCTGGGTTGTCGACTACTTTTTTTCTTTGTCATTTTATCATCTGTTCGCCACCTCACTGGAGAAATAATGTATCCTTAATTTTTATGAACTATGTGTCAAAGTCCCCATCTCAGTCACTCACAACTGAAAAATATGAGCTCTGACAACTTCACAGAAGCACAGAATGGTTGAGGCTGGAAGGGACCTCTGGAGGCCATCTGGTCCAGCCCCAGCTCTTTCAGCCTTCCCTCATAGGAGAGATGCCTCAGTCCCTTAATTAGCTTAGTGGCCCTTTGCTGGAGACTCTGCAGTTGCTCCATATCTCACAGTCTCTGTGTGAAATCTAAATGTAAATGAAAGTTAATTTATACATATAAAGAACTTGCACCTTAGGGAATAGCACACTCTTATCCTTTTCAACAACGTACTGCTGCTTCCCTGGAGCTCTGAATCTCAGGTGACACCTACCTCACATGTAAATATTGTCTGTTTACCACATAAAAGATGAGGGATATCACTGTCATCAACAAAAGTTTTAAATGCATGTGAATTTTTGTACAGTATTAGCCTTGCATCTTGTATCCTATTGACAGAGACAGTACTTCACTATAGGGTATTGTTTGTATAACCTAGGCTAATAGTCAAGTACCGCTGGTCAGAGAGTTACTCTACAGATATCTTTTTGGTTATAATCCAGTTGCTCTGGCTTCTGAATGTGTATTAGACTTCCCCTCCCCGCCCAGATTTATGGGAGTTGAAGGAGACAGAGGTTTTTATAGGTCATCTTAGGGAATTTGCCAACAGCCTCCTGGGCTGTGTTAGGAGGAGTGTTGCCAGCAGGTTGAGGGAGGCGATCCTTCCCCTCTCCTCAGCGCTGGTGAGGCCACACCTGGAGCGCTGGGTCCAGTTCTGGGCTCTCCAGTATGAGAAAGACATGGACATACTGGAACGAGTCCAGTACAGGGCCACGAAGGTGACTGTGGGACTGGAGCATCTTTTGTATGAGGAGAGGCTGAGAGAGCTGGGGCTGTTCAGCCTGGAGAAGACAAGTCTCAGGGGAATCTCATCCATGTGTATAAATACCTGGTGGGGGACCTGAAGAAGAGGGAGTCTGGCTCTTCTCAGTAATGCCCAGAGACAGGACAAAAGGTAATGGGCACAAACTGACAACTCTTATCAGTCAGTTAATTTTCAGTTTTTCAAGCACTGGCGCAGGTTGCTCAGGGAGGTTATGGAGTCTCTCTCCTTGGAGACATTCAAAAGCTGTCTGGACGTGGTGCTGGGAAGCTGGTTCTAGGTGGACCTGCTTGAGCAGGGGTGTTGGACTAGACGACCTCCAGAGGTCCCTTCCAATCTTAACCATTCTGTGGTCATCTTACTGAACTCTTTAAAATGGATAATTAAAGCACTGTTTATCAATTCACAGGCCTTTTGACCAAACATGAAATACAGAAATCTCCCTTTAAAAATGGAAGGTTGTGTCTGCTAGTGAGGTGTTCCACAGGAAGAATGCTTTGTGGGATTATGAGGATCCACCATAAAAATACTGACTTTGAAATAGCAGCAAGATATGTTGCATTGGGAAATTATATATATATTTTTTAATCGATGCATCCATGTGTAGGTGGAAGTTTTGCTGGCAAAACATCTTGATGAGTTTCAGAATCTCCTGAGCATGTATAGCTCCAGAGTTTGGTGTGCCTTGGAAGCAAAGACAGAAGTGTGTTCATTGTACTTCGCTTTGGGCACCTGTAAGAAAAATAGAAAAAAGCTTTTATATTAATCTTTCATAATTTTTTACCACTGCTTCTAACACAACCATCAGAAAGGTTCTTTTTCTAATTACTGGAAGGAAGTGTTTTCTAGTCCTTCGTTCATCTGTTTTTCCATAGTGGCACGATAATTAAAACTGAGCATGATGGTATTCAGTTAAAAAGCTTTGAAAGTTGTAGTAATGATAAATGGCTTTGTCTTACAGCTCTGATACTTTTTGGCATATTGTTTTCTTTGCTGCTTTCTCATGCTTTTTTATTTCCCTCAGAAGATGCATGTTGCCCTGTAAAGCTGGCTAGGAAACAACCAAATATTCTATGTGTAAAAGTAAAATCAAACCTGTGATAAGGGAATCTCTTGATGTGAATGAGAGGGCATGAAAATAAGCTTTGGAAGAGTTTCAGTGTGACAAAAGTATACTGACTGCTTCAGAAAAGTTAGTATCACGAGGAGTTTTGAGCAAGTTCTCAAGGTTGTATCACCTTCATGGTTAATTAATCTGGATAATGGAGATAATTTTTTTTTTTTTCCTAGTGAAAATGCAGCTTCCAGTGATGCTCAGTTGACTAGATACATTTAAGGAAAATGATAGACAGATACTGTAATTTGAAGTGTGAATTGCCTTGGTGCTCATATAAATCGTACTGTATAATAAAAACCCGGGGCAACACACATCCCTATGAGAAAAGTTAAAATGCATTTACTGTCTTTGCAACATACTGAACAACAACTGGGAAAAGGACTTGCTAGTGCAGCTAATAAATCTTTGGCCTAATTATTTGTAATTAGAAAAGTGTATGTCAAAAGATCCCTTGTTGTAGAGAATTTCTGGTTGCAGAAGGGCAAGTAGAGTGGTGAAGAGTTGCCTTAAAGATACTGTAATAAAAAAGGAAGAAAAAGACGGGTTGAACGCAGATACCATGACCTGGAAGGATGTTCCTGGCAACTAAATGCACCAAAGGAGCTGAAGAGGTGCTTTGAATAGATGGAAATGAAGAGCAAACAAGAAAGCCCAACAACCTGCAGGTGCTGTTAATAGTGTATGTTCACCCACCTGAAGCATGAATGGATGTTCCAGGAATATCTCCTCTAGCCGTGCTGTGGGGCCTTTCTTCCGAAGCGGCTCTGAGGGTTATGCCATCATCTCCTGTTTGGGCACAGGCCATGCAAAGAGAAGGCTTTTTAGCACAGTGGGCACCTATCATAGTCACAAATAAGTCACCAGAGGAACTGTTTCAATGGATTACATTAATCAAAAACTTCTGGAGAGGGACTATGGAGGAAACGTCCTATAGCTGTTAGCATATGTCTTTATGAGGGAAGATATATGATGCTGGGGTTTGGTTTTGAGAATTTACTGTATCCCGATGCTCTGATATATTGGGCAAGATTAAAAGCTGGCTTCAGTTTGTGCAATGTTTTATCTGAACCTGTGATGCAAGCTGCTTCTAATAAATAACTTTATCAGCAAATATTAGCAAATTACCATGGTTTCGCAAGGCATCTAAAATTTTTGCCTGAAGTATTAATATAACAAAACTGGCAAAACTAAACCCTGTTTCTATCATGATTCCCAGAAAACAAAGGGCTGTGTGAGGGCAGTGGATTCTTCTCGTGCCTTGGTGCAGGGCCAGAATTTTAACTGCTTCCCTAAAGGTTTAGCAGAAACATTTTTGGCTTCAAAAATGCAGGTTTTATCTTTGTATAAAGACAACTGGTGGCAGTAGTAATACTTTTTTCTAATGTGCAGAGCAGCCGAGTGAACTTGAAGAGTCAGTGAGATCAGGTGGCCTGTCTAGCCAGAGTGTGCTACAAAATCCTTTCACAGCTGTAGTTTAACTACGGAGTGAATTACCTTTGCCTGAGTTTATATTAATTCAGTACTGTGGATTATTTTGGTGGAAACCATTTGTTTCAAGGTGTTCCCCTTCCCACACGAGCATCAGTCTTTTAGAAATGGTACCTTTTTTTAAGAAGCATAACAGTGCATTTATAAACAGTATTCTATAAATATGGGAATAATACATGGCAACCATATCATTGCTGGAGTCCTTATTGAAAGCATATTTTTTGGGTTTGTTTGGGGTTTTATTTTTTTTACACCTTCTGGACATGCAAAATTGTATTTTTTGATAAGCATCTGCCAAGCTTTGTCAGATTTATCTGAAGTAAGGTGAGCCTTCTGAAAGTTTTAGTGTAGTAGGGACCTTGGGAGGAGCAGGCTGGGTTAGCTCTGAAATTGTCCATGCTGGAGAGGCTGAATTTATTATCGGTGCAGTATGTACCAGCAGTCAGAAAGGATGCTGCTCGGAGCTTGGGAAAAACGAGTGGAGTTTGAGTTGCCTTTCATTTTCTTCATCAGCATCTGTATGAAGATTATCTTTATGCCTTCCATCTGCTTCGTGGCCATACTAATAACAATGCAAATATTTTCTACAAACCTAGGAGGCCCTACTTTTGCATTTTTCAGTTAAAAAAGAAGAAAGTGACTTTTGTACTGGCTTGCCCTGGAACACTCTGCTTGGCAATTATGCTATTTACTGTAAACTTTACATGTGAGTAATTCAAAGGAGAAATCTTCTCCTTTGAACGTATTAACCTTCACTAGCAAAGACTGCCAAGTATGATAAATGGACCACAGAGTTAGTTATTCATGTTTGTTATTCTGCTGCACTGTAGAAGCCTCTGTTGAGGGGTTGGTTTCTCTTGAAAGAAACCACCAGAAGAAAACAGGTCCATATAGGTGATGGGTTTGGGCATGGCAGGACTGTAATATCCTACAGACCTCATACTGATATCAACAGGTGCTTCCAACCTGTACTTCAGAGCTGGAAGTAGGATGTTTGCTATTGAATGGTAACTACTGGTATGTTACTAGTTTGTTTCTGATGGAACCGCATCCCCGCTCTGCGTATGTGTACACTTTTCTGGTTCACTGGTGTTGCAGCAGGAAGAGGCAGTATTTGAATGAGAACCAGTGTATAAGGGAAAGGTAAGTGTTAAAAGCTTTCTACTTGAACCCCCACCAATTCCCTTTTCAGCCTTTAACTTCCCGTTTAGATGGGGAAATAACTGTGGGTAGTTGTGTGGTGAGGTAGGCCTTGCAGGGGCAATAGTGTTAATATTTTGTGCTAAGTACTGGTTAGATTTTGATGCTTTAGCAAACTTTTTGCCTTTTTTTCACTTCAGGAAAGACTTAGGTTCTGGGTTGACTAAATCTTACTGAAAACAAATGAATTTGTTTCTGAGTTAACCCAAATGAATGCCTTTTGTTCCTTTTTCTTTTTTTTTTTTTTAAAAAAAAAGGCCTTAGAAAAACATATGCATCTCTACATGACTTCTTTTTTTTTCTTTATATGCAAATTTGGATTCTTCATGCAAAAGAGGATGTTTTCTTGCTTTGGTGACCTAGCTGCTATAAAACCTGTGTTAATATGGCCTGTCTAATGTCATACCCTTCTTCTGTAGCAAGAAAATTGTGATGACTGGAATGCATGTCACCAACTTCTGTAATCAGGGTACTTGAAATATTTACAATACTGTGATTACGGTAAAACTTCTTATATACACACACACTGTTGCTGCCTTATATATTTTTGCCTTTCAAGTTTATGTCCTGGTTTGTCTCCTATTCTTGTTTTTTAACCTAAGATGTTTTGCAAAAATGAATGAAGTGTAAACTTCATCTCCTGTCTGAGGTTTGCTATGTTGACACTTATAGAATATCCTAGTGAAGTAAGTCGGAGGAAGGAGCAATTGTGCAAAGTTTAAAGCCCTTCACAGACCAAAACCAAACCCTCAAGCATCTACTGAAACCACCAAATTCTGTATCAGGGAGTTGTCTGTCAAGAGACTCAAACCTTTTCATGGATCCAGTGAATGGAATTGAGCAGCAGGGGGATAAATCCTGGAAAGCCTGCATGTTTGGAATACCATCTCAAATGGCTGGGACCAACCTACAAATAACCACCCACCCATGTTACTTTCAGTAGGTATGAGGTGTGGAGGTGTTTCAATACAGGACTCGGCAGTATGATATGTTTCTTTTCTGTTGTGTCCCAGAGCTCTGAACAGTTGGTGCCATCCTTGGTTGAAAAAGCCGGTGCTTTGTAGAAGCAACTTCTACTTCTTGTTTCAGACCCTGATAGTCAGCCCAATGGGAAATAATAAGGTAGCCCAAAGCTATTACAGCTGTAATATTTCCTGCCTGATGGGAAAGGTTCATGGAAAACCTTCTAAACTCTGGCTACAGACTCATTTAATTGAATCTCATATTTTAGACTGGGCAAATCTTGGATTGAGTCCAGGGCATGAAACTGGAGAGGATTTGGTGGCACTAACAGACAGGGTTCTCCTGCAACTGGATTGCCAGGCATCTGTTGCATGCTCAGGAGGAGATAGCATGAAAGAACGTGTCCACCCAGTGACAGGCAAAGAAACTTCCCTCTTAGATTCTACAAGATCCTCGGCAAGGAGCAATCTTTTATGCTGGAGCCTAGAGCTCCAAAATGAGGCTTTTATAAGTGGATTTGCTCCTCTGGCACAAGGGAAATACCCACAGCAAGAAGATATGGATTTTGCTTTATTACTAGGCTGAAATTGTGGAAATTGTTTTTCCACTGGGATGAAGGGTGGTCCTAGATCTTACAGTCTGTGCAAGATGTGTTTATCTTTGACCTTTCCTTTTCTCATGCAATCTATTGTCTGTTTAAAATCTAGGCGGTTTGATGTAACTCCTACCAAGGTGAAGTCCTCTTATTGCTTGCCCCTCTCCATGGAAAAGCAGCGACTTCAGACCTCACCTTGCAGATGCTGATTGTTGTTGTTTAATTTGGTTGAGATTCTCTGGCAAGAAGGATGATGTAAGCACAAGAAGTGAAGAGAAAACAAATATTGATAGAAACAAATCCTGCCGGTGTATGTGGCTGTGCAGCTTTTGTCTTCCTTCAGAGCTGAGGGCTTTTCTGTCCATGCCTGGCTGACTTGCCTGGCCTCCAGTGCCAGGCTACGTAGCCTGTCTTCCCAAACAGGTTTTAATAGTTTTGTGGGTTTTTTTTTTTTTTACCTCTGTCTGAGAATTTTCCATTTTGCAGGCTTTCTTTTTTTTATGGGAGTCCAGTCCTCTCCCCCAAAGGTCATCTCTTGTATGTTGATGTACATAAACTACCTCAAGGTTTTCTTAAAGAATAGTGGAAGCAAGCCCACTAGTCCTCCCAGGAGGAAAGTGCAGTGAGGTCAGTTGTATTCCGTTTGCTTCCCTTTCGGTTTTGTTCACTCCTATGCCTTGTAAAACAGCCAGGAAGAGTTGTCATGAATCACTTTTAATTTCCTCTTGTGTAGAATATAATCCAATATGGACTTTTATTTTTCTTACAATAAATCTACCAGAAATTGTTTGGGTTTTTTTTTCTTTTTTTTTCTTTTTAAAGCCTTAGAACAATATACAAAACCAAAAAACCACCCCAAAAACCCACCTAGGTGTTACAACGTATCTTGGGCATAATTTCAATCAGGCCACTTTGTTATTGGTCTCATTTGTTTGATCCCTGTATAGTTAATGGTTATTGACTCATGGGATGCGTCACTGAGGTTCACCTTGCCTGTATAGCCTTTGGTTATTTTGACTTGCATTTTAGAAAGACTATATTATAAATTTCAATTTAAATGACTGTTATGACCGTCTGTCTTCACATCTCTCTGTGGACTATTATTCAGGTTTTCAGGTGTTGGAGGGTTTTATTGAGGGGGTAATGTCACGACACAAGCAAAAGTGCTGCAGGGAGGGATAATTGGCAGAAAGGGGGAAGAGTGGAAAGTAGGGGGGATACAATATTTTGTTCTCTACCAACTTATTTCTTTTGTGATGGTTTTCAATTGAGCCCAGGCCAAGAAGGGGGAATGTAACTTTATTTTTTTTTTTTTCCCTGGTTTCTGTTGTGTGTTAGCATCCTCCTTCTGTTCTCGATGCGAGTTAGTAAAAGGAGAAATGGATTAGGTGGCCCCAGTGGGAGGTAACACGTGCTGAGATCCCCAGCAAATTTTCTCTGTGAAAAAGGCACTGTGTGTTACTGGAGTTTGTTGCATGACATTACACACCAAAGTAAATGACAATAAAAATGCTATTTTGCTGTGCTGGTACTTTTATTAACATGCAAGCTGTGTTTTCTTTCCATTCTTTGAGATACAGAGAAGAACTTAACTTGCCTTTCTGAGTCCACAGCGGCTCAATGACTTTCCTGTGGTCTCGCAGAAAGCCAGCAGCAGAGTCAGGAATGGCTTTTTAGTTTCCTAATTTACAATTCAGTGCCCCAATCTGTTATATCAATATTGCTCTCCAAATAGTGCCACCTGGTGCTACCTGTGCGATGAAAGTGTTTGGTCTGGCACACACAGCTGCGTTCTCCTTGTACCGCTTTGCCCTTTGCTTAAGTTAAAGCATGTATATTCCCCTCCCCACCCCCCAGGTACAGATCCTTCTCTCCACAACTGGGGTTCCAGAACAAAAGCAAGAATTAATCTTTAAAATTAATCTTTAAATGAGAATATGAATTGTTACTGTGATGCCTGGACTTTAAATACAGTCAGTTGTTTTCAGTAGCAAATCTCTTCTCTGTCTTCTCCAGAGCGGTCACAGCTTCTCGTTTCCTGCTCATATTTTAGTTGGAATATTTGCTGCCTTTTAATAACTCTACTTGAAATGTTATGGATTGAAAGTAGTGGAGTGGCTCACAACACAATATTTAAAGTCTGTTGCTTTCACAGCACTTGTTGGTTTTCATTCCTTTCTCTGATCTAACTTCATCAAAATCCAGTCTCTCTGGCACTGGGAAGTAGATGGGAAAGCCCAAAATCTCATTTGGATGACGACTCAGGTGTGCAGTCACTTAACTTTCTAAAGGCTTTGTGTCTTAAAATAGTATATGCATCGCTCTGGTGTATCCTCAGACCTTGAGGATGTTCTTGGGCACTCAGCCAATTACAGATTATTGTGATCCTTGAAAACTGGTTGGATCCCAGTATAGTTTGCAGTAATTTGTTTTCATATAGCAATGACTAATTAAGACAAATACCTTCTGAAAAGCTGCTTAAAATTTTAGAAAGAAAAGGTCTTATTTTCTTTAATACATACTTTCCTAAGGCAAACTGATTATTCTATAAAATCTGAATCTCCTGTGGTGACTTTTCTCCCCAAGAAAATCTATGTGAAATTCATAGAAGAGCTGTGCATAGAGAATATATTGCTTTCACCTTCTGAGAGGGAGAAAGTGCTGTTACAAATTGAAAGCATAATAAATTTACAGCATTAGGGAGGGCAACTAAGAAATAATTTTTGATGTTTTTACCTTGAGTGGGTGGCAACAATTCAAAAGCCGGTTTTGCAATTCAAGCAAAAACTGACATTGCTAGTCACAATGGCTTGTGACTTGTGCATTTAATGAAAAGAAGGACCATGAGGATTTGTCCTGTTTGTTTTGCAGAACAGCTCGTTCTGTGGGTTAGAGATTCTGGCTTGTAGGGTGCGTGTGTGGTGTTGTCTGGGGAAGAAACCCTGTCCCACTTTATCTTTCCCTTCCACTTTTGTCCCTTGCCTCTTTTTCCCCAACCCCCCTTTTTTTCTTTTTAACTAAACTGTTGATTTATGACATGATCCGAAAGACAAAAACAAAGTGGAAAAAAAAGTGTGTTGACAGGTTGGCATTCTTTGAGATCTGGTGCCAGAAGGCTTTTGGAAAAATACCTAATTCTAGCACATATAGAGAGTCAGATCAAATATTATATGGGAGACTGCTTTCATTTTAGTCATTACAAAAGAAGATCAAATTATAGTCTGATAACAAGTGTTCTAGCTCAGGTGGGCTGTCAGGAGCATTGTCCTTCTGGGGTCATTTGTATACGAAATTAAAAAAGGCAGGTTGTATAGTTCTAGGATGGGATTCCTTCTATATGCATCACTTTTAAATTATCGTTATTTTTACGCATAAACTGACTCTCCATCTAAACTCCCAATCAGCTGAAAGCAAGCTGAAGGGGGTATTTGTTGAAATCATTCCTTGTCACAAAGAAGTTTTCCAGTATTTCATACCATAGCTGTATTCCTAAGCCCTCCATGTACTGGACTGGCCACGAGTGGAAATGGACCACTCTCTTCAGCCTTGTCTAATAAAGTATTTGCTTTAGCTGTGCGGAGACCGTGTTTTCCCTTTAATTCAGCTAATGTAATAGCCAATGAAAGCTATTGGGTGGATGGGTATCTGTGCAAGAAGCAGTGGTCTGGCTGCTGAGCGTGCAGGGCCAGTTGCTAGGTGGGATGGCTGAGCACAGCCCTGGCGTCTCACCCGTGCTTCTTGCAGGAAAGGCTCTTCAGGGAAGGGCGGCAAGCTTACAACTGAGTCTTCACAGCTTGCAGGCTTGTTATTGAGCCAGCTTATTAAAGTGGCAAAGGCAGCCATTGGGTTTTGGTGGTGTGTGGTGGTTTTTTTTTTTTTTTTGGTTGTTCGCTAACGCTGGTTTGCAGTATAGCTGAAGAGCCAGTTCCTTGTAATGTGCAGCACGCAAGTTGGCTGCGGTGCTCCCTGTATCGGCAGTCAGTCCTCTCTTAATGTATCAGATAAGCATAACAGTTTATAGAGGGCTGAGGAAATTCACTTAAGGACTGGTAAATACTGTTTGCCTTATCTCTGTTAACCTAAACAGTTTCTCTAAATGGCTGCTGGTAAATGATCTTGACTAAGTTGTATGAAAATAAAGGATTTAGTTTTAAAATAGTTCAAGAGGCCAGCCAGAGTTTACTTGTCTGTGATCGTAAGTTCCCAAATAAATCACAAAATCACATATGGGTGGTCTTGAGACAGGCTAATTAAATATAGTAGGAATCTTAAACTCAAATTGAAGTACCAAGATTTCTCTTCCTTAGCTTTTTGTTCTTTAAAAGGTTAGTTAATTTTTCCAGCGTTATATAATCTGGTGTCTTACAGAAGTTGTTACCAGAAATTGTAAAAGTTTCAGAATCCCCTCAGAATGATTAGAAGAACAATTTAAATGTAGTGCTTTTGCAAACATCTCCAAGAGGCTGGAGTCTGTTACTCTGTCATTTTGTAGAACTGGGGATGGATCAAAAGGCTTTTTCCTGCT
>NW_009648444.1:3875632-3894931 GCF_000708025.1 Charadrius vociferus
CCTGCTGACATCTTGTTTGCTGCTCCATGGTCAGCTGAAAGGATAACGAAGAGGCACGGTGTCTTGGCTGTGAGGGAGATACAACCCTTGACATTTTCTTGCAAAAGCTAGAAGATGACCTGTTTTCTCAGGGTCTTGCCTAAAGCCAAGTACAGAGCACTTGTTCAGTAACTTAATGATGTATTTTTGATAGCGTTGCCAGATCTTGTTCAGCTCATGATGTCTTGCTGATTAATTTAAAAGTTACAGTTCTTTTTAAACTTTGCAATTCTCTTGCTTTACCTTTGCAGTATAAAACACTAGGAACATCTCTGAAATCTATTTTCTCTTGCTTTGCTTAACCTGTGAAATCCTTTTGATTTTAAAATTTGTAAAAAAAGTATGTTTTAAACAAATTCTGCTGCTACCTATCCTTCTGGAGGGGGTGGAGGGTGACTGCCCAGGGTTTCTGAATGACTTGATACCAGTGACCTCTACTTGCTGAGAATGTCTTGGTTGCTGTTGACCTCCGTGTGAGAGCAGGAGATGCTGCTGGTGGCCTGGTTCCTTCTGTAGTCACCTGTCATCCAGACAGAGCAGGTTCAGCGTTTCTGGTGCTCTTGCCATATCCCCATAACGTGCAGGTCAGGGGACTTCTCACCTAAGGGTGGGAAGGGCCTGTGATCCACTCTGTGGTGTAGGATTCTTCAAAGCCTCTTTGCTGGTTTAAAATGTTTTCTTTTCTGTAGAAGGAGGAAAGAAAAGAAGCTTAGTGTCTTCTGATCTTCCTTTTTCCTTTCCAACATGAAAAAGCTCATTAGCTGATTGCTAAAACTTACAGCAGTTTCATGTGTGATGCAAGGCAAAAGTCACAATACCTAATTAACTAACTAAATAACTAGTAACTAAAGTCACTGTTAAATTTCTATTCTAAAATGAAGAATCGTAAGACCATTTTTAGAATATCTGAGATCACATCTGGAGGTCAAAGTATAGCTATGAATGTGCCCATCCTTTAACTTCTTTAGAAGGTTTCCTTGGGTTGAACATTTCAGCTTTTTAAAGGACCAAACATGGTATGTGCACTATGATATTCTCCAAAGGTGAAGTGTAAGAAAGTCATAAGCGTTTTGTAAAATCAGAAAAGGAGGAAGTAGACTTGCTATTATCTAGATTTGCCTTTCAAATCCAACATTCTGTATTTTTTGTATTCATATAGAAATCTCTCCCCAGTGCTGGAAAGTCCTGAAGTGATGCAGAGCTGCGCTTGCACAGGAACATTTGTCCCTGACTAGGGAAGTTTCCTTGCAAATCTTACCAGTGTTGTTCTAGCAGCACTTTTATCTAGCTGTGTGCGGGGCATAGGCTCTTGTGACTTTTAAAAACTATCCTTACTGTTTGTGAATGCAGCAGTGAGAATGGGGCATCTGGAAATACATCCAAATCCATATTTGTGGGTGGGAGCACATGAGGTTTTATGGTGGGGTTTTTTAATCTTGATATCTTGAGACAAGCAGCTGCAGTGCCTCCAGCATCGCTCAAAGGGCTGCAAAATTGAATTAACCAGACATGCTTCTTTTACCAATATTTAGAAACCAATAGCAACCCTGCCACTGTCTGCAGTCAGCTGAATTTCACCCACTTGGAAATCCCAGTGCTGTTCTCTGTAGCAGAGGAAGCTGAGCCACTGGCCAGCTGACCTTCTGAGATGATTTCCACCTTCCCTTGGGAAGACTTTCCTTTTCATTGAGGGCTGATGGATTTGGTCCCTTTGTCCATAGGAATCTTCTGTAATCCCGAACATCCTGACTTAGATGTTAAAGAGTGGAAGAATATAGACCTGGGCTTCCATGTTGAGCTTTTTTGCATCCCTCTCTCTTCTTTAGGACCCACATAATGAAGGTTGAACAAAAGTCACATTGGGCCTAATGATTTGTGCCTCATTAGAATTGTCATTTTTTAAAAATATCGAGTCTATAAGTAATTAATACATTGGAAATATAGGGAATGGAACTAACTATAGGCACTTATAGGGAAACTATAGAACTCATAAGTGGAAGAACCAAAATATGAAAATATTTAGCTGTTCACAAAACAGCTGACAAAAGCACTGCTTTCTACTGTAATTACAATGCTGGCAAAACTTCTTGCAGTCTCTGCTTTTAGGCACTGACTCTCCTTTGAAGTCCAGAAAAAAATAATGACAGCACTTGTATGTCTACAGGTGCAGTGTGAATACATTTCATATAATATTTTAAAATCTGCTAGGTTTTCTGTGGTAACGTGTCAGGTGGGTTTTCTGACACTATATATAAAGACAGCGAGCGAGTTGATCGCTAAAGCTTAGAAGATGTGAATCTGATGGATCAAATGCCTGTCTTACTCCTTTACTTATTTCTGTATCTAATTGTTTAAAGATCCATTGGAGTGTGCTAACAGCAAACCAGAAACAAATATGTTTATCCCAGGCTAATGTAGCATCAGTTAATTATACAATATACTGCAGTCTTTCAGACTAGCATGAGAAGTGCAAAACTCCTGAAAGGCTGGAGGATGCGTGGCAGGCGTGGGATGGTGACTGCCTTCCTCTGCATCCTGGGGCTCGCTGCCGGTCCTGCGGCGGGGTGGGAAGCTCCTCCAGGGACTGCACATCAGCTGTTGTGCACCACTGAGCTGCTCCCAGGCATCTCCCACCCTTCTCTGGAGAGCAGGGTGTGTGTTGGTGCCTGGCCAGGTATTATTTCGGGCTCGTGAAGTCAGAAGGCTAGGCAGAGGCTTTTCCCACACCTGGGTGCGGGTGGTGCCTCAGTAGATTTTTCTCGCTTGTTCTTCTTTTAAATGTGGAGATATTTGCACAGTTCACAGAGTTGAAACCAAGCCATGTCTCTTGGTACACGGCCCTGTGTCTTCTCAAGCTGTGGCTCTGCAGCTTTAATTATGGTGTGGAAGCAAAAGTGAGGGAGGGAGCGTTGGTGCTCGCATGCAGTGCAATGTAACATAATGGTCATCAGCGCTGCCAGGAAGGTAGGTGCGTTTTGCCTTCAGTATTTATGCCAGGAGGCATCAAGCTGAAGGCTGTACCCCCCGGGGAGGAAGCAGGACGGGGACAGCGGCGTATGGCTCTGCTGGCAGCACAGCAGAAGGCTCTTACTGCTCTTGAGAATATTTCCAGTTACCTGATCTGCTGAATGTTTTGTCTTTTGGCCTCTCAGATTAATGCAGATGCTAACCTGCTCTCAGAGCAGTTTTGGGTGGTATTGGTTCCAGATTTGTGAGAGCCTTCTGCTCGATAAATTTTTACTATGCGCTTTTCACAACTGGGGTGTAAAGATCAGGCTCCGATAGTGACAGCCTGAGGGAGCCTTGGCACGAAGCATGTAATGAATGAAAAACTTGGCTTGATCCAAAAGGTGGGGTTTGCATTTCTTTTGGGATGGCTCTTTTGTTGTTCAGTCTGCATAAATATCAGATCTCACCTTTACTGTGCTCAGTAAAGACTGAATAATTCATGCAACTCTGACTAGTGGTTGACAAGAAGAAGAAGCAGCAGCAGCAGTGCTCTTGCAATTTTTGTGATTGCTGAGATGACTACTTGTTAAGAATTAAAATGAAGTTCCTAAAAACTGAGAGCAGAAAATTTATTTCAACTGGAAGCATGCTCTTGTTAGATATTTTTTTTTCTTTTTTGCAAGTGGACTTGCAAACCTTGTTAAACAGCAGCATAGTGATAAGAAATAGAAACCAATGTAAAGGAAGACGGTATTCATGTGTTTCCTGTTTTATCATTATTTTGTGTTTAACTTAATTTGGCAGTGGCAAGATTCACATGACCTAAAACATCCTTTTGAAGCAAATTTGCCAACTTGTATGACTGTGCTTATTAGTTCTGCATTTTGAAGAAATCCTGAGTGTGTTCATGAAGCAGCTTACTTTCATTATGATACAATGTATTGTGAATTGTCAAATACTGCCTTATTTTACTTCACTTACGGGAAATGAAGTATGGATGACCTTAAGTTATTTAGTTAGTAGTAGGTAGTCCTTGTAATTTTTGGTATTTAATTTATAGAAAAAAACCCACATTTGTATGAACTGAGTGTGGAAAAGGTACATTTCTATTTTTGTATGAATAAAGAACAAGGTTTTAATTGCTACCCTAAGGAGTAGGATTTAGGATATTAGTGTATCCTTCCTTTTAGAATGTAACAGATAAATTACCGTTCTCCCTTGGTCACTCTTGCATGTAATGGAGAAAAAAATATGCAAAGCTTTCCTTGAAACTACAAAATAGCTACACTGTATAAAAGCTGTCAAATGCACCAATGTGACTTTTAAGTTGTTTTCTGTTGACAACGTTTTTGTTGAGCAGTCTTCAAAACTACAGAGAAGGTCTTGTGGTGAGGTAGAAGAAGGAGGAGATGAATTGTGCTGGGGACTCCTCCAAAGCGGTGGGATCAAGGCAGCTTCCCAGGCCCGTATACGTGTCCCACACAATGACTCCGTCTCAGGATGAGGGGCGATGCCTAGCATCGTTTTCCCTTTCCCAGGGTCTCTTCCGTTGTATTTTCCAACACGAGGAAGCTTGGGAGTGGTGTTTGGCAAGGGTGCCTGGGTGCTGTGTAGCCTTGCCCTGCCTGGGGGTGCTGGGCCTCAGGTGGGCTGCAGAAGGCACCTGTGTCGGGCTCCCTTGTGGGCTCTCCTTATTGAAGAGAAGGCACCCAAATGTGTCCCGTACAGGAGATGAAGGGTGTGAGGGGGTTTTCATGTAATGTGTTGAGCAAAAAGAAGTGATGTTATTCATCATCATCTTGTTTTAAACACAGAAACAAATCTGGAGGTTGTAGAATTAAGAAATGGTACCAATAATGGGCATTGGAAAGAAGAGCTGAGCGTTCATGTGCAGAACAGAGCAGTGGAAAGATATGCGTAGCTCCTGAAAAGGCTGGCACTTGTCCTACTGAAGCAGTCTGTATAATGTTACAGTAGACTGCTGACACTACAGAATTTTGATAGATTAAACTGTAGTTTGTTTATATAGATTTTTCTCTAAGGGTCAGTAATTCCAACTGAAGATGTAGGTCTTTAATAAAATAAAATTATTTTCATCTCTGTTTATAAAGCTTGCATGGTGTTCACGCTGAAGAGTAGTTGCTATTTTGGGACTTAAACAGTAAGTTGTTTTTTCGTATAACTTTGCAAACACAAAATAGCTCCATAGTCAAGTGAATAGTCTTCTGACCTACATAGATGTGTTCCTGCTTTGTTTGAAGCACATGCATCATTTAGCGTAGTTTTATTACCTGTGTCTTTTATGTGTTTGAGAAGGGTGGGTGGTTTTTGCTTTGATTTGGTGTGTCGTTCCTCCCCCCCTCCCCCCCATTTAAGGGAGCACATGGTTTTGGGAGAGCTGCTTATATCTGAGAACTTGGCAAAGAGTCTGCAACTCATATAGTTAGTTCCATTCATAAATAGTGACTTCTTCTCCAGATACCTTTTTGGTTCCCACTTAATCACATACTTTTGGCAATGAGAGTGTTTTTTAGGACAGTAAACAGGTATATGCATATAAAAATAGGCCCTATTCAAACCCTGATCACCAAACTAAATGTTAGCATTTTAAAGTTCAGCAACAAACTCAGTGCGGAAAGAAGCGTTCACAGTGACGAGATGAGATAGGCTTGATTAAAGCAGATGCTGAAGAAATTATTTCTTTCCATTGCCTGGATGATGACAGGCGATGCTGCAGTCCACTGAGAAATTAGGCTGAAATGTTGAGCTAGGCTCGGTTGTTTGCTGTCAGACTATTAAGTTAATTCCTGGAGGAGGCTGGCTTAAGTTGTTTACTAGTCGATATTCTCATTATTCATCATCCATTTGTTACTGTCGAAGAAGATAATTTGAGCATATTTGGAAGACAAAGCGGGAAGGGTTTATAAACAGTTAGGAGGACAGATTTAGAATTTCAGATGATGAATTGGAAAAATGGTCTGAAATCGATGATATGAAATTTAATAAAGACAACCGTAAAGTGTTACACTTAGGAGAAATCAAATGCACAAATATAAATGGGCTAGGCAGTACGCTGGCCAGGAAGGACCCAGGAATCGCAAACTGAATTTGTCAGGGGTGGTGTGCATAACACTGAGATTTCATTAGGGCTGTATAGGTGATGAAACATGTCAGATAAATAGCACTGGAGGTAATTATTCTTCTGTGCTTAGCACTGTGCTTTCACACTCTGTTTTAGACTTCTTATTAAAGGATGTGCTAGATAAAGGGGGCAGGGTCTCAATTGCACCAACAAGGCTAGGACGTGAGGTTTGAAAAACTCAGCCTTTCGGCAAAATCTGAAGCTTTAGGTTTCTTTAGCCTAGAAAACAGAAGGACTGGGGAATGCTTAAATCTTCAATGATACAAAAAGATGGTGTAAGGAAGATAGAGATCAACTATTCTTAATTTCTGCTGAGGCTAAAATAAATTATTTTAATTTGCAGTGGTGGAGCTTTAGATTACACAGAATGGAAACTTCTCAGTACTGATTGTGTTTTAAGGGCTGAAAAATTTTTTGAGACTTTCAAGAGTTAGACAGAACATTGACACCATTGTAAAGGTGCACGTAAAAACTGGCCTAAGTAGGTAACCCCCTCAGTCCCCTAGCCGTGATGTACAGCATAGGAGATCGTAGCTGGACTCTGACAGCAACAGAGCAGCAAGTTAACCCCGTTGAGAGCCGGTCAGCTCGGCCTTTGCGCTGCACTGACGTAGCCAGGGATATCTGGTTCTGTTCATGTAGCTGCCTGGGATGCTTCTGCAAAGATATAACGCGTGTGGTAGAGATGGCGTAAGGATGCCAGAGTCTGTCCTGGAAGCAGGGACTGGTATTAGTCAGGGCTTCTCAGCTTTCTAGTCCATACCCAATTTTTCGTATCAAAAAATCTTGTCTGATTGTAGTATGTGGTTCTTGGAGTGGGGAAGGGTCTTCATGCCTCAGCTGTTTTTCTGGGGTGTTTCAACAGTGAGTTACACCGTGCAAGCTGGCAGGAACAAGCTTAGGTGATTACTGGCGGCTATTTTGAGTTCTGGTTTTCTGTCATTCACTGTTAAAATAATCAGCTCTTTGTGTAATTCAAGACAGCTTGTAATTGATTGAGCCTGAAACCTTATATCTATCTCATTTAGTTTTTCTCTGTACACTAGCTTCTTTCAGGACAGCATCTTTCATCTACCTAGTATTAACGCTAGTAATAGTGCTTTTAAGATGTTGTTAACATTTGCTTGTACTCTTGTATATCGAGATTACGTTCACTTTTCTCTCCAGTACCCTCTGAACTGTGTTTGATAAGCTAATGCGATGCATACTTAGCTCTGTACTCATTGAGGTCAGCCTTGTGTTGAAGCTAGACAGGAAAAAATATGCTGCATTTTCTTTCTAATTATCCAGATTCTTTAGTCTTGGGATTTCAGGTTGTTGGGATTTGTGTCGTCTTTTTAGCTTTGGTAAAGCTGCATGCCACTATGCAATCAATTGACGTTCTGTAGCGAGTGGTAGTTTTATTGCCTACCTTTTTATTTCTGAGAAGTACAGCGTGTACTTCTGGATTCCCTCAGTGTGTGTGTGAATACTTTAATTGGATAGTTTTCATGTTCTCTAAATAGTACCGAGTGATTATTTCCTGGATGTTTTTCAGTTTTATCTAAAGGTGCATTTCAAAGTTAGGAAAATGACTATATGAGGATTAGCTTGCAACTTTAAAACAAGTCTTGGATTCATAAGAAGCCTTTAGCAGGCTCAGAAGCAGGTAAAATAAGAGTGAGCTGTAGCGTACACATCTGAGTCAACGCAGGGTTCGCTTCTCAGCCGGGTAAATTTGCCTACAAGAGACTGTGCTACAAGGGCTAAATTGGTTCTTGTACCTGAGCTAATGCCTTGAGAAGTGGCTTGGGAGTCTCCGCAGCGCTGACCTACCTGAGCCTCGGGCACCTTCTCCAGTCCTGTAGCTACGGTGCAGGGAGAAGCAGTCTTTCCTTTGCTCTGTATTTGGCAGGACTACTTCTGATTTTGAGCCAGCCGGACTGTGCTAACTCATGTGTTTGGAGCAGCTAGAGGTTAGGTGGCAGCTGGAGTCAAAACCTTTTTCTTTTCCTGTCCGGATCTATCCAGCTGCAGGGAGCACTGGACTCAGTTAAAGTGCTTACTTGCATTTTGCTGTGACTTGTAGTAGGAGCTGCTCGCACTGATGAATAAGAGGTGATATTTTTTTTTCTTTCTTTCCTTTTTTCCACCCCCCACTAGCTTTAAACAACAGAGCAGTAGATTAAAGAATTATTTATGCTTGAACATCATAGGGGGGGGAAAAAGATCCTGATTACAAATCCTGATGACTCTTTTGCTTTTTAAATATGCTTGCTATTTTTGAAATTGTCTTAACTCTTGCATACAAAAGGAGGGATGATACAACTTCAGGGAAAAGGAAAAGAACAGTTTTAATAGAAGTTGTGGAGCTCTACTTTGGAGGTTTACTGGAGACTGGCTTTTGAGCTCAGTGGTCACTTTTATCTTAGGTGCTGTTGCAAATGAGAAGAATGCTTATTTTTGTAAGTTAAGGAGGGAAGATTAATCTGAGCCTTCTGTGAAGTGATTTTATTCTTCAGGGTGGTGGAAAGTGCATAAAAGTGAAGTGATGACACTTGTTCAGACAACGAATTGGCTTTTTAACTCTTACTTAATTTGCAGAGGCTAAACTTTTGAAATGCCGATATTCATGCAAGTTTGACACTTTTTAAGGGCCTGATTTTCAAAGTGCTACAAACATGAAATTTGTGCCTTTCTACATTATTTTATTTTGGTCAAGTGAAAGCATACAAAACCAAAACATTGGCTTTCAGTGTTGAGGCCATTGACCATTTATGTCAGTGTCAGAAGCTGAGTTAAAATGTCACCTACAGAAGGGACTCACATTCCAGGTGATTTACAGGAGATGGTTATTACAATTTAGCACAGTGTAATTCCCAGGCTGCTGCTGTGAATTCCTCATGCAGGTGTTTCTTGGGGAGATGAGAGCATGTCATTTGGAAAACCTTGTTCTTTGGGCAACTGCACCTGGTGATATTCAGACTTCATGACTTCTGGCATGAAATGAAGACTAGTCTCAATCCCTACAGCTTCTCTTTTTTGGGCTTTCCGTATCTCCATTGGGGATCTGATACAACACGTGATGCAGTTACCTCTTCAGCTCGTTGTAGGGATTCTGTTGGAAGGCCATCTTATTGCTCAGAGTAAAATTATTAGTGTATAAAGATTTTCTCACATAGTCCCTAGATCTGTTTTGTGGCAGTTGTTGAGATGCAGATTAAATGACAAAGTGACAGTAGTCTTGCAATGAGCTCTTTCAGTGCCCTTTGTCAGTGTCCAGGCTGCATTCACTTGAACTGACTCCTTCATTTAGCAGCTTGCCTTAGCCTAGTCTCTAATTTTAGTTTCATTTTCTTTCTTGACTGAGAAGTTTCTCATGCAGTTTTTCTCAAGTGAAAATAGCTTTGCTAATTGGCTAACGTTACCATTAGGGTTCCCTTTGCTTCTGGTCAGTTCTTTTTTCTTCAGTGTGTGAAAATACTAGCTTTGCTGTTCACCATAGTATAGAAATGTTTTTTCAGAAAAACTCAAATATTTAGACAGCTGTTTCCTTTATTCAGTACAGCACTAAAGAGGATAGTTTTACTACCCTGACACTGTGTTCTTAAACTAACTCATTAATTCATTTGGCTTGTTTTGCTTTCTCTGTACGAAGACAATTGGTTTATGATAGTCTGTTCCCTTATTTCTCTGTGGTGCTTTCTGCTCTTGCTGTACGAGGCACCGCAGGTATTTCGTCAAGGGATTTGGCATGTGTAATATCAAATGATGTCAGAGATGGGACTTGACTTCCCTGAAAACCTGAAGTAGTAACTTTCAGTGTTGTAAATTCGGACTTCATAAATATTTTGTACGTATCTGAAATAGGCTTGTTGTGCTCAAGTGAGACCAGTGTTCTCTTATTAGCCTAGGCGGAGCTCGGCATGGTTTTTCGCATACCATCACTTCTGAAAATCCCCCCCAAAACACACCGAATACTTTCCATGCCAAGTGAAAGGCATTTGTTGTTTATCATCCAATTGGATTTTATGTACCAGCAGTACCTGCTACTTTTGCAGAATGTAAATACCACTTAAATATGTCACATACTTTAATATGCTGATTTAAACTTAATACTTACTTCATATATGCTTTGTGTTTTCAGCTGGCGCATCTTTGCAAATCCTAGAGTCAGCCAAATCTGAAGCACCTCCTGGTAGAGGTTTGCTGAAATCGTTTGTGAGTGGCATTTACTGTCAGTCCCACTTTGGGCGTCACGTACTTAATGACAATTTGTAGTCACCAGAGCAGTTGCATAGGAGTGGGGTTTTTTTTTTGTTTTTTTTTTTTACCTGTAGTTCTATGTAGGCTAAATAATTTTCTGCAGCATGTATTCTATGCTTTCTGAATTAGTAAAACTTTTCATATTTTGGGAGAAATTTCCCCATGTTTGCAATTCTCTAGAACTTTCAAAATATTCTTTACGGCATGCAGAGCTAGCGTGTGAAATGTATGCAATGCAACAGTGCAGTGCTCCCCAAAACAAGGCTTTTGCAGTCTATGGCTTTCTGTGTAGTGAAGCATGGAGTGATGTTCCTCAGTGTGCTGTACCTGTATTGACAGAGATTGTTCTGAATAGCAGATTCATATGACAGAAGCACACTTATATGAATGACCTTGTATATGTTCATGTTCTCTTCCACTTCTCGGATAATTTTAGGAACAATGGCAAATTTGGATAATGGGCTTTGTAGAGTTACCACGTGGCAGTAATGTTCTCCCAGTGGATCTCTCCTTTTCCTAAGAATCTTAACTATTGATGTCCAAAGATGAAGAAACAGTCTCTTTTAAAATATTTTTTTTTAAAAGACTTCCCCATTTTTTGTTTTCCTCAGAATTCTTTAACTATCCTTGTTTTCCCATGATAACTATTTATAGCCAGTATCTCTGTTACTGGGAGGACTCAGCTGGCAGGGCTTGGGGGGGGATTCCTGGAGGTGACATCATCTCATCTGCACAGCAGTCTCCTGCTGGCATGGCAAGGAGGGAAAAACCCTTTACTACAGATGAGATAACAGAGCTTGCAAAACGCCTTTTATAGAGAATACGTGCAAAGACGTAATGTCTTACCCTCTTCTTACTGCCTGAAGACATGATGTCTCAAAACTCTTGTTGCAGGCTTGGTCTTGAATTTTTAAACTGTCCACCCACTCTTTTCTGTCCTGAAGACTCCTTTGTATTTCTTTTCAAGTGGAACTTAAAAGCTTTTGAAGGAAACAGAGGAAAGAAGAGATTTTAACTTCCTTGTCTTCCAAGTGGTGGAACACAAATTGGATGGAATTGAGAAGCTTTGTTCTGACAATAAATGTGCCTTCAGTGGTGGGTAGGTCTAAGGGGGAATACGTGCTTTATTGTCTTTTTTGTCCTATTGGATACTCAGCATCCCTCCTTCTACATATCCAATGATTAGATAGTATCATCAGGAGAAGTGAATGTATATGAGGCACGTATGTAGCTTATTTGCCACCTATATTTTTTTTCTATGGGGGGGAAAAAGGGAAATCAACATTTTCTCCTATTCATGGTAAGCAAAAAAATATTTTTTGACAAGAGGTATGTATGGACCTCATCATCTGGGAAAGTCCAATTACCTGAGGAGGGAGGATAAACCCTCTTGTCCCATCTTGCAGATAAGGATTTGGAGTGGACATGGCTTTTTTTTTTTTTTCCTTTTAAAAAGGGTAATTCTAAAACGCCAAATGGCGTGGGATCCAGCTTTCTGCATTTGAGGTTTGTCTTTGCTGCAGCCCTGAGCTCAGGTAACAGAGCTAAGCAGAGAGGCAGAGAGAGTGACCAGTAGCAAAAGTAGCACTCGGCCTCCCCAGAACAACTTTTGATTTGCAGGACGGCAGGCCTGAACAGCAGCTGATGAGCTGTTGAAACTTGAGCAATTGTATCCCCACTTCACTTGTCTGAGTGCCAGAGCATTTGAACTCCGACCCACCTTCCCCTTCATTGTGCCCCAGTGGTCCAGCAAACTCAAATTAAGGTAGTGCTTGCTCTGGAGATCATACTTGTGGCGAATCAGGTATCGGGGTGGGGATAAAGCTGTAGCTAAAATGTTGAGGAGACAAGTCCTTTTTAAAATAATATACCTACAGTGACCTGTGCGTTTCAGGAATGTTTGTGTGACAAGTAGTTTGGAAGAGGTGCTTTTTTAAAAACAACCTGTTCATTGATACGATTGATGTTATGACATTTATTGCTGCTGGCAGGACCAGAGGAGTATATAGATATGCATCAAATGGAGGTATTTAGGAAGTTACTTAAAATGGCAAGTATGACTCCCTGCTTCCCTCCCCATTTTGGTTCCATTTTGAGGCATGAAGTGATCTGCTTAGCAAGGCAAAAACAAATGAATGTTTGTAATAAGGATATGTTTGTATATTAGTTTTTGTCTACTTCAAAAGGACTGATTCTTGCTTCTTGATTCTTGTGCAAGTCTCCAACACAGACAGCTAAAGGTGTGTAGGGGAAAGGAGGTGGTCAACGCAGCAGCTGTAGGGCTCCTCCCGCTCCTGTCGTTCCCTTCCAAAACCAAGGCAGGGGAAGAAAGCCAATTTCTTGGCCAAAAAATATCCTAGAGTTTTCTAAAGGCAAAAAGATTTCAGCCTCAGCTGTCGAAAGCTGATCCTGAGATACCGCTGATGAAGCTTCTCACAGAAGAGCATGTTGAAGAGCATGGTGCAGGTGACAGCTGACCTACTTACTGAAGCCTGGTTGAAGAGCAGTGGCCAGCCCTGGTGCTCGTGAGGGATGCGGATGAGCGGCTGCCCCCACCGCCCCACGGGGACCCTGCCCCGGCTGCCTGCCCTACAGGAAATCTTCTGTCTCCTCTTTGTAATTAGTGGCAGTGTTTAAACCAGCACGCTGGCAACAGCTTGGTGCTTTAATAAAAGCCCGTACCCAAGGGAGGAGCGATAAAAGGGGCACGGTTCGCAAAATGGCTGCGTGGTTTAAGCTTGTGTGAAAGGATGGTGTCTGGTGGCTGAGAAGTTGTAGTACTGTGCAGGTGATACTACTTAACACAGTGACTTGCATGTCCATTAAAATATATGTATTTCTCTTAAGTGTCATATTAAAAAATTCAGTTTGCTTCATCCCTTTTAAAGCTCTTCAAAATAAGATTCAGCTGCTTAAGGTGAAGTGTGCGTTCAGACTCCTGTACTACCAGTCATGATTAACTCTCCTCTCTTACCTTGATAATTGCTTCAAAGAACACATTAATTCCCATCAAATGTTAGCAGAGACCAATCACTCTGGGATCCTAATTTACTTGTTTTCGGAATTGCAGTTGGAGGGAGAAGGACCAAGTACACACATCAGTAGGAGTTTCATTATTGCTGCTTGTATGTCAGTCGTTTAACTTAAGTGAAACTGGAAATGTATTTCATGCCTTGTGCTCTCTCTGGCAGCCATCCTGAGGAAGGAAAACAATTAGTTCCTCTTCATATCACTGGGATGTGAGTGTGTGCTTGAGGCTGAGTGCACGTTGGAGTGCTTTCTTCAGCCCGGGCCATTAGTCATACCGTGCAGCTCAGTCATTTTCTTTGTGAAGAAGTGATGTTTTTATGAACCTTAAAATAAAGGGAATAATGGCTGCGTACAGTGCAGCTTCTTAGATTTTTTTTTTTTTTTTGTTAGGCTTTTATCCTATTTCTATGAGAAGAGGTAAAGAAGCAAAGAGACAAATTCAACTGCCCAAAGCACAGCTTTTACCAGTATGAAGGCCAGCATTCCCTAGCTGGGGCTTGTGAATGTGTGGAAAACAGTTAATATTGCTTTCAGGTAAAACAAAGTTCTCTCCCTGTTCCATATCTCTGTATTTTTAAAATAAACCCCAATGTGTGCAAATAGATCTGAAATCTTTGCTTTGACAAATTCTCCTAGGGGCACTTTTTTGCTTGATGGCAATTTTGTTGAGTCAAAATTTTGTGGGTTGGACCAACTTGAAAACAATATTAGCATAAGGCAGAAGAGAAACATGTTTGTTGATTAAAAAAGGAAAGGAAGAGGGCTAAATATTTTCAACACCCATTAAAGGCAACTCTTCACTGTTGCTTGAGTTAATGAAGACATTGTGTCGTGTAAAGCAGCTCATGTTGGTGTCCAGATGCAAGCTGCTGCTCTGGAATCCTCTGAATTCAGCCCTAATATGGCATATTAATTTCTGACTGTTCAAAGGGTGGATCCCAACATCAGTGGACAAGGGAAGAGCTACGGATGATGTCTGTCTGGAATTCTGTAAGGCTTTTGACACGGTCCTACACAACATCCTTTCCTCTAAATTGGAGACGTGAATTTGATGGGTGGACTGTTCCCATCTATGCATGGTCGCATCCAGAGGGTAGTGGTCAATGGCTTAATGTCCAGATGGGGATCAGTGACAAGTGGTGTCCCTGAGGGGTCCATATTGGGACCAGTACTGTTTAATGTCTTTATCAATGACACGGACAGTGGGATCAAGTGAACCCTCAGCAAGTTTGCAGACAACACCAAGCTGAGTGGAGCGGTTGACACGCCTGAGGGACTGCTGTCCAGAGGGACCTGGACAGGCTTTAGAAGTGGGCCCTCATAAGGTTCACCAAGGCCAAGAGCACCTGGGTCGGGGCAACCCCTGGTATCAATACAGGCTGGGGGATGAAGAGCAGCCCTGCTGAGAAGGACTTGGGGTACTGGTGCATGAAAAGCTGGACATGAGTCAGCAATGTGCACTCGCAGCCCAGAAGGCCAACTGTATCCTGGGTTGCATCAAAAGAAGCGTGGCCAGCGGGTGAAGGGAGGTGATTCTGCCCCTCTGCTCCTCTCTGATGAGGCCCCACCTGGAGTACTGCATTCAGCCCTGGAGCCCTCAGCACAAGAAAAATGTGGAACTGTTGAAGCGGGTCCAGAGGAGGACCATGAAGATGATCTGAGGGCTGCAGCACCTCTCCTATGAGGACAGGCTGAGGGAGTTGGGGTGGTTCAGCCTGGAGAAGAGAAGGCTCCAGGGACACTTTATTGTGGCCTTTCAGTACTTAAAGGGGACCTACTGGAAAGATGGGGACAAACTTCAGCAAGGCCTATTGCGATAAGACAAGATGTAATGATTTTAAACTGAAAGAGGGTAGATTTAGACTAGATACAAGGAAGAATTTTTTTTTTAATGAGGGTGATGAGACACTGGAACAAGTTGCCCAGAGACATGGTAGATGCCACACCCCTGGAAACATTCCAGGTCAGGTTGGACTGGGCTCTGAGCAACCTGATCTGGTTGAAGATGTCCCTGTTCATGGCGGGGGCGTTGGACTAGGTGACCTTTAAAGGTCCCTTCCAACCCAAACTGTTCTATGATCCTGTGATTATTCCTAAGTGGTACTGTACTATCTGCTATATTGAAATACAGTAGCTAACTTCTGACCCTCAGACATCTTTGCAGAGTTGGAATTTTTTTTGTGTGTGTGCGTATGTGAGTCAAGCCTGCTTTTAGTCAAATAATAGCTATATTTGAAGTCCTGTAGTCATTGTCAAGGCGTTGGCTTCTAATTTTCTGCATCCTGTAATATTACATCAACCTTGCAATTTGTGCTGGAAGGTGAAAAAGCTACATGAAATTTCTGGTAATTATTAGCCCACACATTTAGGGCCATTGGGAGTAGCCTTCCCACCTTCCAGTAAGTATCATACTGGGGTTTTGCGCACATTGCCAAGCATATACTAATCTGTAAAGAATATTATTCTAATAAAGAATAATAAAAAAGAATAAAGAATAGTATCCTAATTGCAGTTAAGCTACATCTTTTTAAGAAGTTTATTATTATTGTATGATGAGTTTTGCTTTGGTTTTAGTATCTTGTCAAAGTCAATAACTAGCAGTTGACAGTGTCTTAAAGAGCAGAGCGATACACACTAAGTATTTTCTCTCTAGTTGGGCAAAATTGGACTTTTGAGTGCAGATAGAGAAAGGTTGGGACCATCTCTGTAAGAGTACTAGTGCATGTGGCCCTCCTGAGATCAGGTTTGGGGATCATTAGGGCAGCAGCTGCATTGGCAGTAAAAACAACTATAGGCAATGATGTCGGAGTTTTAGTACAACTATTTTGTATTTGAGAATTTGCAAATACAGCACTGTACACCTCCAGTATTCAGGGAAAAAATACTTTCTGGAATTTTGGCATGGCCCCAGATTTTATTTCCCTGGGGAGCGAGCGCTGTTTCAGAGTGTGTTGCAGTGGGAAAGGGGATGTTGGAGAGCGATGCTGCTGCTGCCTGCAACAGCATCCTTGAAAAACCTGCACAGCTGTGAAAAATTGGCAGAGATGGGCGGGGGGAGAAGAGGGTATTGCTTACCTTGACAAGGACATGAACATTGTCTAACAGTGCCACCCAGTGATGTCTGCCATAACAGCATGGGAGAGCAAGGCTGTCCGTGGGTGTGGGAAGGGGGACAGGCTGGGGACCAAGCCCTGTGGACACGAAGCACCAAGCTGCAGGCAGTACAAGTTTTGCTGGTGCTTAAGCGATCTTCTGTGAGTTGCAGATTTGAAATGAGGGAGATAAAGCTACCTGTTGACAAGATCCATCTGCTTTCGGCTTGAAGGGGTGTCTTATTTAAATGTGCGCGTGTGGGATTCAGCTTTGAAGCTGGGTCTCAGGAGAGATGATTTTTGGAGTGTACAAAATGCGGTTAGTTTCACATGCCTTGTTCATGTGCGGTAGCATTAAACTGACAGCACAGTCGTGTTGCTGTGAGTGTGGCAAGAGCTCGGTTTAGCTCTTTGACGCATATGTAGTCCGTGTGTACTAAGAACACAATCATTTTGAGACGGGGCTCAGTGGCCCAGTGTGGCAGTAATTGAGCATAACTGGCCTGTACAATCAGATCACCACTGAGTATTTCTTACTGATCTAAACCATAGATCAGTCTTGAGCAAACATGCTTATCTCTTGTGTTTAAAAAAACAACATGAACAAACAACCAAGGTCATTTCTGAAGTGTTGCAAGAAAGAAGAGAGACTGTATAATACCAGCTTTAACTGGTATCTGTCCTGCTGTGTCTTCCCAGATACTGTGCTGGAGAACAGCACAATCTAGACAGCTGGAGTTTGACTTGCAAGTGCTGAGTTCAGGGTTGGAATTATGCAGAACTGTAATTTTTAAGCCCGGAAAGCCACCTGGAGAGGTGGAAAGGTGACGGGGCTCTGCACAGGGAGGCATAGCATTTTAAGACTATAACAGCAGCTATCGTGTTTTTTGGGGCCATGATACAGACAGATAGGAGTGTTTTCACAAACAAACCATTTGTATTCAAAACTGTAAGTGGAGATGACATGAAGTATAAGATTAATGTGTGTTTAAAAGAAAAAGACGCTTAACAGTGTGGTTGTGGTCTGAAACTGAAAAGGATGGGGTTTATTATTATTCGGCACTTTAATTTCAAGCCAGATATAGTCAATAAAAGTCACTGCAAGGCTACAGAAAGACGAGCTGCCGCCTTTTATGGTTCACGCTTTTTAATAGTATCTGGCTCTGAAGCATTTTGGGAAAAAAGGGAAGAAAGTGTTCTGAGTACTGGTGATATCACTGGCTAACTTCTATTATTTTGCCTACTTTAATATATGAAATTCATTTGTTATTGCTTCAGACTGTAGAAGATTAACATGCATTTTAACATCACAAGTGGGAGTTAAATGTTTGTGTATCGTGCTTCGTAGAAATACTTTGAGGAAAAGAGGAATAAACTGGATACTTAGCTTTTTCCAGAGATCAGTGGTAAAGTTGCCAATAAGTACGTAAGCTAGCAGTGCTATTTCAGAAGAATGTGTTTGATTTTTGGGGGTGTATGTGTTGATAGTGTTAAAACAGATAAAACAAATACTCTTGAAAAAGCTTTACTCTTTTTTTCTTTTTGTGGATGATACATATAGTGTTCTTTAAAAACTCTCGGAACTGGAGTCTGAAGGCAGGTGCCTTTATGTAGATCAGGCTTTTCTGCATCCAATAAAATTTCGGTACTGACACTTGATCTCTAAAAACTGCTTCCTCATAAGACAGGACTAAATCCTCAATTTTGTTTTGTAAGCTGTGCAGAGTGAAAGTAAAAATTGCTTGTAGGCCTTTTTAAACTCTCACACCTTTTGAATTTCTGGAATGGTGGTCAAGACCTAAAGGGATGTCTTTCCAACTCTCATCTTTGAAAATCTGGAGGTACAAGCTGAGTTTGGCTTTGGTGCTGTCTACATGCAATTACCTGAGTCCACTGATAAGTGGAGTGTCCCTCCCCAGTTTTATTACCCTGCCTTGGGACTAATAGGGTTGGGGGGGGTGTGTGCACAAACTCCTCTTGTGTTCATAGGGGACAGTGGTACCACAGAGAGAGGTCCCCAGCCAAATGGGTCCAGAGCGCTGCCTGAATGTGAGACTGCCTCATCTGCTGGAAGCACACGAGGAGACTGGTGCTGTTTCACTTGCAGAGAGTTGCTGCGAACCTTCATAAACTCTAATAGGCAGAATTTGAGAATTTTCATTTAGTGCTCTTCTCTTGCCTGCAGTTGTGTTAGGGTGGAAGAGAAGGAAGAGCATTAAAGCTCTGCATTATTTCAAAATCCAAAGGGATAACTGTGATCAGCTCTGCAGTTTGGGACTTGGCTATCAAGTTTTTCCTTTATGAAATAAAATCTTAAACTAAATAAGCGCTAATTGTATTCTTGACTATATAAGCGATTTTATTGGGGACGAAGTTAAGTGGAGTAATTACTACTTTAGATGTTAAAACTTTCAGGTGGATTATTCAGTCTTTTAACGTGGGCAATATAACTTGATGTAACATGCTGTGTTGCTGCTAAACTTCCCCATTTGACCTCATTTTGATAGCAGCACTGTTTTTAGCCCCTATTAAGCTTAGCAGTGGCTCAGAGAACTGTTGGGTTTTTTTACTTAAAGTTAATGAAGAACTGTCATGACTCTTGCATTTCAATAATCAACTTCCAAAAGAAGCCACTGCTGACCCTTTTTTGGATGATGGGATCTCCTCTGTACCATCTCTGGTTCCTCTTGACTTAAACATTTGTTTCTAATGATAGTCGATGTTGAATCTTTGGTGTATGAATGTTCTGTGGCATTTTGCATTAGTGAAGTCTGAAAAACACACTACATAGGATATATTGGC
>NW_009648444.1:3894941-3930878 GCF_000708025.1 Charadrius vociferus
GCCATCTACATTCAGGGACACATTACAACTACTGTTCGTGTGTGATGGTCAAGATCTAGTACTGGTTTCTCCATAATGAGGCTGTTACTCTTTCTGGAGTTATGCTTTCTGGAGTCCAGTATTAACATCTATACGTGTGCAAGCATAATGAGCACTTTTCTTCAGTAAAGGCTGTTGTTCCTCTGTCTCTTCTTTTAATGAAATGTGTGCTAAGTGAAACGGTGTAGTAAATTTTAAAAATGTTTCCCCAGCTCACACAAATGATAGCTCTTTCTGGTGGGAGAAAAAAGATACAGGTGAACTCTTAGTAATGTATTTTTTTTCAGAATAGTGTTTCACAGTATCAAACATTTAGACTTGACTTAGTCTCACTGTCTGAATTCTGGTACTTAGCTTTATTTTGGCATTTGTTCTAATACGTTGCGTAACTAAAGTTAACCAAATTTTTTCCTCTTGGTTTCTTAATGCCAGATTTGTAGTAACATGCTGTGCGTGTACCAGGACACGAGTGTGTGTAGGTGTTTTGGTCCGTGTTAGTTCTTTACTCAGATAACTGTTAGCACTATTCAAGTATTTGCTTTCCTAGCTGAGATTTGCTTGTTCCTGTTGGGTTTGAAAGAAGTCGTCTGGTGCCATCTGTTAGTTTGAGACTGCTGTATAGTTGACCTTTGTAATCCTTGTCAGATGTAGCCCAGTGCTGCCTTTGCTGGAAAGTATTTCATAAGGGAGGCTTCTTCCCCTCCCTACCCATTTAAAAGCAAACCTGGATGTTTTCACTATTTTGTGGGGTTTAATTATGATTGTATGTTTTGCAAAGGCTATTCCCACGGTAGAGGCTTGATCAGTGTGTAGGCTCCAAAACTACATCTGCTTACTGTTTGCTGCTGCATGCAGGCCATCGTTTTGGTCTGTCATTTCTTTTAGTTTACAGCACTGTTCAAAATACAAGAATATATAGGAAACTTGTTAGGTTTGTTCTGCAGAAGTGTGGTTAGCTTTAAATTAGTAAACAACTAACCTTTTAACCCCTTAATACAAAACCTGGAAAATCTTTTATTAAAAGTCTGTGTGCAGTCTTCCTACTACAAAGTGAAGGGAAAAAAAGGCACTAAAGGAATATGTGAATTGTGTAAACAGCAAAATTCTCAATTTTGAGCAATTTCTGTGTTGCTGTCTTGTTAAGGGACCGATCTCTGTCTTATTGAAAGGTCCGTCAGAATTTCAGTTCAGAATGTGAACTCTCAAACGAGAAGCCTGTGATGCAGATTCAAATACGTGCCACCATTTAAAACTTAGTTACACTTAGAATTAATTCTGGTATTTATGATGACAATACCATAGTACCTAAGAAAAAAACCAAAACAACCAAGTAGAAAAGTCCAGCAAAAGAAATAAGTCTTAAAACACCTGCATTTTCAAATAGAATTGGTTTGGGAATATGAAATGCTTATACATGAGATAAAACCATTGGCATTCATAGTCTTTAAGTACTTGATACTGCTCTTCCCCAAACCAAAGTTGTTCAGTGTGCTTCAAATTATTTAATGCACCTTAGTGATAAAAATGGAAGACTGCAACAAAACAAAGCAAGAAAACCAGCAACCCCCCCAACCCTAAATGAACTGCTTTCTCAGAAACACGGCTGTACATTTTCCTATCTAATTCAAAACATTTTATCCATTCCAGTCAAATAGTAGAACATTGGGTATGTATTTGTTTAAGATTTTTAAGCTCACATCTGTTAAAATGTTCTTTGTTTTCATAGCTAAGTTTTTCTTTTCCCCCAATATGCTTTAAATTATGACATTTCTTTCAGTAATTGAGCTGGGAATTAGCAAGACTCACAGTTAATTGTGCATTTCTAAGCAAATGTGTAAGCCTCTGACCAGTCTTCAGTTCCTTTACCATTAGTGTATTTTGGAGGAATTAGGTTGAGTAAAATGGTATGGTAATTTTTCATACTGAACTGCTTTTCAGAAATGTGTTGACCTGTGTATTAGTTAATTGAATTGTTGGACAAATTAATTGAAGCTAACTAAGTAATAATAATAACTTAGAAAGTCTGATGTCTTAATGGTATTTGAGATATGTATATGTGCATGAAACTGTCTATATGGAGTTTCCTATAGGCCTGAAGAATATGCCACATATGGGGATCAACCAAGGTGATGTTTACACCTTGGGGATCACCAAGGTGATGTGTAAATATAACAAAGATGTGTATCAGTGGAAGAAGAGAGAAGTTCCAAAATGTAGACTTAAATACAAGTTGGAGGCAGTCTAGTTTTATAGATAAATAACTGTACAAAAATGCTGATCGTCTTAAGATGATTAAACCTTAACATCTGCATGTTAAATTGCAGAAACAACCTGCATGATAAAATGAAAGTAGTAGTAATTGTCCTCCTCTTAAGCCAAATGAGTTTTGTGAAGTGGAAGTGCCTAATACATAGCAGGGTTTCATAATGGAAACAGCTGCAGGAGCATCTCTGCTTTGATAATATATTATCAATAGAAAATAAAGACAATGATTAGAAAAATTATTCTGGCTTTTTGATCCAGAAGAGACCTGCTGGCTCAGAAAACAAGAGTCTTGCTCGACAAGATGGGTACATTTACGGGAAGCACTGTAATGTAAGTGATGTGGAAAGGTACATGGGGCATAATGTTATTTAAGCCATATTGTAAAATTTTTCATGCTTTTATACCTAATATTAGAAAATGTATATATTTTTCAGTGAAACTGTATGAGAACAATAGTCAGCCTTAGAGAAGTTACTGTGCAACAATACTTTCTTAAATATTTATCTGAAATAACTTTTGGATAGGAATGAGATCGATATATATAAAAAAAATACATAGAGTCTATTGTGTGTATGCACACTAAATTATTAAAATCATATCTATGAAATATATTAAAAAAAGGTGGCTTTTATGTAGTGGCCACTGAATAACACCGATACAGTGACCACTGCATAAGAGCTGCCTGTGCTGGGCAGTATTGCCAAAACTCAAACTGTAACTGCAAATGTTGATCTCCGAAGAAAGTCAGGAGCTGATGTCCTCTCCCTGCCGTGGCAGTGCTACCTTATCACTGTTTGGGCTCTCCTCTCTGTTTCTGAATATAGAAATACTTGGTTGGTAATGAACTAGCAGTTGTTAGTCCTCTGGGAAGCTGCATACGTGAACTCTACAGCTTGATGGCAAAAGCAGAGCACCGTACGCGTGGCACCGCTGCCAAAATTAGCAGAGCAGTAATGGCAACTGACTGGGAGTCTGGAGGGATTTTTTTAAAATGGCAAAAGGAGGAGTTACAGAACTGGGAAGGACCTCTTCTGGAGCACTGAATCCGCTCATCTGTCACTTCCACCTCTGTTGCAACCCTCTCCAGAAATGGTTCAAACTCCACTTTAACACTGTTGAGATTTGTTTCTCTCTCTACGTGGATTCAAAGACTGTGTGAGACCTTTTCAGTCCTCATGTCTGGCAAACTTCGTATTTATGACCCAATTTATACCCATTTGTTCTCTGGTCAGCACTGTGCACCGGCTTCTCTCCAGCCCATCTTTCCCCTTCACTGCTCAGATCTCTCTACAATGGGCAACCATCTCCCTCCCTTCTCCCCGCTTTCATTTTGCGTTGCAGGAGGCGGCAAACTCTTTTAGCTTCTCATAAAACAGAACCAGGGTTGCTGTGATCTCCACAGCCCTGCTCTGCGCCTGTTGGGGTAGGAATTTATTTCTTGATCGCAGGTGACCAGAGCTGTACGTGGTGCTCCAGGTGATCGCTCACCACAGCCTTCCCAATTACTGTGTCTTGAACTTGCCTCATATGTTCCAGGGCTGTACATATTAAATAATTCATGCTGTTTACTGCATTTCTTTCCTCTTTCTCAAATGTATTTAGAAACAGCAAGACTGAACGTATGTCGTTTATTTAAGCAAGGAGTAACCTGATGGTGAGGGTCTGGAACCATGGCACATTTTGAAATTACAAAACTTGACAAATAGCAATATGAAACTTGGACTAATAAAATGAAATTAATTTAGTGGAGTCTTTCAGGACAAAAAGCAGAAGACCCTCAAACCTCTGCTGGGAAACAGATATCAGTAACAAGAATTAAAGTTATTACTTGATATTTTTCAAGCTGGACTGTGCAAAATATCCTAAATAGGAACAAAATCCTGCCCTGTCAGGAGAATGCTCTGGGTGATGCAATCGGTATTTTTTTTTAACCTCAATATTTCTGTAATATACCATTGATATTCACTTCAGAAAATCGTGTACAAAGGCAGCCTGAAATAAATAGACTGCAGTGGAAACACAGCCTAAAAATGGTCTTGGCTGTGATACGCCAAGTCTCTAAGTGCAGTAACCAGCTTGAGGGGAATCATCAGCTGGTTCTTTGCACATCAGAAAATGCTCTGTAGCAATTTTGGCATTCAGAATATAGTACTTGGAGACCTTGAGTACTTGCCTTTGGCACTGTGGGAATACACACCTCAATTTTTTTTGTCAAGCTTTTGTTTCTCCTTTCTTTCTTGGGGGAAGGGGGGGCATATTGGAAAGCAAACAAAACTTTCTATTTTTAATACTTGCTGTTGTCAGGAGACAACAAAACCCAATAAAATTCAAAGTAATTCTTACCCGCTGAATGCCCAGCCTAGCAAAGACTACAGAAATGTTACCTCTAGACTCTACATAATTGTTATCACTGTGGATGCGATGCATTTACTTTTGCATCAAACAAGATTTTTTTGTTTACTCCGCTTATCTCAAAAACTCCACGTGATCTCTGCAGTAATGGTAGTGATAAGCATTGTTTACAAAAACCTGTTGAACGTGGCATGAACTCTTAGAGGCGAGGGGGAGAAATTTAACAGCAGGGCAAATTTTGCAAAATTAACACCCGAAGTTATACAGGTAGGAATTAGATCAGAATTCCTAGCCTGGGAATATGCTGAACCCCTCATCCTGGAATTTGGGCTGGGGGCACTGGATTGCTCATGGATTGTCGTAGATGCCTGTGTAGGGATGGAACTACAAAAACCTGCTTCAAGCTACATGATTGGAAACGGCGATCTCAAACCTCGTAAGACTCTCTCTCTGGTTGCCTGGACTGTGTGTGTTGGGAGCTGCGGCATGCGGCTCGGCGGGCTGAGTAATTTGCTGCAGTGGAAAGGTAAAATGCAATAATGTCTTCCTACTCTGTTTCTGAAGAAACACTTTAGGTATATGAACTAGAAAATGACCTAATGTTTTTTGTTCCTTTAAGTTATCACGCGTTGACCTTGTGGTTTCAACACAGAATTTACAGTGGCAGGAATTCTACTTCATAAATCGTGACAAGTCTCCTTTTAATTAATCTAGGTATTTTTCTCTGAGGGTTAATAAGTAATTTCTAGTTAGTCTAGCAGAAAGTTTGCTTGACAGTTCTATTCTTTGTTTGCAGAATTTTGTGCCCACAACGAATACTTCACGCAAACTTCTCTGTAGCAGCCAAATGTAATCTACAGGATCAAAGATTGTATCACATGTTTAAAATTCAGTTCAGTTTTGCAGTTGGGAGCTGTAAGTCCACAATTTGCTCATGTGATTGTCTACTTTCAACAGATAATACCCTTCATCTAGGGAATAATTTTTAAAGAAATCAGAGAGATTCGTGCAGCTTCTTGCAGGTTTTTATCATGAGTGAGTCATTCTGGTGGTGCGGTCCCTCCCCACCACAGGACCAGTGAAAATCTTGGTTTTGGTCTAAACCTGCAATGAGATGTGTCCAAACAACTTCCTTCCTTTTCCTCTTCATCCTGGAAAACTCCAAGCTCAACACCTAATATGAACTGGGCAGAATTTTCAGTTGGTGCTTGTGGCAGGAAGTGCAAGTTTAGAAACACTAAAGTATTTCTGGATTCATTTTGATTTTACGTAGTGGTTTATCTGTTGCAGAGATGATATTTCAAAAGTTGAGGAGAACTTAATGTTGGCATGTAGAAAGAAATCCAATGTTTTGTCCTAAGATTTCCATTGGTTCAAGTTTTCTTAGTCGAAACAAAGTATTATTTAAGCCAAATCAGGCTGCATAAATTCCTAGTTTTCCCTGTTTTCTGTGTAACATTCCTGGGAGGGTAAGTTTCAGTGAGGTGCTGGTCAACCAGAGCTTGTTTGCTGCCATGATGCTCTCACAGCTAGTTCTGAAAATTTTTACTGCTGGAAAAAGAGCAGAAGAAAGCAAGAAGACTGATGTTTGATGGCAATTAATCTAAGAAAACCCCAAACTTGTTGGCAATCTAGAGAAGTAATCTGTTTGTAGTATAATGACTCTTCAGCAATGATTTCTCAGCCCATCACCAGCTTCTGTTTAATGGGGAGAGTACAGAATGTGCCATTTTTCAGCTCATAGCCCTTTCCTTCTCTCTCCCAACAGCATCCTCCGAGCTGACTCCCCATCCTTGACTAACTTTCATACTGGTGTGTCCCACAGCCTTGCGGTCATGATGTTTTTATCGATCGCCCTCCGGCTGGCCGAGGAGTGCTGAGCAGCAGGCAGGGGCAGCTGGCAACCTGCATGTCGGGGAGCTCAGCTCCACTGGTGTTGCCCTAACTGGCAGCTGGCCACAGTGAGCTGCTGGGCAGCAGCCCACTGCAGCTTTTGGACTTGGCACGGCGCAGCTGCGGTCTCAGGTAGCAGAGGAAGCAAAGTGGTGGTTTCAGGCCTGTTAGGAAAGAGGAAATTCTGGTTACTGCTCTTCAGAGTTGAACAGAAACCTTTGCTTCATACACCTGAGTGAGCATCGTGGGAGGACTTGTTGCACCCATTCCAGTTTTGCGTTTCTTTTTGTTGTTCCTTCCCAACCCTGACAAAAGAGATGCAGTAAATGGGGGAGGCAACTGAAGTAAGGCTTCAGAGGAGGTCTGGGAGCCCAGAGGAGGGAGGGTGGTATTCTGACACCAGTTGGTTCTTGCAGAAGTGGCATAGGAGATGTAGACTGGAAGACAAGGAGGTAGCCTGCTGTCAAGGTAATAACAAAAGGAAACTGTCAGGATCATCTCATTTCTCATTCACCCTTAGTTAAATTTTGTTTGCTTAAATATGTATATAACAGAAGGTAAAGTTGTTGCAAGCTGACTAAAAAGTCTTTCTCTAGCTAGGATTTTCTATAACCCCTTCTACAAGAGGTTTTCAATAACAATTTCTGCTTCTTAGTGGTAGAGATGCTGCACTTTTTTCCTGAATAGAGCTTTGGGTAGCCTGTTGCGATTGTGGCATTCCAATAAAGCTGATGGGATTTTAGTGTCTTTTTGTTAATTAAAATAGAAGAGGTACAGGTATATTACAAATGAAAGTTGTGTCGCCCCTATGATGTTGCAGGTGTATGATTGTATTGGAGTGAGTGGGAACAAGCTACCAAAAGTACTTATTTATGGTCATAACAGGAAAGAAGATGACTCTTTGCTTCAACAGTTACTGGTCCCTGTCTTTAATCTTTAATTAACTCTGTGAATTTGACTGGATCTGCAAATAGCAGATGGTGAAGTGTTGCCAAATTGCCGCTCATCATCTGCTTCTCACATACATAATTTGTAAGAATATAAGTATAAAGAAAATATATCAGAAGTCCTCAGTACAGTATTCCCTGATAGCAGGGGGTTGTGTTCGTTTTTCTTCTGGCAATTAAGTTTTACAGTGAGCAAGAGATTAAATAAAGCACTCACACAAAAGAACGCTTTCGTGATCGATTTTTGAGAACAAGCAAATGTGCATCTATTCCAAAACTTTGCATTGTACTAAACGAAATGAATAATTGATCTTCAACTGTGTGATGTTCAGATGAAATGGATCATGATCTACAGATTAAGTATTTTGTTTATTTCTGGTGCTAATAAATGATGCCTTTTGTTACTTGCAGTGGTGCTTCTGAACTCTGTCTGGGTTGTAGTAGTTGAGCACAAAAGAGGAAAGAAGGCTTCATTAAATGCAAGAGTCCCTTTTGGGTTTGGGGGGAGCGTGGTGGCTCCAATTTTACCCAGTAGAAATACACGAAATTGTACTGTCAGCTCTGAGGAAAGCTGGAATCGTAGACTGTTGTCTTGACAGCATCTATAAAAGCTCTCCTTGGTTACTGAATATCTGTTATTACCTTTGCAAGAAAAAATATAACCACAAACTTAAAAGTAAAATTGAAATATTGAGAAAACTCACTGCTTGGCCAGTCAGTCATCTCCTGATTTAAGGGTATTTCATATGCAAGGCTGGTTTTGCATTATGTTTTCAAGGCATTGCTCTGTAGATGGTACAATCCTCAACTTTGCACTTGCTGTAATTCAAATAGGATTGCAGCTGTGGGGTTAAATCAGCAGGTCTTTTTAAGGCAGCGATTTGAAGCTTAATGGTGGGGGCTTGACCATGTTAGTTCTAAAGATGGCCTCACCGTCCTCTTATTTAGGGGTCATTTAGAGTCCTGCAAGTGGGACATGCGCGTATGAAAACTTGCAAGGTGGGGGAGGAAATTGCTTCTGTCCTTTAAGAATTTATTTAGTTGTAGAAGCTTTTTATACCAGAAGAAGAAGAAATTAGCCCACATTTTTATCCTAGGAGCAGAGCCTTACACCACTGAAATGGTTTAACAAGCGCACAATTGAGCAAGATATGTCCTTGGAAGCAACAGAGTTCAGGGAAAGACTTGGGGGAAGGAGGGGGGAGAATGGATAAAAAACCCTACTCCTTTTATCTGTACTCTTTGGCAATATTTTATTAATGTTTTTTTTATGGCTTCTTAACTTTTCAATTCCATTATAATTAAGTTTGCATTTAGAGCGTACCCATTACCTCTAACTGATATTTGTCATGCTGTCAGGGTTTTATACTTATTTTTGCTGTCTAGTAATAGACATGTGGAAAGCTACATTTTGAGTATATGAGTTGAAAATGAAGGCATTAATTTTGCCTTCTTCAGAGATCAGTCTGTCGTGTCACTGAGAAAAATCTGTTTCCAAAAGAGCTAGTCACCCTGAGCTATGTTCTAATGGGCTTGGGGGGGGAAAGAAAGGATTCCTGACTAGGAGAAAGTAAAATATGTTTTGCTGAGTGTGGTTCAAGAGGCTGCTTGACTTGAATCAGATTAAACCTCAGAGCTCAGATGGCGTCAGTTGTGTTGGTGGGAGGCTGGTGGAAGGTGACAGTTTTTCCTGCTGTATCTATTATGCATGTGGGTAGCATGGTTGCCATCTTCTTCAAAATAAATTTACATAAAAAGCCATAGATAGGAGAAAAAGCTTCTCATTTCTGATTACTGTCATGTAAGCATTCAAACCGAATAGGTGGACAGCCCAACTCTTACATTCAGAGGTTTATGTGTACTCCTGTCACGTTGCACTTAACCAGAGGACAGACTGTGACCGGTGGGGTTTTTGTTTTAGTTTGTTTTGCTCTGCTGACTCAAATCTTTTAACTGACTTTATTGCTGAACCTGTGTGATGGTAGCAGCTAGAGGCCTTAGCTGAAAAGGAGAGGCTGTTTTATGAGGTACGTATAGAGACTTGGGGCTGGATTCATCTTGCCCTGTGTCTCCACCTCAGCTAATGGCTTTCCTCTGCTTTTCATAGGCAGTGGAGAGCAACGAGCATGTGGGGCACAAATCCAACCTATTTAAGATTCATACTGTAGAATGAGGTCTATCATGCTGTTGAAATGCTGATAAAGGGAGTCCAAAGATACTAGGTTAGTCACGTGTATCTGTAGGTAATCATATGTTAGGGATGAGCTTTGCCTGGATGGTCTTGCAGTTGAAGTCTCTGCTCTGGGAGCATGTTCCACTTTAGAACAGTGTCTCAGCATTTGTTACGTTGATGGAATATTCCAAGGGGACTTGAAAAGGTGTTTAATGTAGATCTGTCTGGGATGATCACTGAGGTGGTTTAGTGATCTGGGTTCTGATTTGCCTGGGTTCTCAGATGAAATGCAGAGTAAGCAAGCAAAGAGTATGGGAAATTGGGGAAATTTGCTTGCAGTCATGGAGCAGGTTCGTGACGGAACCAGAAGTGTTTAGAGCATATGAGAGCCAGTCCTCTGAACTTGAACTAACTTTTAGGTTCATCTAACAAAGCATAAAGAAAGAGGTTGGTCTAGCTTTGATGTTCAGTATATTAGGTCATCTCTGGAAGTCTAAATGTAACCTGACTATAATTTTATATCTGGGTCGGGCAGAGCTAGAGGACTTCTTTTTCATCTGGTTTTAGTATACTGAATGTAAAGAGGCCCAGAAAAATAAGGGAGGTCCAACACGTTGGGGAAAAAAACCTGACTGGATCCCCCTCGTCCTCTTTTCTCAGTAAAAGAACTCAGACCAAAACATGACTTCCGCTGTTTCGTATTTTACTTGGAAATGAACATATCTGATATATTCATCTGAGTTTTAGCTGCTTTCTCTGAGTGCTGTGAAAAGATGGTTATGCTTCTTATGCTAATCTATAGATTAGATGCATAATGTCCTATATTTTTTCTCCCAACAGAGAAAATAGACAAGTCTTGCAACTGTTAGACATAAACCAAAACTGGAAACCCGCTTTCCCAAGAAAATCATGGGGATAGCAACAAGCTAAACGGATTTACAGTGACGAAAGCATGTTGAAACCAACGTGCAACTGTAATTTTTAAAACCTGACATTTAATTTCTGCTTTGTAAATCCCTGTCCTTAATGGGGGATAAGAAGAGATTTAAGAGATAGGAAGACTTTGTGGGTGCGTATTCGGGTGTAGTTGGGGTTTGGAATAAAACCTCATTTTCTCTTAGTCTGCCTTTCGTCTTAGTCCCAAAAAATCTGACGAGGGAAAAGAAAAGCGAGAAAAAATACAGCTGGAATTAACACTATCTAGATGAAATATGTTGTTTGTGCGTTTGTGATTTGTTACCTGATCTAAAGCTAATTTTGAATGATAATGTATAGCAATAGTTTCGGATAGAAGTGGGTTGTCATAATCCCTTGATTGTGGGAGTGTTACAGGAGCGCACAGAAGAAGAGAGCCCCCAGCAGAGTCAGGCCCTGATGTCGGGGTGCGGGAGGTAGCAGAACGGTCTGTCTGCACAGCAGAATCACGTAAAGAACCAGAGATAATCCACTTCTTTTTCTCTTTAGCTCTCGCCTTCAAACCAGCGTGAGTGTTTTCATACGTTGACTCCAATATAGTCTTATAGTGGCAGGAGAGAGGTGGGTAGCTTATTGCTATTCCTGTTACCTTTTAAGCTTGCCGTTGTATGTTTGTAACCCTGCTGGGTTGCACACAATGGCTTTATCTTGGCAACTGCTTTGTTTGCTGTAAAGCAGATAAAAAACTGTATAATCCTCGTGGCTGGCATGTGCAGGAGATTTTTAAAGTAGATGTCAAGTTGCTGCCCGAGAGAGCGCTGCCACCGCATGGCGTTTCCCCAGGCAGCGCCTTCTCCCCTTCCCTGGCTGCTGCTTTCAGAGGGGTTCCTCAGTCTTGCACCAATTTCCACTGGTGGCCAAAGGAAGGGCTCGTGCAGGGATTCGTTTTATTGATTGTGAATGAGCAATACATTTGGAATTTGTTCTTCCTCCTTGCTCCTTTTTCCAGTGACAGTAATGTCAATGTTCAGAGGAATGAAACTCCTAACAGCTTCTTGTAGCTGTCACTTCCATTCAGAGGTGTTCATGGCATATAGATAGAAATATTAAGTATGAATAGGAAGGCCAGTGATGGTAACCATTGAAAAGCAAGGATATCAGAGGGACCAAGTATGTAAAGGCTTAGTATTCAAGTGGTAAAGCTCTTCAGTCATGCATGTATGCGTTTGTATCTTTGAATTTTGTGAATACAGTGTTAAACTGAAAGGTTTTGGAAGACCATGTCTTATCCTCTTGATAACTCCCTGGAATCAAAATGTTAATTGGGGCAGTAGGGAATACAGCTCAGTGAAATGGTCTTGCTACATCTTTTTGTTCTTGCTGTAATTGATGGCAAAGATATGTTAAAATAGAGAATGAGGAATGCTGACTGGCCGCCTTATTCTGGAGGCAGCAGTATCACACCTGAAACCTGTCATTAGCTAATTTTAATTTCCAGGAACATGCCTGTGGGTTTCTTAATTTAGAAATATAGACATTCTAAGAATAATACTCTCCCCTCTCCGTTCTTCTGTAGGTATATTTAAATCAGAACTTTTTTCTTTTTACAAGAGCAAAGGCAGTTTATCATGTTTCTGCGGAAACCTACATGTTGATTTCTCCCTGTCCGTCATATGCTAGACATAAAAAGATATAGGTATTGATAACCAACTGATCAATGTGCTGAGTGTGCCCTGTCTAGTTTGGCTGTTGATACTATGCTAGGGTTTTTTTGTCCTCTTGGAATGAGAGCACAGTAAGGTCTAACCAACATTGGCTGATGTTTCCTTTTGTTGTGAGTAATTGGAAAAATAACAGCACAGTCACAACTGAGAGTTGCACAAACCAAATGCTCCTTCTTGGTAAAGGTTACTGAAGTGGTAGGTGGCCTTATGTTGGTTAAATCCCAATAAAATGTTACAGTTAGGTACTCCAGTACCTAAACGGGGCCTACAGGAGAGCTGGGGAAGGACTTTTTACAAGGGCATGTAGTGATAGGACAAGGGGGAATGGATTCAAACTGGAAGACGGTAAACTTAGATTAGATACTAGGAAGAAATTTTCCACTTTGAGGGTGGTAAGGCATTGGAACAGAGAAGTTGTGGAAGCTCCATCCCTGGAGGTGTTCAAGGCCAGGCTGGACATGGCCTTAGGCAACCTGGCCTAGTGGGAGGTGTCCCTGTCTATGGCAGTGGGGTTGGAAATATATGATTTTCAAGGTCCCTTCCAACCTAAACCATTCTATGATGATTCTATGATTTTTTTCAAGTTGTACCATAAAAGAATTACCCAGTTAGTTTCTGGTAGGATCAGGCCTGTGCTACAGCTTTTGTGTTGTTGCAATATATGATGGGGTAGACAATCTCTTTCAATATGTTTTGTTCCAGTTTCTAACAGATCAAGGGTGGTTTTTTTTGGTGATTGCTGTTGTGCCTTGGGTTTTGTTGTTGGTGGGGTTTTTTTTGTTTGTTTTGTTTGTTTTCTTTTTTTTTTTTTTTTTTTTTACACTGAGTGTTGGTATTGCTTTTCCTGCTTCTTTTAAGATTGTTTCCTGTGGTCTAATGTACAGTAAGGACAAAGCAATTCTAGGTTTGTTGTTTGTGTGTGTGTGTGTTATTTAGTGTTTTAACTATGTGCTGAGGGAAAAGCACAACTGGGAGACTGATTCTGTATATTTGTTTAGCCCTTAGTGATTTTAAGTAATATTTTGTTTTTGTGACAAAAGAGAATTTTTTTTTCTAACATCAGAGAACTTTATTTGCAACAGTACATCAACAGATGCTTTTTAAAGCATCCCTGATCATGACTGAGTTATGCTCTCTTTTAAGAGACTCTCCAGAAGAAACTTGCTCAGTGTGCAGGTAAAAAAAAAAAGAATTTTTTTTTATTTTGTTCTGTTTTTTCAGCTTGTAATTGCCAGCTTTTCAGTCATAGCCTAGAGCCTAAAATGAAAAAATATACATACAATATATATTTTTAGTACATACATTATTCCTGTTTCGTAGAGGTTCTGCAATTAAATTTGAAAAGCTCTTTTAATGACGCATGAGTCAGAAGAGAATCCAGCACCTACTCCTATAGGTTTCAGCTGCGGGTTCTGCATTGTTAGGAAGGATGGTGGGACGCAGGCTTGTCACAAAGCAGATGATGTTAAGTCAGTACCAAACAGTAGAGCTTACAGACCAAGCATTCCTGAAGCATGAATACCTGTTCAGCTGCTGTTTACATATGCATCATGGTACCGCTGTCAGTTGTGTGATCACAACTGAAATCTCCCCTGAGAGCTTCTTTTTAATCTGCCCTGGCCTGCTAGTTTTTCATGTCCTTTGCGATATGCTTTCCCTTTGCCTCCGAATTGTAGCTCCTGTTTCTGTGCCATTGAGTTCCATGTGTTGAGTAAGGAAGGAACCAATTTGCACACTTGACTTTCTTCTTGTAGCTATTCTTCTTTTTATTAAGAAAATATAAATGTTCCTCGCTGCCAGAATTCCTCTGGCAAGCGATTCTCAATGTCAGAATACCGGTGGTTTTATGTGTCAGAATATGAGTTGAGAGAGTCAGTTGAGTCAGAGTGCAAATGGATGCTCTAGTTAGCCAGAGCATGGCTAACTCAAATTTAAGCCCATGTTTGTAACTTAGTTTTTTGTGGGTTTTGTCACTTTTCGACCAATTCTAGTAACTCTCAAGTTGAAAGTTTGGTTCGTGACAACGTCACTCTGTTAGAGTAATATTGAATTACTACAAGTTAGTAGTGCATCAGATCGCTCTGTGCTGTAGGACAATCTCTAGAAATCCAGGATTGTACTCATTATTAAATATCAATTGATGTCTTTGTACGTAGTATGAGACCCTGATGCTTCTCCACCTGATTCTCAGGACACGTTGGGATATCTTGGCACAAGCAGTTACAGGATCTACACAGCACTGGTGAGGCCACACCTGAAGTGCTGTGTCCAGTTCTGGGCTCCCCAGTACAAGAGAGACATGGACATGCTGAAGAGACGCCACGACTGTGACTAAGACACTGGAACATCTCTCGCATGAGGAAAGGCTGAGAGAGCTGGGGCTGCTCAGCCCGGAGAAGAGAAGGCTCCAGGGGGATCTTCTCAGTGTATAAGTATGTAATCAGGGGGCAATAAAGACAACAGAGCCAGGATCTTCTCAGTGGTGACCACTGACAGGACAAGAGGCAGTGGGCAGAAACCGAAATACAGAGAGGTTCGTTTAAACATAAGAAGAAATGATTTTACTGTGAGGGTTGTCAAACATTGGCACAGGTTGCCCAGAGAGGTTGTAGAGTCTCCCTCCTTGGAGATGCTCAAAACCTGAGGGGACACAGTCCTTAGGTTCAGTACTTCTCCCATTTGCGAGAATATAAAGATATAAATGGAAAACAATGCAGGATTAATGAAAATGGGAAAAAGACTAAAATTCAAAATAAATATAGAACAGCTTTTTGCTTTACATGAAGTTATTTAGTCACATCAGTTCATGCTGCTGTGCTGGCTTTTCTGCAACTGCTTTATTTGGAGTGACAGGAGACTTCGGAGCACAGGCTGCCGCCTCCTCAGGTTTTGTCTTCCCTCCTATTTGACCTCTTTGCGTCCTCCACTGCAGTTTTCCTTAGCTGATCTTCCCCTCACTGCTGGATGAAAGCGACAGATTTGTGTCGTTAGGGCTGTCACAGTCCCCATACAAGCTAACCAGCGTCAGCGGGGCGACTCTCAGAATCCTACTTTCAGAGCGAACAGGGAGAAAACCACGCAGGCACTGCACCTCCCACAAGCCAAGGTCCAGATCCCCAGTGCTGCTCTTGTCCTTCGTGCCATGTGCTTGCGGTTCTCCGGTAATTTCTTCTCCCCTCCTCCCAATACTGATGTGCTGAAAATATACTACCTTGGAGGACGTGCTACCATCGAAAGACAGTAAAAGTGCAAAGAGATTATTAATGATACTGTGATTAATATGTTTTAATGGGTTGAAAAGTCATTAAAATAAACATTTTGGCAGTCAAAGATTTTATGCAGGCCTCTGAAATGCTCATGAGTAGGAGTCGGAACAAAAAGAGCAATTAGGCAAATGAAAAAGGGCATACGGAGCTATGGCACCGCTCCTCTCTTTCTGTAATTAGGGAGGGGACAAAAGGACAAAACAAGTTCTCTGTGTGAAGAAGCCAGACCAAAACCAATCTACGAGTCACAATTCTGAATTAGAAAAGAAAAAAGTCTCCCTCAAATCCAGCTTTTGAATTTCTAATTAAGGTCTTTCACTGTGTCTCTTGCATTCTCCCGCTACAAGCAGTAATTTCTCTTAAAATCAGAAAAGACAGACGAAACTAGAAAAAACACTAAAAAAATCACAGAAGGAAGAGATTTTTCAGGAAATATTAAAAAAAAATATTCACTATGTTGTAACTTGTACTGGTTGCTCATAGTTGGTTGCCTTTACCAACACATTGCCATTATCTTCCCAGTTAAGTATTTCAGGAAATCTATGCTAATGAATGCTGCTACATGGCTACAATACAGAGGTGGTATTACGAATAGAAACTAATGTTTTTGTGTTTAAGCCAGTTTCTAGCTACTAAACGTGATAAGCAGTGGTGAGGTGGACCCCAGCCCTCCAGTGCTGGCCTCTCACATTTTCTTCTGAAATGTTTGGTAATGTGTAGTGTGAAGAGACGTGAGTAACAGCACGAACAGTTAGGAGACTTCACTGTATAGGGGAATAATCACTCCCTTGATTCCCCCACCTCCATAAGCTTTATAATCCTAGCATCCAGAGTTATGCAGACACCTAGTAAGGAATTTATTTATGTGCCCTAAATTTTCATGTTCTTAGTTGATATGAGACCTCGTTTTCTTCTGGCTTAGTTGCTATGGCACGTAATAGGCACATTGTGCTTTTGTGCTTCAGGAAGACCTCTTAGTGCTATGCGGATTGTCATTTCACATAGTATTTTGATAATTAGACTCAGATTTTTGTTTGTACCTGTTCTTCATTACATGAAAAAAATATCAGCTGCTGAAACTGATGGACACAGAGATAAATCCGTTATTATCTTTTACTGTAACTATGTATTGCATGAAACCAAGATATGCTGACTGGAATTTTTATACCAGACTTCTGTAGCTGTTGATTTAATCTTCCATCTATCTATTAATCTAAGCTTCAGCCATGTACTTCAAGTTTATGAGAAATTCCTCCTTTATTAATCATCAGTAACTTAATTTAAAGCCCTCCACCATCTCCATGTTAGGCGTAAGCTGCTAAATTAGATTTCATGTGTAAGCACCCAACTAGTTTCACTGCTTTTCCTCTCTCCTTTTACCTACTACGTTGCTCAAACGTGTGAAGTCTCACCAGGTCTGCCAATCTGTGTTTTCTTAATTCTTTTCAGAATAAATCCTCATGCTTTAGAGATCATTGGGGCAGGATGCCCACCAGATTACTAGTTCATGTTGCAGTGAGACTGCAGTAGCTAGTAGACTTGACATTTTATGAAATGGGATGGAAGATCTGTTGGCAAAAGTCAAAATGTGTATTGTAAGCATGGAAAAAGCTTTTTCTTGTGCTGCAATGACATTTAAACAATCTTACTCTAGTTTTCGAAGTAGCATGGCTCAGTACTTATCCTGAAGTTGGAGTTCCTTATTTTGCATTCCCTTTGAGCCAAGTCCCTGATAATAGATCAAACTGTCATTCTTAATGGAGTCAAGAGCAATAAAATAAGGACGAAGTGCGATGTGTTGTAACAGCGTGAAACTGGAATCAGGTCTGTTACTGCGAGAGACATAATGGCACATAGCTCATTCCTGCATGCAGGCTGCATCACCTCAGGATAATGATCTCCGTGATGAGACAAAGTGTTTCTGAGAGAGACTGCCAAAAATGAAGAGTATGAGTAAGACAGTGGGATTTTTTTCCCCTGCAGAAAAGCACTGTGTTCCATAGCCCTAAATGTCAAATTAAACAGTAACTTGCAAGTATAAATACGCTTTGGAATAGGCAGTATCAGCTGTGGAAAGCTGGAGACCTCATAATACGTACTGGAAAAATAAGATGAGATTTCTGCTGCCTGTTGTGTTGGCTGTATAAATGATCTGGAAGAGCAGGTGAACGGTGAGGTAATGAAGTAGTAATTTATTCAGGGTAGTCAAGGGCCAGCTCTAAAGAACTGTGCAACTACCTTTACAATCCTGCTTAACTAAGCCACACAATTGTAAATGAGGTTCGATGTAGAGAAATGGGAGTGCACACATGGGAATGGGAATTGTGAGAAAATTACAGTTCTACCGGCTAGGCTCTGACCTGGCTCTTGTCACTTAGTTGTTGCTCCAGAATTGTCTTCCCATGGGTAACTCTGGGAAGGTAGGAGCTTGTTGCTCAGTAGGGCTAAGTAGCGCACAGCAAATCAAATGGCAGGTATCACTAGGGGAAAGATGAAGAACAAGTCATAAGACATCATTGTACAGTGGTGTGCCTACATCTTAAATGTTCCAAGAAGTCCTGGACTACCACGCAGCATAGTCAAGTTATACCACTACCTACCACAAGCTGTTCTGAATGCTGTGGTAAACTATGACAAAAGCTTGCAAGAATTCAAAAAGTGGAATTAAAAATGTGAAAGGAAGAAATCCACTGAGAGCAAGTACAAAGAACACAGCTGACTTCAGAAAGTTCCTCAACTGCAGGTGTTTCCATTCCTCTATTTTTAAAAGTAGGAGTTAATCCTAGTCTAACAAAAAGCTTGCTTGTATTATGATGATGATGCTTGTTCGTATAAACATAGAGAGATGTTAGGTATCTGTTTTGATATGTTAGCACAAAAAAAATATATCCAAACCCCAAACAAACAAAAAAAATCCAAACTCCAAACCCAAGTATCCCCACACAGTGACAGCTATAAAGTCCTGCAGACTGATATGCAGTGTTATACAAATCCTTGTTCCTAAGAATAAGAAAAGTATTCTAATTGGAAATCCTTATATTGAGTCAAAAAGATTTGTCCCAAAATCTCCCCTGCTTCCCTAGATGCAAATAACATTCTAGTTTCCACCCTTCCTCATTGGGGGGAGAAATTGTTAGGAATTTTCTTGGGTGAACGTTGCCTGACTTCCGTGGCAAACCTTGGAGTGCTGAGCTAGTGCAAGCTACCAGATGTTCAGGGGTTATTTTCAATTCTGGAAAAGAGTAAGCCTTTCCTTGGGCCTAAGACTTCACGAAAAGGGAAGTAAGGAAATGAAAAAACATCAATAGTATAGAGGAAAAGGCAGATAATACAGCCTCCTGTTTGAAACAAGTGATTGTCTATGGATTATGTATAAACTTATCTTTAAAGAGCTGCTCAGTATTTACACCAAAATAACTGTTTGGAAATAGTGCCTTGCCTGTTACTGCTGCAAGAGATGTTGGTTGTTGTTTCTGGACGTGGTTTTATTTTGTCTTTTTGTATTTTGAATTAACTATATCTGCCTGTTATCCAGAGAAACGTCTGCCCCTGTTCTGTCCTTGCTTCATAGATGCATTTATTCTGTCCTTGTGGTTTGCAGTTAGGTTTTTTCCAATATATCTGAACATTGGAAGATGAGGGAGAGAATGCGGTTCAAGTCTTGTCTTTGAAATATCGTTTCTCAAGTAAGCAGGTAGAGTTAAATGGCATGGATGGCAGACTTCACTTCTTAGTGCTGGAAAAGAAAACAAAAGATAGAGTGATTGCATGTCCTGGTTCATTTTGAATTCCAGAGAAAAGGATTTTGAGGTCTCTCCATTAACATATGCAAGTACATATTTTGCTTTTTGTTAATTGTTTTTTCCCTGTGGCAAGATTTTTGCAGTGAATACATTTTCAGATGCTTCTATATTCTGCTTTGCTGGAAAATGTATGACGTTAGTTCAAATGAGTGAACTGTTGGTGTTTTACACAGCATAGTTCTGCACGCTATGAGAAGTAATGCGTTACTACTAGTTCATAGACCTGGTGCACTGGGAAGCAAGCCTGTTGTGCTGAAATGTCTATCTGTAACACAAATCAGTTAAATCGAACTAATTTTGAAGTTGCTGTATGTGCTGGAGTTGTATTGCTGGAGTTGTAATTTCAATATGTTCATCTCGTTACTGGGGAATCCCACGGAGAAGAACGATTTTGAACACAGTCCAGTGTGCATCCCCAAAATTTCAAGGTGAAGTTTGAGGAAAGAGGAACAGCTGTGGAAACGAGATCCCTTTTATTTTGCAGGATCTCTGCCAACACCCATCATTTGTAGAGGAAGGCATCGTATGTTTTATCTACGCTGTGGCATTATAAAATAAAGCACAGTCCCTTGTACGGAAAAGATGGATGTGTAATGTTTTCTTTCCATTCTCTGGGACTCTGAACCTCAGAAAACCCATTCATCATCCCGTGCCTTGCATTTGCTGTGAGGAACAACATTTTCTTCTTGTCCGCTGGATTAGCCCAAAGAATATTATTTTTTTTTCCTCTTGAAAACACAGCTTCATACATAGCTTCTAGCCAGGAAATGTTCTGGGATTCCATTTGGAAGGTTTTAAGCATTAAAGGGGGAAAAAATAGACAAACAACTTAACTTGCTTGACGTCTGCTGCTAAAGTTGACGTGCATAAATGTGTCAGATCATTTTGGCTGCCTGCAGAAGAGGGAAATACTAAAACCATAAATTCAGTACTGTTTTGTTTTTCCTGACAGCTGAGATTGCAGATTCAAGTGAGATTACTGGTTAAGAGTTTATGATTCAATTTAACAGATCTCCTTGCATATCTGCCCCTGACTATAGGCAGGGTAGATTCTTACAGTGATACTACCAACATATGAAGTCTAAGTGTAGGACTTGAGTAATTTAAAAAATACTTTAGTAATTTCTGTAAGAGTGAGAATTTAGTAAGTAAGGTTTTTTTACCCCCAAAGGAGTTAAATCAGAAGCTATTAAGTTTGACCATAAAGCTTTAAATGTAGAATTTATCCTTTTCAATTTGCCATCAAGTATTCATTTTAATATTTAAATATCTTTAAATGATTTGCACAGTGACATGGGTTTTAAGAGCTTTAGATAATAAAAAAAGACTGGATATTCATGTACTGTGATTCTTTAATGCGTCCCACAGGGCACAACCGTAAAACAGGTTTGAGTTTGAACTTGAAGGCCTTAAAAGTGTGATAACTGCCCTCACGCAGCTGAGTCTCTTGGTTTTCAGGTTGACAGGCTTTCTATAAGGTTAAGTCTGTAAAAGGTAACATCAAAGCAGGGGTCTGAAAAAGCCTGATGATGATGCAGATTTCCCAAAGCATGTGGTGTGATGGTGCCTCAGGTAGAAAATGGCAGCAATGCAAGAGTCACAAATTAATATTACTAAAAATTAATAGGATTATTTGTCTTACAAGGTTTCATTCTGACATGCTATACTGAACTAGCATGAGGAAGGGTGGAAACTAGAATGTTATTTGCATCTAGGGAAGCAGGGGAGAGTTTGGGACAAATCTTTTTGACTCAAGTTACTGCTTTTTGGATGACGGTGCAATTAGTCCAGCAATCTCTGAGATTATTGTTAGTCTAATCTTTAAACAAAGAAAAATGTGAAAGTTATTCTGTGACAACAACACAATCGACAATGATAAAACTTGAGAAATTGGGGTTTGAGCTTGCTGACTTGCCCGCATCTGGATAAGGGATGGATTCTTTGCTGCTTTGGGAAATTCCCAGAGGCGGTCTTGGACTTTGTTAATACATGTTCAAGAAATTAAGCACAAAGGATTTTGTTTCTTGTGTGCTAAATCCTACTTAGTAAACATTAGTATCTTTATGTTCTTAATGCTAAGATAATATTAATCTTAGAAAAGCCTTTGTGTCATACGAATGTAATATATAATACATTTGTACTTGCCTTTCACTTACATGACAGAAGGGCAGGATTTTCTACTCTTTATCAAGTTGCTGAGCAATTTGAGACTGCTTGATTCTACTGAAAATGATTCAGTTGAAGTGCACTTAATTTAATCTCCTCTGTTTCACTGAGTATTTGATAAAAGATAATTGAAAATGCCTCAACTTGTGCTTCAGAAAGTTGTACTTGTAGTTAAACCAGACTTTGGTTTGCTCTTTTTTTTCCTGCTCCCTCTTAAAGGTCAATGGATCTTATTTGTCATGTGAATTATGCTGGAAAGTAAGCCATTTATGGACTCAGTCCAGAGCTGATGGAGCAGCCAGTTAAATGTGCATCTAAAATTGTTGCATTACTCTCTCTCTCTTGCTTTTACAGTGGGAACGCTGAATTGGTAATCCAAGCAAGTTGTCATTGGCCACGAGGTAGCCCATAATTGATTCAATATACAACGAGTTCTAGATTTTTCTAACAAGTCTCTTCTTGTTCATTTTTGAAAGTAACTCAGAAAGGGTGAGGGGAACACATGAAAGGTTGGGGCTGGTTTTGCTGCGTATTTCACAGTTTGCTGGAAGGCTGATCAGGGTGCTGGTTCTGTAAGGTGAGTTCCTTGCCGTTTACCATCCCAGTTATTACAGTCATTTTGATAGTGACAAGAGTAAAAAAGGCAACTCTTTGTCTTGCTTACATGTCCCCAATTTTTCTTTTTAATTAAAAGGGAAAAATGGTGTCTTTTTTTGTCTTTTTTTTTTTGTTCTCGGTGCTTTTTTACTGATTCTAATTCAGTGTAGGGTGTTCTGCATTTTTCCCCAGAAGGCAACGCTAGAAATACTACCCTACCTCCAACACAGCAAATTTCCTCCCTGTCTTTCACCATCCTTTTTGTCAGAAAATAAAGTTGTCTCCTTGTCTAACAAAATGGTGATGATTTTGTCAAAAAGTCTTCTTTAAAGCTATTCAGGAAAACAAAATGTCTCTTAAAAAAGAAAGATCAGATATGGTTTATGAGCAGAGCAGTCAAAGAGATTAACAAAGTTTGAAGGAGATAGATAGGGGAAGGAAAAAACTTTATAGCAAATAATGACTGTAATTAAATCTACTATTTTGTAGTTTAAATGAAATCTAAAATAACTTGCCAGTTGTGAGGTGAAAGATATTCTTTCTATAGTCTGTGTGATACTGCTGCTGCTGTGCCTTACTTCTGGGGTCATTAACAAAGAAGTAATATAGTAGATAATTGTGGGGTTTCACTTCATACATTAAAAAGAGACAGAGGGAAGCCTGTGGCTGCACGGCATAAATGCTTAATTCAATCATTCAATAAAATTATTTGGAAAATGGTTCAAGAAACTGGAGCCTTCCAGTTCTAGTCAGGAACTTGAATTGGTGTACACCAATGAGCTTTTGTGTCAATGAGTTTCCACAGCTCTTGGCAAGTCTCTGGCAAAGGAAGCTAAGGAACAGTTGTGTGGCTCAGGTAGGGCTGAAGTTATTCCAACAGTGGCTTCTCTTCACCTGATGTACCAAGTCAGGAGATGACGTGGCATAATCGGTGTATTTCATGAGAGGGGCAGGGCAAGCGCGTTGGAAAATGAACTTGCACAGTTAGGTTGGATGAAGACTGTTGGACAAGCTTTTGCCACAAATTGTAGTACCAAAGTCTGTTTAGTGTAGTAACCTCTCCTAGCAGGGAGGGAGTATAAACAAAGGCTCTGTGCATGTGGTGTGAGGCATGCCTGGTTAAATGAGCTACTTTGAGCTGAAGTACACTGTGCTGTGGACTGTTTGCTTTGGCGGAAGCCTCCTTACTGGTTCTGCAGGCTGTGAGAGAAGTAAATTGGCCTTGCTGAAATGAAGAGCAAAACCCCAAACTCTCTGGAGCTTGAAAGTACATTGAACTAAATCGCAATACTTATCTATTCAAAGATGGGTTCATTCTTGGATATGCTCCTCCGAATACGAAAAAACACAACCAGCCCACCCCCCTACACCAATTTTTTTTCATAGACTCCAACAGATTAGGTGGCCACCAATGGGTGGCTGGCAGAATGCATAGAACCAGTTACCCTTGGAGTGCTAGCTGGGTTTTGGAGAGTAATACCCCACCCCCCCCCAGTAGTTTTATTATATTGCAATAAAAAGACGTAAATTAGACTTCAGTCTTCAAATGGTTCACAGTGACGTGTTTTCAAAACCAAATTAGATGCAAATCACTTAGGCCTTTGCAGCTCCCGTTGAGACTTTGCACATGTTGGATGACAGAAATTAATTCTGTTAAGTAAGTCTTATGCAACATGGCATAAGCATCGTGAAAAATACAGCTTTCTTTTATGGTAAAGTACAATTGAGATATTTAATAATCTTTTTAGTATGTTTTAGTGTGTGGGACGCAGAGCAGAGTAAGAGAGGAAGATACTGCATTCTTTTTAGGCACATGCTACGGGAAAAGTGTGAAGTGAATGGTAAAAGATATGATTTCCTCCATGTTGGAACTGGAACCAGATTAATCGACTGGGAGAACTCTGGTCTGAAATAGAGCCTGTTTTTCTTCTGACATCTACAACATAGTCTACAAGGAGCTGGTTTTAACAAGTACAGAAAAATGCCTTTGTGTATCCAGTCATAACATGCTCTAGGGGAAAAAACAAAGTTATTCCTGATGCAAAAGTGGTTATTGATCCCTATTGTCTCCATAAATTTATTTATCTTTAAGCTATTTTCTTTTTATACTAGAATGTTTTATCTTTTTGTTGATGTGCGTACAACATATTAATAATGCAACTCTCAGCTGCGTTTACAAGGAAATACTGTAGGCCATTCTGGAAAGCTGTAGTTAAGTGGGGAAAAGCAGCTTTGTATCTCTGCTTAGTATCTCTTGTGTTACAAATATGAAAAGACTATGAGAAAGTGTGGAAGCAAGTTTAAATATTGTTTCAGCTCTCCAGTGTTATTCCAGAGGAACAGTTAGCAGAATGGGAGGGCTGGGAACTGACCTTTCTTTCTAATTTGTTCTGTGCTAGAAAACTTATTTAAAAAATAGTTTATTAAATTGGAAACAAAGGTATTCTGTACCTTTTTGATTGTGTTTTGGAGACCTTCATAACAGGGCAAGTGTTTTATACCTGATCAAAAATTACTCCTTAGGGTAAGGAAGAGACGATCATCTGTCCCTCAGTTGAGTACTTACCTGCAATGTCTGCCTGGGTTTAATTTTTTTGTACAGGCACTTTTTGTGAAATGGGGAGGGCTTTTGAAAGATTCACCTTCTCCCTGGAGTTTTCTGGTGATAAAAGAGTGTACTTCAACACTGCAGACGTGAAGCTACCCTCTGGCTGCCCGTAGAACATGAGAGACTCTCTTGTGTTCCCCTCTCAGAGCAATATTGCTTCTGGAGAGAATGGCTTTGCTGAAGATACTCTTTCAACAGAGGCAAGGTTGCTGTAGTGATTTGGGTCAAAATGAAGGTAGCCTGTACTGAGGAGTTTCTTACGGTGTGCACTTCAGGTACAATACACATTATTTTAGAAGGATCTGAAGGATCCAAATTGCCTGGGGTACTCACAGCCCCAAGACGCATTTCTTTTTACCCATTCCCTCAAAAACTTGTTCAAATGGAATAGATATTTCTGGTGGTAATGTGCTTTTGGGGGTTTGTGCTTGAATTTGTATCGATCGAGAGTTAGTATAGCTTGGAAGCCTTGCAGCTATTTGGTGTGTTTGCTACATACGATCCTCGAGGCTTTTGGCAGCATGTGGATTAGTGTCCATTACCCTTTCAGTTCTGCTGGAATCTCTCATTTGAGGTGGTTGGGCTTTAAGACGTATACTTCCCCCAAACCTTTACAAAGGTTGTAAAGGTGGCACTCTCAGAAGTGACCAATTCTTTACATCTGCACAATGTAATGTTAACTGTCAGCAAACCTAGAGAGGCATTTTTTTACTTCTCAGCTGTGTGTAATGGGGGGGGGAGGGGGTTGTGTGAAAAGGAAATAGAAGTCTACATCTTTTGGTGCTTCTCTCTAGTTCTGCATAGCTTTAATAGATAAAATCTATAGTCTGTGTAGGTTTTACTTGTGTGGATGAACATGCACGCAAACATAGGCACTCAGATATATAAATCCACTGCAACTTCTGTAATCATAATTCACTCTTTTACTATTAAACATGTAAGGGTGTAAGAAAGGTGTCAGCAGTGTCTCTTGATACCACTATGGTGTGCATTATTGCCTCAATAGATTGTTTATTAAATACAAAACACATCAGAGTGTCTTGTTTAGAATAATTGTGCACAGGCAGGTATTTATAAATACGTCATGTCTGTGTGCAGTCTCTGTCCACCTTTACAGGTACTTCTGCATTTGCTGCAGATGGTGCAGGGTAATCACTTCAGAAAGCATAGTCATTGTAATTTTCACAATTATTTTTAATTGTGCAAAGCTGAAGGTATTTAAAAAACCCAAACCCATAAAACCTCTTGATTTTGAAAACGTATAGGGCAAGTGCTTGTTTTGGGATACCTCTGTAGATTTTAAACGTGCTTCCTTTTGTTACACTGTTCCCTATGGCAACTGTTGCCTTGGTCATAGCACATCCAGAGAAGTGGTGATGAGGTACTGGCTATGCAAACCTTCATGCACCTCCCATGTCAGTTAGGCATATATTTCAACTCCATCTTCCAGTTAATGATATTATATACTCTTTTTTTTTAATGTCATTCTCACATATGGTGAAAACTAGGAGAGCTGTGCCCTGTCTCTGAACAGCAAATCACTGTGCAAAGGCGTTCATCCTCTTACTAAGGAGAGAACCATAGCAAAGCCTTGACAGAGGTGTTTTGAAGTGCTCATCTTGCGAGTAAATACCAGGCATCTGCCGACCCCCACTGGAGGCTCAGCTGAGACATGTAGGAAATATTTTGCTCCTTCTGTGATGTTTTCACCCAGCCTCATCCGGGTTGCATCAGGGCGTTAGTCAGCACGCAGCATCGCCTCAGAGATTTTGCTGCATGTGTATTATCAAATCACAGGTCGAGTTTACAACACAGTGAGGCCGTGCCAGGGGTTTTGAATATGTGGCACATCAGAAGCTTGCCTTTAAAACAGAGTAAAAGAAGGGACAATTCCAAAACCTAAATATTTCTGAATTTTAAATGCCTTGGGAATTACCAGGTTCTGTGTTGGTATTTTTACTCCCATTTGATTTTTAGAGGCCAGCTGTACACCAGAGGTCTCGGAGATTGTTTTGTGTAGGAGAAATAAGAAGTGTTTGAGGGGTAATTTTGTTGAATGTTGTTTCCTAAGGCTTTATTAACTGCATGAGTACATACAAATATAAGAGTTGAATCAAACAGGAGAAAGTCTTCTCTGTGTGGTTACAGTTGAGTTTCAGGAGGTGTTGAGCACCCAAACTCTTTTCCCTACCTTTTTTTTCCCCCCCCTAATTGTTTTCCCACTGCTTGCCCAGGCAGTGAAGTTTTCTCCCTCCCTGCCCCCCCATTCCCTCTCCCCCCCAAAGCTTCTCTGACCTTCCTGCTGCCTCTCTTACACTGGTGGGGAGATCTGCATGAAGCAAGAACCAGTGAATTCTCTGGCCTTCTGCTGTCTTGTGCCCCCTCATTTGAGTTGTGAAGTATGCCTTTTATCTGCGGGTCTTTATTACACGCTTAATGCAAACCCGTTGTTCAGCGTGAGAGGTAACTGCAGCCTTGGAAAGATGCTTCTTTCACTTACAAGTAGCAGGAACTAGCCCCTTGATATTTGAATAAAAGCACTAACAACCCCATGTTCCACTTAAGTCAGAGTTGTTTTCTTTGAGTCAAGGTGATGTGCACAAATGAAGTAACGCACCTAACAAAATAGAACGGTGCAGCACTCTTGCTGAGAGAAAAACCACCCAGCATGTTCATGGGTTGATATATGCTGGATGGCTTCTTGGTGCTAGGTTGGGGTTACAGTGTGCTTCTCTTGGTCCTGATTTGCCTTATGCTGCTTTGCTTCATTATGGTAATAATGTAGTAGGCCAGCTATATTAGTTAGATCAGTAACGTCAGTATAATGATATTTCAGATAGATAAATTCCTGTTTCTTGCTTAGGTCATTTAATCAAAAAGTTCTGATGAACCTTACAGATCAGCTCATCTCTTGGTAATACAGTGAGCAAATGGTCTTGAGAGATTAAGAACCAGTAACAGCATGTAGGCTAGTTTTATCATTTACAATCCATTGGTAAATGGATCTACTTTTTATATTTCCATAAGAAATATCATCTGTGGCTGGAGACACTTCTATAAGTGTATGCATACTGCAGTCCTGCCATGCTGCAGCAGTAACTTGCACAGTTGTCCCTCCATTCTTCTCCCCCCTGAATCTTGTAGCCATACTTGCATCCCAGGCTAATTAAAACTTTTCAGTTCAAGGAGGAGTAACGTTTCTCACTTTCTCAGAAGGGGCACTAACACTTTATTACTTCTTCCTGGTGGAAAAGACTATTTCCTCAGCTTCTCTTGAAAACTTAACTGCTTAGCATAAAAAAAAATTTCAGCCTCCTTAGGATCAGAGAAAAGTTGCTCATGGAGGAAAGGAATGCTGCCATCAAAATTCCTGACCCTGGGACAGATGAGGCCATTTCTTACGCCCAGTGACCACCGAATGTCACATGTGGAAGTGGACTTTTGAGCAGAAGGCATGAATTTAGTTTCCCTGTTGCCTGGTTCCTGCATCTGTCTAGGTTGCAGCATCACATTTCCTCTCCTCCTGTCCAATCCAGGGCTTTTTAGTCACCTTTGGAAAGTATTTTGGGCTCAATCACGGTGGGGGAGAGGGCCCCCAAATCTCAGCGTGGACAGGTCTATAGCTGAGATGTTCACCAAGAGAAGAGGAGATAGCGTTGAGCTAAGGTCTTTCAGCCACAGCAGTTCACTGAGTGAATTGAGCTCTGGCTGATTGAAATCTCTTTTGTTCGTGGTTTGAAATTAGTGACTGCACTAAGGGATTTGAGACCTGAGGGGTGACTGAAAGTGCCTTCCTCCACCTCGCCGCGAGCAGATGAGAGAGTCCTCTCTTCTTGGTTTCTCTCTGGTAAATGTGCTCATTCGCGGGCTTTTTTGGAAAGCGTGCTGGAAGCCCTGTTGTGCCGTGCTGGTCTCCACACAGGCATCCTTCACAGAGCCACCGTGCCCAACACATGCTGGTGGATGACAGAACTGAGCGCCCCAATGCTGAGATCTCTATGTGGGTGTAGTCATCAGCAAGTGAAGATTAAATTGTTTGCACATGACAGACCTGGGAATAAAGCACAGGTCTCCGATTCTCTCATTGCCTCGTAAATCTGCTTTTTTAAACTCCAATGTTCTGCTTAAGAACAGGATGTTTCAGAGAGTATCAGCAAAATGGTAAGTTTAGACAGATTTATTTTTATCCAACATGTTTATTACGCAGCAATTGAGATCTGAGGGAAGATATGGTTTACAAAAAATATAAAAGCATCTTTAATAAATGAAGGATTTGGATTAAATATCCTTTTAAATACAGAACTAGAAGCTTATACTGAGGGCTTTGAAACTCTATTGCTGCCACGTATACGCAGATAAACCCCAGAACAACAGCGCCTATTAAAGTACACAGTGGTCCAGTCAACAAAAACTTGCCTTTTAAATTTTTTTCATTTTTTTTTACAATCCTGCATGTGTTATTTTTAAAATAAAAACAACTTTCTATGGCAGTCCAGATTAGTTGATGGAAATAAATATGAATGTGGAGAGGTGCTGCTTGGGAGATGAATCCAAGGCAGAATTTCCATGCAGATGCTCTGTGGTGTAAGTGCTGGTAGAGGCAAGCCATGAAAAATGAACAAAAATACCAAGGCTGATTCATAGCCACGTTACTTCAGATTAATGCCAGTGTCACTCGGTTTGGTAAGTTTTATTTAGATGTCCAGAGCAGGCTGAACCCTGTTTCAAAGCTCACAGTATGATCCGTTAATGCTGGAATAGAAAGAACACTTGTTTAATAGAATTACAGCGGCATAGCGCGGTGATGAATGTGGTCCATAATCTTTAGCACTGATCTATGCGAACTGTAATAACATCACAAGAAAATTAGTTCTTTGAGCATGTTGGAAGAAGAACAAGTCGCCGCTGGGAACTGGTTCATACAATGCACTGGAAGAGTTTCAACTCTTTTCATCTGGAGCAAGAGGCACCGTCGCTTACAGGGCCTGTGGAGGGCTTGTAACACCCTTTGCTTTCTGCTCGCACCCTGACTGAAAATGGAGGGCTGAATTTCCCTATTAAAGGTTCTAGTTTGAACTGGGGTACTAGTTTGAAGTGGCAAGCAATATCTCTGATATCAGGCAAGACGGAACAAATTGTGCTGAACATGTCCTGAGTCGATTAACATGCAGTTCCAGGAGAAGCCAGTCATTTAAACTGCATCTGGGTATTTACCATAAAGACTCTGCTTTGGGTTTTTTTGTTGGTGGTTTTGTTTTTTTTTTTTTTAAATATGATTCTGTGTAACGTTACATGTGTGCCCCTAAATGCTAATCTAGACAAGGCCAAACCATGCTGTAAAGACTGTTGGTGTCTTGCTGTTAAACTGCAGAGGAAAAAAAAAAAAATTACTGATACCTTCTTATGTTACTGCTTTTCCGGGTATATGGCCTGACCCCTAAACCAGAAAGGTCTGTTATTTGATCAGCAATAGGTGTAACCTGGCATAAATTAGTTTTCTTATATAATCAAGTGCATTTTATTTTATGCCTATTCTGTGATTGCTGTGATTATGGCTGAACAAGCAGAATTCAGTTTTAGTATAATTCTGAAATGATGTTTTTCACACTAGTACATGTAGAGCTTGGCCAGTTCCTCTTACAGCACAAACCAGTGTTAGTCAGTATAGATTCACCTGTGCAGAAGTATGCTGATTTAAAACTTCTATCAAAGGCAAAAATGCTACTAAAACAAGCAAAGCCATTCAGGATTAAAATAATAATAAACAAAACCCCAAACCAAAAAACAAAACCCCAAAGCCTTAACTTTAACTGCTGTTTCCAACTACTTTTTAAAGGGAATTGGGCTCCTGCTGCACTTAGTCCATGCACCTATTTATATTTGTAAGGCTTTACTCTTGATTTTATACAGCTTTGGCCTTGTCCAATTGATTTGTGAAGTGCTGGTGTAGATCTGCTACTTACTGCATGTCTCATGACCAGCGAAGTAATAAACCACATTAACATTTACAGATCAGCATGATTTTTTGATTTAGTTCACATGGAATAGTTCAGACATTAATGTTTTAAATGTTCTTCACATCCTGATATTTATTGGCTTAGGTAAGGTGTTTGGGTTTTTTGGTTTGCCTTTTTTTCCCTCAAGGTTTGGGTTTTTTTGAAAATTTTAAAATAAACTAAAGCTCACATGGTTCAAAGATGCTACTTGCAAGTCCTTAGCAGCTTAGAGCCTGGAAGATGCGCAGTAAATACTGAGCTCTATTACCATCCCCATCCCCTTGCCTTTGCCCTGTAGGCTGCAGGCTCTTTGGGCAAGGTATCGATTGCTAGATGCCAAAACATCCTAAATTCGAAATGTAAGATTTTTATTATTTTTTTTTTTTTAAGGATTACTTTGTAACACTAGCAGAAATTTCTGTTTCCTCTGCCGGATCAATTGCTTCTGGACTTCCTTGTAGCAGCAAGAGATGAGCTGGTCTTCCTCGTTCCAGGAAGCAAGTTCTGCAGGCTGACATTTAAGCAGAGCAACTTCTGTAATGTAACATTTAAGCAGTGTTAGAAAACAGAATATCTACAAATAAAGGTTGCTTTATCTGCACTTCCTCATCTCTCCTTCTAGGACAGGTTTTAACAAATTTGTGTGACCAATGTGATACTATGCTCAGTTGTCAATTTTTGGATACTGAATCTTCATTGTACTTGCATCTTGTCCTGACAGAGTGGCTTTGGAAAGGAAAAGATCTTTGCTTTTTTTGCCCTTTCGCATGTCACTGGATACTTTGAGGTAGACATCAAAGCTAAGCTGATTTCTGACCAAACTTGGTAACGGTACCCCGTTATGCTTAAAAGGTGTGAGAGGGTCTTAACTAAGACCTCAGTTTCTAGGTAAGGAATGGTCTGCAGTGCTCCTTTTAGCTACGTTGCCAGCTAAGAGACTGAAATTTGGTAGTATCAACTGACTGAAGTAGATTGAACTGGAATGTCAGAAGAAAATGGTGCCATAAATCTAATCTGTATTGACACCTGAAGGTCATTCTGGTCCTAGAACCAATTATTTTTTCCCCAGTTGATTGAAATAATTTCACATGCAATCACTTCCAAATTGTTTCCAATTCAGAACAATAGTGAAGTCTTACCATAGAAAAGAAATTATCCATCACTCAAGTATTTTGGGGGATGGAGGAGTGCGCCTGATTGCTTATCTAAGTCTTGGAAGACCTTTGGTATTTTCCATTGTTACAGGGTTTTTTTCCCTGACTTTGTTTTCTCCAAATGAATTGTTCCTATAAAGGAATTTAATTATTGTTCTCTGTTCCAAAAGCTAATAAAAACAAAGTTCAACAGTATGCAGTTGGAGGCCTATGGAAAAACTTGGGTGTAACACAGAAAGTAGAAAAACAAACTTTGCTGATGAGGCCAGGAAGCTACGATCACATTTTCCAGTTTTAACTGTATGTGTTGGTCCTAACTGGGAATATTTCCCGTTAAACTGAATTTTCCTCTCTATTTTATTTTGTAGTTGTTTTTTTATCCATCAACTGTGGACAGGAGGGGATAATAAACGTCAAAGATATTTGCATGTGATCTCAAACACAGGGAAAGGATATATTTTTGTAATATTTTATAGGGCCACATGTTGCTTTGTGCTCCGTAGGACTGGTAGGATTTGTTTGCTTATTCCAGTCGTTGGCCAAAAGATACTCTGGGAATGCTGTTAGTAAATAACCACATGTTCTATGGCTGTATATTTCAAATAGACCTGTTTCTTTAAATTATGAGGCTTTTCTTTCAGTCAACTCTTTTTAAAGTGTACTTACTTCCCTTTCCAACCCATACTTCTTCCTGGGTTCTCAGGATATGCTTTCTGACATGTCTGCTGCCTGTAAATGTTTTTCTGCAGAAGTCTTCATGTGATTATTTTCAGATTTTTTGAGAAACTTAAAAAACATTTTTATTGCTGATTATTTGGTAATGATTGAAGATTAGATTTCCATTTGGCTGGTTATCGTAATCTAAATTTATGTGCGTTACTGATATCAATGCTTTAATTTATAGAAGTGTTCAGAGCACTTGTGATGGGTACGTGTCAGTCAATTCACCAGATAAAAGTCTAGCAACCGAGGGAATCTCGTGTGTTTTATTACTCTTCATTTGAACCCAGGGTAAGAATAATGTGTCACTGCTCTGACCCTTTTGATGTGAATTCTTCTTTAGGGTTTTTAAGGCTTCCTGTGGTGAATATAAAGAACATCAAATCCTATATTGGTGGGTGTTTTGGGGTTTTTTTTAATGGATTTTTCTTTTTTGTGTGGTGACTTAAGGTGGCCTAACTACTTGTGGTTGTTCTTTTCAAGTATAATTTGACCTGAGTTTATAAGGAAATTGCCTATGTTCTTTTAGAGACTTAAAGAAAAGTGTTGCCCTTTACTTTTCTTGTTAGGTACTGTGTATTCTGGAGGAGGTCAGTAATGTAAAGAAAAGACCATACCAGTTCCTGAAGTGGTGAGAAGGGGCGATACTGTCACCTTTAATCCTCTTTGCCTGATAGCTCTGAAAATGGGTAACTTTGGAAAGACACCATTAGGAATTGAGATTTGAGGACACTGAAAATACTCTCTTACCTCAGCTGGGTAATTCAACAGAAATGTCAGAATTTCAGCCCAGTTCTGTGGTTCCAAGTTAATGGTGACCTTCAGTGCCCTTCCTCTCTGCTGTGCCACTCATCCTTTTGCAAAAAGATCCCTGTGTGCTCACTGAAATGACGGAGGTACCTGAGACAAGATTATTCTGTCAGAAACATATCCACATTGTTGAGAGGTAAGGAAATAGCTCCCGGTAAATGTGCAGTCCTTGCGTCGCAGCTGGTCAGGTGCAGCTTTCTCCTGTAAAGCAGCAGGGTGCTACAGGGGAGGCGAGACTTAATCTCTCCTTTGCAAGTTTGAGGCTCAAATCCTGCAAAAGCGTTTTGTGTAAAGAATTTACTTCCTATAGGTACCGCAGGTTTATGCTACATGAGGACCGCTTGTGATGTGCTCCATGGGTTGGCTCAGGTGGCGCATTTCACGTGAGGAGTGAAGAGGTGAAGCATACTGATGAAGGTGGCTGCATCAAGTGCCTTAGCATCTAGAAACAACTTGGCAATATGCTGGGGACACTACACAATTGACATAGCTCTTCCTTTTACAAACACTTTCCTAGCATAGCCTCTGTCCAAAGTTAGGCGAGCTTCTCTGAGGCAATTCTGTCTCTGCTGTTGTGTTCTCCGCTTATGATTGAAATGTCAGAAGATATTAAAAACAGTCATCAGAGCTGGGATATTTGATGAAGTGTCTTTGTTATTTTCTTTTTAATTTTGAGCCTTCATATATCAAGAAACTATGCTAGCAAGGCTCATCTCAGTCTCCAGTGAAGCAGTTTCCTTGCCAACCTGTAGTACCTTCTGGTCATGACACCAAGGACTAGAACTGGTTAACGACTTCACCAGCGGTTAAGCAGCTCTGTTGTGGTGGGTTTTATTGCCCCCAACTCTTCTTTGGAAAGGAGGCTCCCCTTCATGATACATGAAGAGGAGTCAGTGATCTTGGGTAAATACCCATTTTTACCACAAGTGACTGCCAAGTCACTTAATAATAATGGTTATTTCTGGGTCGCAGGTGTTATTGCCCCTTCTCAAGTGGCCTGTTTTCCATGCTGCCAGCTGAGGTATCTGTCAAAGGAACTCTTTTCTTTCTATTTTCTCTCTAAATATGGTATATGTGATCTTTGTTGAGAAACGATGCTCTTGTCTGTTCCGGATTTGGTTTATGGGTGCTGTTACTCTAAGGTCATTTAATGCAACATAACTTTCTTTTGGATGGACTTTTTCTTTGTGCAGTATTAACTATCTCACCCAGTGTAACCCTCAGCTTTCTGTGACGCAACATACCTTGTTCGTGAGTGACGTTTTAATTACATCTTTAAACAAATATAGGTGAGCTGAGCATTTACAATTACACTGCAAGAACTTCTTGGCCATGGGGGAAAAATAATGCTGAATTTCTATAGCAATCCTCATAGGTTCTTATTATTTTATGTTGTAGATTTATTTTCCAGATTTGATTTCCAATGCTTTCACCATATCGACAATGATTAAATTTTGTCAAATTGTTTAGCAAAAATCCGGGGAGCAGATTTAGTAAAAAAACCCAACCCAGTTCTCAAATACATTGTGTCTTAAAATGGCACATGGAAATTTGATCTTTTAGAAAGGGGTTGCTAATTCCAGTGATGTTTCCGAACCGGGAATGGCTACCAGGCAGGCTTTTCATTGCGTGTGCCTACTCGTAATGAAAGGAGCTAATGTAAAATGAAACCTGATAGTGTTTGTTAGAAAATAAAAGAATATGAGTGCCACTGAGAAAAATTTGGTTTGAGTCTTACACTGTCATATAAACAGTTGGATTTTTTTTTTATTTAACGAGGTAGAAACATATTTTCCTGTCTAAAATTCAAGCGAACAAAAAACTAGTAAGAAATCGCACACGTTCTGAATGCCATAGTACAATTTTCTTATATCAAAAATAAATTTTGTCTTCTAAATGACTCACCCTTCTGTATACTACTCCTAAAAAATACCTGTTAAGAAAAAAGGTGTAGGTTAAAAAAAGATCCCAGTAATCCATCGGGTGTGAATGGTGACTCTGTTGCCAGATAACTGGCGCACGGAAATGAAAGCATCGTTGGTGTGCCACCTGAGGAAGTCTGTGGAGGGGGATGTTTGTCATGTGAGAACTCGATGTCCCGCATGGCTGAGCTGTTTTGGCAGCGCCCCTTTCCCTTTCCCACCGCTTTGGTGAGCCCTGCGCTGCTTGGGAGGTTCCGCTCTGTTCCCCGTAGCAGCTGGGGATGGCAGTGAGTCATCCTCTTGTTCCTGTCTGTCACCTGAAGTAGTGTTCTTGGGGAAAAAAGAAAAAGTCATGGTTCCTTCCCTTTTGGTTCATAGTAACCCTGTAAGCTAGAAATTTGTAGGCAACAGTGCAGGAACATGGTCAGAAATGTGTAGTGTTAAACTATTGTCGTTACGTGACAAAGTTGATCTTTGGCTGCTTCTTTATGCACTGGACTGTAGGTTTGGTCAGACACGGCATGCTACAGAAGTGCAGAACTCTGATTCAATAGTAAATACTCCAGTACGAATGTTATTGTTCAGCA
>NW_009648444.1:3930923-3973771 GCF_000708025.1 Charadrius vociferus
GTAGATATTCCAAAGCAGCCTGCAAAAAGTGTTAGTTGGCTATTAAAAATGTTCCTGGCTTTCAGAAATAAGGTTTTGGAGTTTCTGAGGTAGAAAAATATTATGTATCCTCAGTCTGAAAATTATGAATAAGTAGATGGAAAAAAAATAAAGCTTCAGAGTGGTCTGATATATTCTTGCACACATAGAGTTTAAGTGTTGACCTGTTTAATAACTTGTGCTGTAGCCACTGCCATAGTGCAAATGTTTCTCAAAATGCAGAATTGCAAATTGCCATCAGACAAATGTAATGCATTGGGTTGTTGAGTTGATGGTAGTTACTGGTGTGTTTTCAAAAAATGAAGAGGAAAGCATTTATTTTTCAGAAAAGTATGGTGTGCTATGAACATAGTTACATACAGGCATCCAGCATAAGTTATATGAAATTACAGGACGAGCATTACAGAGCGAGATAATTTGCAAGAAACTTGAATATTGATAAAAGATAGGGTTTTTTCTTATGGGTGGCCTCCTCTGAGAGTATTAATTTAGTGTACATCTTCATTTCTAAATGAATAATATATAAACAAAATAATGCTTGCTTTGCCGTGTGCTTGTATTTTATTTATGTGTGCACACATGGTCCACTCTAATTAAGCACAGCTCTTTATGGTTTATTTATTTGTTCTAGAGAGGCTGCTTAATATTTGAGAGAAACAGTAATGATGTGTCTGACCTTTGCAGTGGCTGTGTTATTGGTGAGATGGGTTTTGCAGGAGCCTGCAAAAACAGTAAAATAGCAGGTTGATCTTTTTCTCCATTTGCTGGAACATGCTCAAGAGACCTGATAGCACAAGAAAAAAAAACCCAACAGAAAGTGGTTAAAGAGTATTTTCTTGTGTTTTCAGATCTCCGGAGGATGCTACTGACAGGCTGAGGTAAAGGGTTGAAAACTTTGTTTCTTTGATTTTTGTTGGGGTCCATGTTTTATTACCAAACCACCAGGGTAGAATTTCACATGGTGAATAGTTGTTTTTTGGTTTTGTTTTTTTTTTTAACGCCAATGCAAAGAAAGAAATGTAAATGGAGGTATAGACTGGTCCAGGGTTTGTTTTACAGAGGATGGGTAAGCGTGCATGACTTTCTTGTGTGGTGCTCTTGTAGAGGGGATTTGTCACTAAACTTCCTAAAAATACATGTGCTATGTACATGCAAATTTTATCACCTGTGCCATGGCGAGCTCGGTGGCGGCAGTTCTGTCCACCACTCCTGCCTCCTCCTGCCTCTCCCCGGTGGGCTCCTCTCTCTTCCACGTTGTGCATGCTCTGTGTGCACAGTGGCTGTCTGATGAGGCTCTTGGTTTTATTTCTGATAAAAACAAAGCCACTGGGAGAGAGTGAGTTATTTGTTGCAAGTGCTAATAGCGTAGGTTTTTAAAAAAAAACAAACAACAGAATAAGAAAGCAGGTATGGAGAAGCTGATGGACACCTGTGTACTCAGATGGTAATGTTGCTGCATATAAAGCAATGGAAATTAAATGTTTGCTATATTTATAAAAGGATTTTGGTTGATCCGGGTATTTGTGGGTGATACCAGTAAAGAACGATGCTTAACTGGCTTCCGCGTGAACATGACCATTTCTTATGTTGTTCTTCTGTGGAAGCTCTGTGTATGTGTACATACAAAATTAGCATTCTCATAATGGAAGATGCAATTTGTGCTCTATTCAGTCGCTCATGTTTTTGCTAATTAATCATCTGCTATTGGAACAGTATCTTTTTTTTCTTTAATTAGCCCCTGGTACATGTTTGTTAGAAATCTGCCTGCAGATATTTTACAGTGCTGCAGTGTATGCTATATTTTTCTCTTAATCAGTAGGTAACATATCGTAGCTTTTGCTTGCTTGCTTGTCTGTTTTGCTCTGTCTTTATAAATGCAAAAATCTCCTTTCAGCATACATGCATGTAGGGTAGTTACCTCAAAGTAATAGTATGCTGCATAGGTTTTTACACCGTGATACCTTTGGGGAAGAATAGAGGTGGTTGTCTTGCAAAGGAATGCAAGCTAATGGTACGTGCTTCTTCCAGCCAAACTGATTGGAGATAAGTAACAGCTTTTCCCTCTCCACCTTACTCCACGCAGGAAATGCAGGATCATTAGGACTAGCTAGCCCTCTGCTGCTTTGGTTTTGTGTCTTTTTTTTTATTTATTTATTTATTGCAGGAGGAGGGTGAAGGCTTGAAGAACTGCTGAGTTCTCATTCACGATCCTTTTTCTTGCAATGGTTACTATTTTTCTGTGTTGCATAATGAATTGTTTATAGCTCGTGTATACAGCTGTCTTGCTTTTGAGGGTCTGCTGCAGATACATGTAAAAGACTGACAAAGCATATAACCTCATTTCTGTGAGTGTCACGGGACAGGCTTAACTGCAGTAGCTGTGAAAAGCGAGGCAAGGTTTTAGTCTTGAACAGCCTACCTCTTCTCATAGAAATACCATTCAAAACATAAACTAATACAAAGCAGTCCAGGAGTTCTTGTTGATGGAGTGAGAAGATGATCACGGATCTGTGGCAGAGCTTTCCAGAGCTGAGGGCTATGTTTTAACTTCACTGTTGGTTGTAGGTGCCATTACTTCAGGAGAATCCTGGTGGCGTCAGGGATGTCTTAAACTTTCACCTTCTCCCCTTTTGTCCCACGTTTAAGTCCGAGAGCGCTCGGGCTTCAGTGTATTGCAAAGACAGATATTCATCAGTCCACACTAGACTATTGCAGTGACTGGACTGCTGGAGCTAGGGCAGCAGAAAGGAAAAAAATCATTTACCCTCGCCACCAAAAAGAGCTTTTTCTGAAGATGTTTGTGTTTATCTCTGGAAAATAACTGCACAAAATGAAATTGTTTATTATCTGCTCTCTTACTTCTGGTAGTGTAAGTGAAGAGTTCTTGGCTTGGGTTTTGAATGATGTGTGTGACTTGTGGGCTGTTTCTGAAGTACACTGATTGTGAAATGGGAAGAAAATTGAAGCTAAGGGATACACTGATCCGCTGCGTTAGGGTTTTGTGCCTCACGATGTGGCAGAGCTGGCAGTAAGGCACTCCGCGGGAGACACGGCCCTTTGGCGGGGATGGGGTTGCGCTGCGGATGCGGCCAGCCGAGAGCAGCCCTGCGGCCACCTCCTCTCCCCGCTCCGAGCTCCCCAATAACCTGACCCTCCCGCAGCTGCAGCAGGGATCAGTATAATTACCCTGTGGCTGGTGAGGCCGCTCCGATTGAACTGCAAGGGAAAGGGGGTTAAGCCGGGATAATGCTCCAGCCTCATCGCGGCAGCTGACAGCATCACCTCCGAGCCTTCTCGCCCCAGCTGGCTCCAGGAGAGCAGGAGCAGCTGAAGTTTGCCGTGCGCCGCAGACCTTACGTGACGGCAGTAGGCAGCTCGCTAGCTGCTGCCATGTTGCTAGGGCAACCCGCCTATTTATTTATTCATTTATTTCCAACTTCAGTCTGATCCATCCTCTGCCCTGCCTTTGCTGGAGTGGTCTGTTTGGCACTCGGGCACGCTTTGATGGGCTTCAAACGCATCTTGCGTAGCTAGCTATTACTTATACGGGGAAGACATCTTCCATCCCCCTACTCCAAGTCGTTAGAGAGAGGTCTGTCTTGGATTTTAGCCTTTTAATTGGAGTGTATCTATGCATGTCCATGCACAGAAATTAAATATTGCACTTGGTTGTGCATTTTATGCTCTTAATGGAAGGGAGCATTATATCAATGTTCTCCAGTGCTACTAGAGCAGTTTAAGCTCCATTCCCTTCTTTCCCTGATATTCCCATGCCTTTTGGGGGGCTTGTTTGAATGTATCTACCTGTAAATATGGTCTAAATCTTCCTCTCAGTTTTTCATAAGCATGAATTAGTTGTCCTTGCATGCGTGAATAATGTAGCCTGCAGAATACATGTGCTTCAACGGTATCTTTGATAATCTATGTACAATTTAAACCACAAATTATAAGAGGTAGTAGAAAATTCACGTTAACACTGTTTTGCAGCAGAGATGTCTTTTGAAATGTGTCATTATCCGTAATAGAGGATTTACAGTAAAAAGTGACCAGATATTTTTGTTTTTTTCCGCTCAGCTGTCCCATTTCCTCCAAGTCACCGGCTCACAGCTAAGGAAGTGTTTGACAATGATGGAAAACCCCGTGTGGATATCTTAAAGGCACACCTTATGAAAGAAGGGAGACTGGAAGAGAGCGTTGCTTTGAGAATAATAACAGAGGGAGCTTCAATTCTCCGCCAGGAAAAAAATTTGCTGGACATAGATGCACCAGTCACAGGTTAGTGCGGAGTTGTGATGATGGAGGGGGTGGTTGATCGTTTAGGATATGTTAAGCAATGCATGAGTGTATGTGTTTTCCTAAGAAGCTGAAAGGCAGCTTGAAAATCATTTGTTCTCTCCAACACTCAATTCTCTCTTTGTCTGCTACCATTTGGATAATGGAGGCCATCAAGCGGCTTGTAAATTAGAGGAAAGGATCACATCTGCTGAGCTCCTTCTGTTTCTAAGACAGAGAACATTTTTAGTCCTTAGGAGAAGACTAGGAGAACTTTCTTAAACTTGAAAAGTTATCTTGCCTTTTGCACCAGGTATTAATTCCATAATTTTATAGATGTCACTTACCATAGTGGCACTGTTCAGACATACAGACAGCATTGGGTTCTGAAAGAACAATGGTGTCAGAGTAAATGGAAATTTTAATTAAATGCTAAGGCAAATAACGAGTGCAGCAAAAAGGAAAAAAAAGTTTGTGTTGCCTGGGGGATTAATGAATTGTGCTGGTTGCAGAACCCATCCTGCCCTTGACTATCAAACACTACCACCCGCTCATTAATCCTCAGGAAATGCCTTATACTTTGAATTTCCTTCTCTAATTGTCTCCTGCCTCCAACTGCATTCTGAATGTATGAATGCATTGGCTTGCTCTTATGTGCCTCCTCCTCTATTTTGTTGTTGTTATCGGATACGAATGCATTTTTGGCAAGAAATTGATCTAGCGTAGAAAGTTAGCTGTGGGGCAAAAGATAACTAATTGCAGCCAGCTTAAACTATGAAACCAAACTATAAAACTTGGTTTAAGAAGGCAGGTCCCTTTGTCACTTTTGTTTCTGGAGAGCCTTGACAAAAGTAAAAGAAATAGGTTCATCTGCTCTAGAATAAATGTTACTGGTCTCTATTATCAGTACTGGTAGCATTCACCAAAAACTACGTATAAGCAGCAAAACCTTCATTTTCAGGAAACCCCTGAAACTGAAGAGCATAGTGTCTGACTAGGATTATAGCTTGTAATTTTAAAAATGACATCCAAACAGGGTAGTTTGACCTGGAGAGGTGCTGTGTATCATCTTTTATATAAAAATTAGCTTGTGATGCTGCTGTACAATTCTGATGGAAAAGATGTCAATCATGTTGCACCTCATGAATGAATAAAGGAAACAGGACGAATAAAAGGTTCCCCCGAGTAAGATTGAGAATACAGTTCTAGACATACTTTCTCTGACACTTCAAGATAAATGGAAGAAGTTGTAGAGGTGCAATAACGTTGTCCACAACTGAGTGTCAGACATGCAGAAATTCTACCTTTCTGTGGATTTTCTCCAGTGTGATTTTTTTTTCCATTTTTCTTTCTTTTTATTTTTTTCCTTTTAATCCATTGAGAGATGTAGACTGTAGGAGGACAGGTCTGCTGTGTTGTGTCCTGACTGATTTCCATAAGTCCATGTTTATTGTTCCCTCTCTCTTTTTAATTTTTTCTTTAAAAATTATTTCTTAAATGCTTTTGAAGGTATTGGATTTGTTCTGAATTATATTTTAGAGATTAATGTCCTGAAGGTTACCCCATTCTATAACACTGGTGTAACTTAAGTCTTTGATTCTTTTTTCGGTTGAGCCTACATCTTCCTTTGTTCCTGCTTTTGAAATTATATTTTTTTAAATTGAATGATTGTGGTACTGCAGCATTCTTTGGAATGGCTGGTAGCTACTCTCTTTTTAAGCTGGCGTAGGAAAGCTGGGCTCCTAGTGCTTGTTAGTGGGGTAGCTGAGAAGTGCTAATGTTCTGTATGAACAAACATGAAAGCTGGAGTTATGAAAGTGATCATCAAAAGAAGGAAAAAAATAAATTGTGAGGGGGAGGTTGGGAAAGCTTGTGAAGCACGTTGTTGTGGGCCTGACAATTTTCTTGGTATGAGTTAGTATGACAGCAGGTGACTGGATAAAGAGAATATCAATTGACCGGCGATGTGGTGGAAGTGCAAGGTATACAGGCAATCAAGAAATAACCATGGAGTAGAGGAAAGCTTTTTTCAAACATATGGAAGAACAAACAGAACCACTGATAGAGTGGAGAAGAAAATAAATTTTAAATTTTAGACATGGCAAGCAGTCTTGTTGAAGAGTGACAGTCAGAAGTCATTAATATGGGATCCTTTGTGGGAGATGCATTCATCTTTTAGAAACATATCCCTGTAGCTGATTAATGAGATGGTGATCATCAAAAAGAAGAGAGAGAGAAGAGCATAACTGTTGAAGTAAGAGCACTGTGGATTAGTACAGTGATATAATTGATAAATGTTAACGAACATGAAAAGTCTTTTTTTTTTTTTTTTAAAGCCTTATGCAGCCATCCCTGTTTCAAATTTCTCTTTTGCTTATTTTAAGGGGTGAAATAATTGTCCTCAGAAAAAATATCAGAGTTCTGTTTATAAGCAAAGTCATGTGAAATAAAGTGGGTACGCAGAAGACCTGGATTTGAGGGAGATGACGACTTGCATAATGGGGGGGAAGCATGCAAAGAGCCTTAATGTGGCATGCGCAATCCATTATTTTACATTTATGTATAAAACTTACTCTGTGTTTGCAGTTAGCGGGAAGCACCAATGTGGTTGTCATTTTGAGTTAATACATTTTGTTTTCAAATTTGGCAAGGTTTTAAGCCTTTTGAAGTATTGCTGTTGAATTCATTGCGACCTTAGCTCAAATTCTCATCTTTTGCTACGTACATATGGACATGCATGCATAGTTTGCTACAGTTCTGGCTTAGAACCGAGGTGAACTGTTCCTGCAGTTGTTACACAGAGCTGCTGTTCAGTGGGTATGAATCTGAACAGAGTCTGAACTAAGAAGAGAGTCCAAGTCCTCTGCCATCAGGACTCTTCTTGCATCTGGGAAGTGTTGAGGCAACTTTGTCTTGACTTGTGAATGTGAGTTGGGAAGGATGGAGAGAATTGGGTCAAAAAAAGTGAGCGTATGGAGGGAAAGGCTGAAAGTAGGGACAAAAGGTGGTGACAGGGGCTGCTCAACAGATGACAGGGAGGTGGTTGAGACTGGACACTTGAATTGAAGACAAGAATATGTGATAGAGGTGAAAAGCTTGGGAGACAAAGAAATGGCCAAGAGGCTGAGTCAGAGGTTGGTAGAGGATGGCTGGGCAGGCAAAGTAGGAAGATGAAAAAGAGGTGGACAAAGGTATTGGGACTAGCTGGGCGACACATCCGGTCTGGGAGATGAAGGGGCACATGGTGGAGTGGGCCTGGCTGCAGAGTGATGGCTGTGGTAGAAGCAGTTACCAGTACAGACCTGTCTCATGACTGGCAGAAGTGAGGGGGTGGCACAAGGGTTGTGGGGTTATCTGGGTTTCCTGTGTGGGGAAGAAGTGAGTCGGGTACCCTGGGCTACCAGGATCCTTTCCAGTTGCCTGCAGCACCATGGGGAATATCCATGCCAGCTTTCACCCACCAGGGAATGGGCAGATGGCAAGGGGACAGGGAGCCACCTTCTACAGGTGGATTGTTCCCCACTTCATCTATACCCTGTTGTCTTTGAGGCATGTGGTCTTTGTCTTAAGCTTGTGGTTTTAATGAGGTTGATCTACCACTAGACTACAGCTGTTCAGTGTTCAGAGGAAAGATGTCTCTATGGCAGCCTTAGAATTTCTAGTCCTGTTTTATGTTCATAGCAGTATAGTGACACATGGAGAAATTGGCTCGTTTTTAATTGTTTTTTTCTAGAAGGCTAAGGAAGTATATCTCTGAACCTCCCTGATGGCAATATTTACTGAAGTCACACTCCAAAGAACAGTTGGGAATGCCAGATTTCAAATTGCCTGGGTAGCTTCATGTGGCCTTATTATATAGGTTCATTACTACACAGAATGCTTCTGGGCAAGTGACATACACTACCCTTTGCATGATGACTGACTAATTACCTGCTTGTTTTTATGGGGCTTCGCTTCCAGATCCCAAGTCTGCTGTTCTTAAGTACTGAACACTCTTAACTGCATGCCAAGCATGTGTCCCTTTGACTTCAGTGCATGAGTAACTTTCTCTGTGTGTGACTATACATGTATACCGCTGTGTATTATAGAATTGTCTATAAAATGGCAAGTTCTTTGGGTTTTTGAATGTGTTATGTCACAAAAACAAATTTAGGTGAACGCTTTGATGGCAATGTTGCCTTGCTTGGCTCCCGGTCTGTGAAAGGGACCCTTTAGTTCACCTGTGTTTTGAAGACAGTAATTCACAGACGTCTTTTGAAGTGATGAGGTACTGCTATACTGAGTGGTGTTGAAAGTATGTGAGCAAGCTGATCATGCTGTCTTCAGAGTAAGGTTCACACAAGTTTTGTAGCTAAAGCATATTTCACACAAGTGAAGAGAACACAACTTGAAAGTAGCTCACTGCATGAGTATGGTTCATTCTGTCCACTGCATGGAAAAGAGCAGAAAGTGACTATATAATTAAGGAATTTGTAGCATAATGCATATGCAAGAGAGCTTGTACTTGAAACCTTAATTCTGTCACATCCTAAATATGGAGTTCTTTTTTTGCCAACATTTGTAGTGTTCACTTTAATTACTAGGTGTATGATTTGTTGACATTAATGGGCCTCAGTTCATTGGTCCTTTTCAAAGCAACCAAACCTGCACTTTTGGAACATGATAAATTGTTGTTTTCCAACATCTGCAAAAATTACCAGCTACAAGAGGTTAAATAGCATTATTAATCTGAAGGGGCTGGGTTTAAAATATAAGAACCCAAAGGTCTTATTGCAGAATTTGATTTCAACAGCAAAGTAGCTGATGACAACAGCCAATTCCAGCTTTGAAGCTAGATCTAATTTTGAAGTTGGCCCTGTTTTGAGCAGAGCAGGTTGCACTAGATGACCTTCCCACCTTAACTTTTCTGTGATTTTTATTTATACCTCCTTAAATGACATACTTTGCTACAGGGTAAACCTAGAACTCTAAGTGGTATGTTTGTCTAATATCTATCATTTTGTGTCCTTGACTGTACCTTTTGGATTATTTTTCTCGAGGATATTGTTAGATTTACAGATACTGAATGAAAATAGCATGATATCTCTTGCATATGTGACTGTACAAGTGAATAAGCTCATAAGAGATGTGTGGTGGTGTTTTGAAGGTAAGTCTTTTTTCTCTGATGATATCTATTTTAAAAGTAATTAACACGTGCTCTGTTTCTTCTTGAAACATTTGACGTCTCTCTTTTTGTGTACTTGATGTGCACTCATTTCAGTTAGTCTCTGCCCGTCGTTATTAACAAGAGATTCTTTTCGTACACTTAAGAATACAAAACCCTAAGTCATATGCATCTTTATAAACCTGTGCTTTTTTGCATATGGCACTCACATGTAACGTATGAACATTAGCAAGGCAGCTGCCTGTGTACAGATGTCCTCAATTCTGGTTTTGTGGGTGCCACCACCAGCAGTGACAATGACAGTTGTGGCCTGGTGACAATAGCCGGGCCATGTGCAAGGCACAGGGGGCAACATCTGTTAGTCCCTCATTTAGAAAAACTGGAAAATAGGTAAAACAGTCATATACTCCTGTTCTAAACCTTCACATGCTTCACTGAGGAAGCCCTGACTGCTCTCCTGTGTTCAAAGCTTTCTGAAATGCCTGGCACACGCAGCTTGGTGTGCGAAGACAGGTGAGCACAGGGTGAAGACAAAATAAAAGCTTATTGTTCCAGTGTGGAAACTTTTATAAAAGAACAGGGAAGTGTCTCAGTCTCTGCAGGTCTTTTCCTTGGCCATATTGTTTTCCTCTGCTTGTCCTAGATTTTGCAGCTCCTATGTTTACATAGGGGGTAGATGCGAGAAAACCACTGCTGCTTGCAGAGCCTTCCTTACTATTCCCTTTGCATCACATAATGTAAGTAGGGTGCATGTATATTTTCCAGTAGGTATACAGGTACTAACTTTGTGCATGCTAAGGGGCAGTGCACCCCCTTGCAGTTTCATTGTAATGTCTTTGGGTAAAAAATTCCACTGGCTTGGTTGAATGTCACAGCAGCATGGAAATATAACTTAAATACTTGAATTGCTTGTAATGTTTGTATTGTAGTGAGCACCCCGTGAGTTTTTGCAATTTGAACTCTATATTGATGGGTGGGGAGAGGTTGTAGGCATCTGGGGACAGCCTGTGTAGAACAACTGTGGCAACTCTGGTGACCTTCGGAAACCTTTGGTGCATTATAGGTCCATAAACTACAGAGGGAAAGCCCTTTCCTCCCAGCATGTGCCTTTATGGTCTTTGAGGCTTCCAGCTATTCTCTGGGTACATTATTCCATGGGATGGTAGGGTCTCCTGGGCCTCAATGTTTCCTCATGTTCCACATACATTTTTCCTTTGCTCACTTTCTCTCATTTGGTAGCCGAAAATAATCTTAGTAGGTTGCTAGTGCTGTACAAGTTAAAACTCTGTAAACATTGAGAATTTCAAGCTAAAGTGATCAGTGCTAAGGGAAGCTAATACAAGTATTTATGCCCACATTATAGTAGAAAGGCAATAATGTTTAAAATTGCATCGAACTGTAGCACACATGCAAATGATCTGATGCAATTGGAGAGTCAAACTGAAACAGTTCTTTCTGATTTTTACCTTTGAAGCAGTTTCAGATAGAATTTTGTCATGGAAAATAAACAAGATTGCTTATTAGAGATGTACAAGTTCTGTGAGATCTCTGTATTAGCAAAACATCAAAGTTTGTCTGAAATTAACATTTCAGTAAAAGCAATTTTAGTTAAAACTTCTCTATTTCACAATGAAGTAATTTAATTTATACTCTAAAGCTAATGTGCCATGAGTACTGTTGAGGAAACTATTGAATTTCTAGGACACTGTTATAACTGAAATATTTACTTACATGTTGTGAAAAAAGCATTTGCATGACCAAATTGTAAAATTTCATCCTGAGTGACTGCTGTCTTCAGACTCCCAAGTCTAAAAGCTTTAATGCTGGTTTGAAGTCTAGATGCCTGCAGCTTCTGAGGGTAAGCGTTGAACAGGAGAATTAATCTTTTCCTTTCTTTGCCATAATGCATTCATTGAAGTTATCTTTAAAAAGCGTCTTTAATAATCCTTGCAAGACTACGAGCAAATGATGGAGTCTGCCCTCCAAACAGGGTGCTGGTTACAGTATGACACTTCTTTCTGTATCTCAGCCAAGTAGTGGTTATCTTTCAGTTGTAACTCCTTTAGCTGCTTTAACTGTAGCGCTAGTCGTTCTGAAAACGTGCTGGTATTTTGTTCATTCTAGCCTTAAAATGCATGTGAGTCCCAAATGTTCCTGGTGTAACTACATCAGTTTCAGTTTCTGCGTGATGCCTTGTGTGGACCAGTAGCACCTGAGAACTGGATACTTTTCAGCTAATTATTCTCACACTCAGAATAAATTGCCTGCACTTAATTCTTCTTTGTCATAAGAAATTAACTTTGGCTGCAACGAGGCAAACGTGAGTTTGAAATAAAGATTGGCTTGTTTCTTACTTAGTATCAATTCACGATCTCATTTGCATAAATAATATGACATTTCAGCAGAACGGGTTGAAATGGTCTAAGAGGAGGAAGGGGAAAGTATCAACACCTCCATCTACTCTTGCATCCTTCTTGAAAACAAAAGATAGTCCAGTTCTTTTTACATGCCTGTATAAGGCAGATGTGTTCTCTGACTTAATAAATGAATTAGACTTTACAAAGAAATATTTGCCATAATTTTCTAAAATGTGTTAGATACACTCTTCTCAATGTACGCATGAGCACAGTTTGCTGTTGCAACAATTATTTCCCTTTACATATTGCTGTTGAACATGTTATTAAAAGACAGAAAACCTGCATGTTAAACTCCTGTTAAAAAGAATTTATGATATAAACATACTGTTGAACAGTTAAAGTGAACTTGATTGGATCCTTTAATTGGATTGCTGATTAAAACTGACACTGTTCCAACTATTTTGCATGCTTTATTGAGAACATCAAATCACTTGCGGCTTAAAAAGTGGGACTTCCAAAAGAAAGTGAAGATATAAGGCTGTAGGTATTTTTTTTTTTTTTTTAATCTGTTCCTTCCCTAAATGCTTCTGTCGGTTCCAGATATGGATTGAAATATGCCGGCCTGCATCCCTGGTACAACAAAGTGATTGCGTCTTGTAGCTTAATCGAGCTGCTTCAGACATTTTGGCAGAGCTGATGTTTTCTAGTAGCAGCTGCTGAAATCCATCATTATTGCCAAGACAGTGGATACTACAGGCCGTTTTCTTTACAACTACCTCGCTTGTTCTTAGAAATAATCCATCTACAGCTAACTTGCTTTGGTGCAAAAATCATAGTCAAATGGTGCAAAAATCATAGTCAAATAAGACAAGTGAAATTGTGGAATCTGAGATGACTTTCAGATACGGAGTTTAATTTTTGTGCTGTGAAATGGAGGATCAAATATGTATTGGTCTTCAAGTCAGCACAGAAATTGGATTGGTTAAAAAATAACCACCAGCACAAATACGAAAAACAACTGCTTGCAAATACCTAAGTCTTTAGGACTTTGTTCTTACCATCTTTTATTTAGCATGTGGGTGCTGCTTCATCATGTAAGTACTGACGGCACAGTATAGCACGTTAGCGTTTCTTCTAGGGCTGCTCTAATAAAACATAGTGTATCATAGCAGTGGTGTTTATTGTAGCTTCTCGAAGATTTTTCTGAAACTTGTAAATCAGGTTTTTTGTTTGCTTTGCAATTATGTAGTCGGTGGCACAACTTGAGTTAGAACTGAGTAGCTGTGGGTCTTTGACACTTGGATTCTTTTTTGAAAACAACCATGATGTTTGCACTGTGTAATCCTCATTAGAAAGAAAGAGATCCTTTGTTCTTGCCTCTCTTAGCTTTGCCTAGTTATTCCTCCCTTTGATTCTGGCCTCAGGTTAATTTAACTCAATCTTAGGTCGCAATTTATATTGGCAAGGGGTGTGGGAATGCAGTGGGATCACTGCTAAAATCACAGCCACCCACGTTCCTTCCTCCCCTTGTTTTGGATGGAGGAGCTACTGAAATGAGTAAGACCTAGAAGGGGGCAGAGGGAAATTCCGGCATATGTTTGCCTCCCTCTCCCCAACCGCCCCCACCCCACCCCAGCCAGCACAAAAATCTACCAGTCATGCACGAAACCGGTGTTCCCCACTTTATATGTGTGTGTGAAACAATTATATGTGCATGAGGCTGGAAGGGAGATTGATACTATCTTAATCACACTGTACCTGCAACAGCTGTAGAGCAGCCATAGTGTAGAAATTGAGCCGGGAACAGCTATGGGAGGGAAGAAAAGGAAGTGGAGGAGTGTGAGGGGGTGGACTAATAGCAAGACAGAAACAAACAGTGTTTTGCGTTAGCTGAGCATTGCCATTTGGAGGTACCACTGCGTTCATCTGATTTGGGAATCGCTATACAGATGTGTGCGCCTGTTCTGTAGAGCCTGGTTGTGCTTTTGGAGCTAACACCAGCCACCTCTTGCCTTCATCTGTGCTTTACGGTTGCGTGTCTAACCTTTCACCAAAACCTGACTGTGAAGCACTGGCAAGTGCAAAGGAGATAACTAGCAGGTTCGTTTTTAAGAAATATTATAAACATTACCTGTCATCACTTAGGAAGGGCATACTCAGGGAGTGTGAGAAGTTGGAAATGATGCTTATAGAAGGATGTTATTGTGGGGTGGGTGGTTCTTCTACTTCTTCCTGCCTTTAGATGCTTTTTCATTACACTTTTAGTTATTCTAGAAAATACTACCAGAGCTGAGACAGATACTTTCTCTATTTGGTTTTCTGTAGTTTATCTAGGTAAAACATTTATAGAATAATTTCCAAGTGTATATAGTATCCTCTGTGAAGATATCGCCTTTTTAAATGAAAAAAAACCTGCTATTCAAAACATTTTAATTAGTTTAAAAAAAAATCTCATATTTTTAAATTGCCTTTAAACTCTGTAAAATCCATGCTCTCTAAATAAATGCACTAATTGTGAAGATTAATTGTGCTGAACAGGAGCATGTTTTCAATCTGCCGTTGATTTCAAAAAGTCTTGGGAGGTGTCACAGGGGATCGTGGCAATAGTGTACGTGATTTGTACTGGTAATGTGTCAAGCCATAACATATTCTTCTGACCCAGGTGTCATTATGCACCTTTTTTAGCACATCAAACCATGAAATAGTGAGTTTCAAATTGTTCCTTGGCGCTGTCTCCAGAATGACTGTGTAGGCTTCTGCTTCTCTCTTCTCTTAGGTTTGGGCATGTAAATCTATTTGAAATTCATGGATTGATACCACTCCGGAAGCTAATTACTTCCTGAGATAATATTCCTGATAAGTGAGGAGGATCTTGCTCCTCGTCCTCTGATGAAGATTCAGCAAGAATTAAATTTTCAAGAGGAATCTAAGTCCTGTGCCATTTTGTCATTCCCTTTATTGCGTAAATAATGCTTTGAGCTCAGCAGGTGTGTTGAACCTTGTGAATCGCTTGGTTTAAAGTCAGTGTTGTTCCTTTTTGTGAGTTTTTTTTTTGATCCAGCTATGTCATAATCTTTAAAGGAGGCAACCCAAGGACGCAATGCCAATGGATTAAGCTCCAGTTTAAGAGCTTGTTGAGAATCAAAACCAGCCTTTTGGTGCTCATGACAAGGGAAGGTGCTGTGGAGAATCCTTCTGCCTCATTTAGGCGCATCAGCATCATTGCTTTCAGGTGTTACTTCTGAAAGTTGTCATGTTGAATATTTGACAGTCATTCTTACTCCCCTTTCTTGCTCCAAATCTACCTCTGCAACACATTTTACCTTTAAAGGTGGAAAACACCAAGAAAGTGTTGCTTCAATCAAGATAGGTTGAATTCAGAAATCAAAATGAACTGCTTGTGAGACTTCACTGCAGGAGTTTATCGAACCGGACCAAAAATATCTTTTTTTCCTGAATAATTAAGGGGATAAAATTGAGTGAACTGTGTCAGATTTATTCTTTATTAACCCGTTTTAATAAAGAAGAATTTAAAGTATGATTTTTAATCTATAACCGTAAAAAAACCCCAACCAACCAAACAAAGAAAAAAACCCACAATGCATTTCAGCTCATCTTTCATACATGTTCTCTTCTGTCTTTGGTGTCTTCTGTATATACAGCCTGAGAGCTGCAGAGTGGCAATGTGGGTTGGGGGCATTGCCGGTGGCCATAGAAATCAATCCTGTGACTTCAGCCTTTTGATGAAGTGGCAGTGCAAGAACACTTCCATTTTCTTTCTGCTTGGGTTGCTTTCTGTCACAGGCAATAGTCAGAGTTGTCTAGAACAATAAATTATGAAACCTAAAGTTGCTTCTTTGTTCCACTTCATTTCTTTTGGCTCTTACCAGACTTTAAGAGGGGAAAAACCTAGCCTCAGTGCAGCAACACAATTAAAGGTAAAGAGAAGTAGGCCTAAGAGCTGTTTGTGAGATCAGCATACATACTTAAAACTAGATTATACTTTTTCCTCAAACAATCTCAAAAACTCCAGTTGAAAGGGTAAGACTCCTTTGGGGAGAAAATTGTCTTTAGATTCTAAACAAATAAGAAAATATGTGTCTCTAGACTGCATTTAATTATTACAGCCTATGACAGGTGACAGCCATTTCACCAAAATTTTACTTGAAATGGGATTAGCATGGCAAGCCAGTGTTGAAGTGAGACTAGGTTGCTCTGTAAGTACAACAAAGTAATCATTGTTAAGGATTTTAAGGTGGTTTGTATGCTATACTTGTTATTTTAATGATTGATTGCAGCAGATTAAAAATAGGTTCGTAGTCTACTGATTCTCTTAGAATTACTTGGGGTTTGGGTTTTTTTTTTGTTGTTGGTTTTTTTTTCTTTTGTTTTTATGAAGGTGTCTGCTACTGGAAATAGAGTTTCTCATTATAGTGGAAGAACTTAATTTCCAAACACACATAGAGGTTATTTATGGCCAGAACCAGCTCTTTATAGAGAGGGCCAGCATCGAATGTAGTTAAATCCTGTGTAAATCAGTAGTCCCTCTGTGGAAATCCAGTGGCATTGCACCTAGACTTTTTTGTAAAATTAGAGAAGAAGCGTTAAAGAGATGTGTCAGGAGAGGACATCAAGCATGGTACAGAATACTTCTGTGGCTCTCAGAATCCTTGTTGAGGGAACAACTGTATCCTCAGTAAACTGATCATTTTAGCAACACAAAATGACTTTCAAATCATTGGTGCCAATTTAGGTGTTCGAAAGTGCTTCTGCTTTTTGTAGTGTAGAGGCTTGAGGCTTCAGAATACAAAGACTATATCAAATGCACAATGTCCTTCTGAAGGCATGAGCTGTTTAAAATGTAATTGGTTGAAGATGCCATCTGCTGGTATGCGTTTGGTATGTCTGGCTGCTTCGTAATGTACCTGCCATCAAGGCCTTATGTTCTTTAACATGCAAGTGTGCCAGAGAGAAATAATAGCCATTATGGTAGTGCCAGAATACAAAGCTCTCCAGCTGTTGCTATAGGCACTGGCCAGAAGACTGCCACAAGTGTGGGAGAGAAGATAAGCATAAGCAATTAGCGCAAGTCAGCCTTTTATTTTGAAGTCTGAGTTTCTAAATAAGGATTTGAGAAAAGTTTCAGGTTATCTTACTTGGGGAAGCAATGAAAAATAAACTGGATTTGTGTTGAATTGAGGTGGCAGTGAAATGATGAAGATCTGCCACCTTTGCTTGGTACAGATTTTTATGGCAGAAGGAAGTGCTTTTCAATTGCATAAACAAAAATTTTAAGTTTTTACATTAGTTGATCGAACCTTGTTGTGTGTGTGTTCTGGAACCTCAAGGGCTGTATTTTTTTTTAATCTGTAAGAATACCAGGAATATGAATATCATCTTTCCTAGTTTTTATATAAAGCCTTTTTCTTTGAGAAGAGCTTTTAAGGTCTAACATTAATTGAATAGGTAAAGGTTAAAACTTAGTGGCAATAGCAGTTATTCACTGTGCTATTGAAGCTAAATTACTCACTTAAGCTAGTTTAAACAAAATCAAAGCATTAGTCTGCCAAAAGACATCTATCTTCTCGTACATTTGCAGGTTCTTTTGCTCTTGTTTCATCACACACTCTCCCTAGGCATCAGTGACATATTCTCCAAACTAAAGCTTTTTTATCAGTATAGGGTTTCATTCAGTAGTGAACATAACAAAAATAACATTATTTTCTTCCCTAAAGTCTTTTCCCTAAAATCACAGAATAATTTAGGTTGGCTGGTACCTTTCGAAGTCATGTGGTCCTGCCCCTTATTCAAAGCAGGGCAGACTTCAAAGATAGATCAGGGCTAAATTTTGCCACTTCTTACCTCAAGTAATCCATCTTTTCCTTCCAACTTGCACACATTCCTCCTTCCCTATTAACACCATGTTTCTGAACAGACCTCCTACTGTTCCAACTGTGTAGTGAGGGAGGGAGGTTAACTCCTCACAAAAGCCATCATATTCTTCAGTCATCAAGACTATCCATCTTAATGTCTGCCCCTGTTTTATCAATTATCCACATTGTCTGTTTTGCTCCAAGAACCCCAGTGACTCATCTGAGCTCAGACCCTTTCACACTGAGCCTCTGAAACATCTCTTTGACTCTTGATAGAAGGAGGACCATATGCAGTTCCCTTTCCCATTTCTTTTTTTTCCTTGGTGACTTTATTCTTAAAAAATTTGGCCTTGGAAGAATTGTTCTCTGAGCACTGAGTTGTCTGTCTTTTCTCAAGACCAACTCCTTTGACATGTGCTTCCCAGGACAGCCAGTGTTGACATTTGAGCTATCATTAGTAGCTGTTGCTCTGCAGTGCCCGACTGATGATTATTCTCCATTAAGCTTACCAAAGTGTATGGAGGAGAGCATGGTGTTCACAGAGGCCCTTATGAGTGCCTGAAGCTCTCTCACCTGTACCCTCCTTGACCACCTGCCCTCTCTTGTCTGCCTTTGGGTTCACACAGCGTTGCTTATGCAAGACTTTGAAGAAGGAATAATAATGAAGAGGATCCATCCACCTGATGTGTCATTGGGCCAGCTGAAACCTTGGCCTCAGTGGTGGGTGATATTTAAAAAATTATTTTTTGTGTCCTCAGAAGTACCCGGGCACAGAACCTGACTTATAAAATAAATCTGACTGGTACCTTTATTCCATTCTGAGGTGGCCCAAATCATTTCAGACTTTTGGAAGTGAAGTGTTTGGTTCAACTTCTGTTAGTGTTTTGGGGCATGGGGGTATAAAAAGGACCTCTCCAAAGTACATATCTACAGGGAAAGCATGGGGAAAGGTATTTCAGTAAGAAGAGTATGTTTCTTGTTGCAAGAAATTAATTCATATTGACAAGAATTTTGTGGAAAATACAGATGCTAATGGTTAGCATTTTTGATTCAGTGTCTGTTCTGCTGCGTTTTCCTTTTTTTTTTTTTTTTCCTCTTGTGAATGAGAAACCTTTTCCAGTAAATAAGTACTTTTATCTAGAGGGTATACCGTATGTGATCTCAAAGCACAATTGTTACAGCTGATAAATGTGCTGTGTGGGTGCTGTATCAGTTGTGAGGCTCTGGTGTATTTGCATGCATACAGGGAATCGTGTAATTAACCACATTAAACTGAATAACACACAGCCTCCCCATTGTTCCTCTTTATGGGTGTAATTAGATGCTGAGAGAACTATAGCAGGAAATAGGAACAGTTTCCTCCTGCCACCCCTCAAACAAGTTTTCAGTTCCAATTAAAATAAATTACATTTTCAACCAGAAGAGATTACTCACATGATATCTATGTCATTTAGAAACAGGCACGGAAAGCCTGGTGTAAAGGTAAATATTACAAGGGAGAAAGCAGAGGAAAATAATTTAGAAATCGTAACCAATAGGAATTCAAAAGCTGATTCTTTGAATTGCTCAGTTACACTCCAATGAGAAATTTCTACTAGAGGTTGAGTAATGGCCAGGTGGTGAGGGGGAAGCCTCCTCACAAGGTTTTGGGTACTAGAGATGTATTTAGTTAAACTATATGATGTGCTTTGACACTTTAACTGAAGAGTAAAGTTTTATAGTTTTTTATATTTTTTAAAAAAACTTTATCTTGTGAGACTACTTGAGGAAGAAGTAATATATGACACTTTCTGTCCAACACCTTCCTATTTTGATCCATCAGATATTCCAAGAGTGCATCCGTTCCTGCACTGCTGCAGCAATAGGACTTATAAAACAAACAGAAGAGAAGAAAACCCTTCACTATGATACAGTTAGGTGGAAGGATAGGATTTAAAAATTTTTTATTATTTTTGCTGAAACACCCTGTGTTTCACGTCACAAATAAAACAGTTGTTTGGTTTTGAAAGTATCTATCATAGGATCATAGAATGGTTTAGGTTGGAAAGGACCTTGAAGATCATCGAGTTCCACCCCCCCTGCCATAGACAGGGACACTTCCCACAAGCAATAAGAAACAAGAAGAAAAAACACATAGTGAAAATCACATGAGAAAGAAAAACTCTAGTCTTTGGGGCTACAATGAAGTTTAAAACTAAGATTATATTTGCATTTTTAATTAATAAACTATGTAAGGGAAACCAGCAATCTACTTGGTAAATGTCCTGGATAGCAGCCTTTTGTCCTCTTCCTGAGGATAAAACGATGGGTAAGGTGGTGCGAGAGAGATTATCTTGAGAGATGAGAAATTCCTAGTTCTCTATTATCATTCTACACTTCCAGTGGCTTTTAAATCTTTTGATAGTCATTATGACAAATGATGGCTGTCCTTTTAGCTTAATCATGCAGAAAAACTTATGCTACATGGCAGGAAAAAATGCTGTCTCCTGTACTTTCCTTAGGTATTGTGGCTGTTTAAGATAGTTTAAACATAGATGTGAAGAAAAATATAATTAGTGTCTTAATAGCACTGCTTTCCATGTGTGGAAAGTCTTCAATTTAGTGGCTCCTTATTCTGGGTGTCCATGTTACCTGCTGTGTACATTACTTAAATATACTAATTAAACCATGAGGGGGATGTGGTCTGGGAAAGGTTCTTGGATCAAACAGAAGGGAGCAGGTATATTTTTAAAATATCGCAGGTGTCTATTTTGCAGTAGTTTCTTATTCTGCAGATGCAGTCAAGCTGTGTGAAGGTGGCTGGTGGAGGCGGCTTTTGACAATCCCAGTGCCTGATGGTCTTTCAGCATTATCCCTCCTTGCTTTCTTCTTCGTTGCATAAATACACTTTTGAAGCCATTTGTGCAATGCATCTTTGAGTCCAAATTCAGTAGTGTTTAATACTTCTTGCAGGAGAGAGAATTCCATCCTCCAAAAAATAACATACGATCTGCAGCCTGACAAGTACCATATTTCAAAGCTTATGGCTGAAATACTGAGTATCTTGATTTAAGGTACAGAAAAGCAAGACATTTTAATGTAACCCAATATTTGGATAGAAAAAGGAGGCAGTTGGAGAAACTAACTGATCGATCCATGCTTGTTACGTTTCGGATTTGGAGCAACCTCACCTTTCTGTGAGTTTTTGGAATGGTTTATTATGTGAAGTTTAGTCTAAAGACGATAATGTAGTTCTGGACTGAAAATCTGAGCTGCATTTGGAAGATTTGATAGCGGTTCACGTCTCTGCAATTGCATGGTAAACCTTGAAGTAAAGGCATTGCGATGACAATTCAATTGGAAAATTAACTACACGATATGGAAGATAGCTCATTCTCCTCCCACTTCTTCCCTATCCTTTCATCTACAAAAATAGTGTAATTCCTGGCAATCTTCTTATTTTCTCTGCAATTTTTCAGTGTCCTTGATGATATTGGAAAAAGTACAAGTCTTAATTGCTTCCTTTTTTTGAGATATATGAAGGGATTGCTCTTCATATTTTTTATAATATGTGCTGTTGCTTTTTTGGGTTTGAAGTTAAAATGCTGAGACAGTTTTGTAAAATTAGCTGTAATAGTAAATTCAGCTCATTACATAAGGAATTTAGAGCATGTTCTTGTACTGTCACTGCTCTTAGTTTGCCAGCTACGTAACTGCAAATATCACAGAATGGTAGGGGTTGGAAAGGACGTCTGGAGATCATCTAGGCCAACCCCTCTGCCAAAGCAGCTTCACCTACAGCAGGTTGCACAGGAACTCATCCAGGTGGATTTTGAATATCTCCAGAGAAGGAAACTCCACAACCTCTCTGGGCAACATTGTTTTGGGGCTCGGCAGCTCCCCTGGACCTGTGTTCAGTTGTTCCAGCATGCTAAGCCCACTGAAATCTAACCTGGCAAAAGTTACATAATTAAATATAGTGCTTGGCTTTTTTGTTGGTTTAATATGCTGAAGCAGTTTGTTTTGCTCGGGGATGTCTGAGACCAGGAGCTGGAGCAAGTGAGCGAGGGGGACTGCAATGGCCAGGAGCGTGATTAGCTGGGACTGCCATGAACCCTCAGGCTGAAATTGCATTTGCTTATTAGGGAAGCTGAAGATACCCTGTCATTTCTTTGAAATAAAGTATTTTCCTGAATGCTTGGGAAAGAATAAATACCAGCCGCTGGTAAAGTCAAATGTATAATCTGGGCACGTTTTATATGCATAGCCAAAGCATGTAATGCTTCTGTCTTTTTCTTACGGTATGATATTTAAATTATAGGAGAAATGCAACATTTATTGAAAAGTAATTTGCTATAGTCTTTATATTGCTACTATATGGAAGATCTGCTGATATTTTTCCGAGTATTGCAGAATAATCCTAGGCTCAATATTTGAGTCATGCTGTGTCAAATGAGCTGTGATGCTTTTGTCATCAAAAAACTCAGTACAGCATGATGCTTCTTCGCTATGATTTCTATCTGGTAAATATGCCTAAATTATACTTGTGGAAATTTGCTCAAAAGATGAAAAGGTTGTATTTGTTTTCAATGAAATAATTCTCTGGAACCAGTGTAAGGGAGGTCAACTGTTCACTTCTAAGCTTAAAGAAAATCTGAAATTGGTATGTGTGTATGAACACGTGAGATACAAAGCTTACGTTTATTTTGAGTTGGGTATCATGGACTTGTGTGTATATATGCACACAGACTGCGCTCTATCCTGGTGTAGCATCGGACAGCATATACATTTGACGTAGATTTTAAAGATATTGGAGGTGTTTACAGTAGATAAGCTAGCACGTTGCTTCAAAAGCAGCAACATTGCCTCTGCCAGTGCTCAAAATTATGGCTTGGTTTGCAATTGTGTTTATTACTTGTATGCTAAATACTAGCTGACTGTATACTAGATGTATCTCTTGATGAGGGATGCGTGTACTCTGTTTTGCTGTAATCTGCCCAGGGTTTTGAATAGTATCCTTGCAAGTTTTGTTTTGTTGTACTCCAAGGAATATCAGTTAAAAAGGGATTTCTGATGCCTTAGCATCCATTTGCTGCTACTTCTCATTTTCGATCATAAAGCCTGTTTATAATTATTTTTTCTTTTTTTGGTTTCTGGTGATAAATGATCTTCTGCTTGGTCTTGGTTGTATCTTCTTTATGCCATCCTTAAAGAAGCCAGCTAACCTCGTATAAGGAATGCCAACGTGTGTTTAACTTTGTATTTAGTTCTGGTGGGAAGCTTTTAGCTGTAGTCCTTATCTAGGCTGTGGAGACCTGAAGTGGTGATTTTTTTGATGTTGTCTCCTCCTCCCTCTGTATTTTCCTTTTGAGGAATCTTAAGTGGCTGATGTGGCATTCCCAGCCTTCCTGGGACAAGCACCCAACATTACGTCTGTTTCTATTTCATGTTTGGCTTGAATACCAAGGCTGAGAACTACTTAAGTCTGCTTACACTTTTTTTTTTTTTTTTTTTTTTTAAAAAAAAATCCCATTTTGTTTCACTAAAACCTCTTGCTGAATGTGTGGTGAAGGGAGGGAAGTTAAACTTCTGGGGAGAACTCACCGTGATTTCTCAGACGTTTTCTTCTTAGATTAGAAAACAGTCACTTTCAAACAAGAAAACCTAAATCACTGAGAAACTTCTGTTTCTTAAAGCATCGTGCAGTATGTTTTTGGAGCAATTTGCGTTGTGCTAAGTCATCTCATATTGAAAGCACAGCAGCACTTTTGCCTTGTCAAAAGCCCCATGCAAATTCTCGTCCAGTCATCTTCCTCCACATCTCTCTCCTGCATCAGCCTTCAAAGCTCTCCATGATCTTCTGTTTGCTCCTCTCTGCTTTCTCTGCACATCTGGCCTTGGCTCTTCCCATTGTTTCTCTTTGCTCTATCTGGAGCTGCCTTCCTCTTTCAGTCACTTGTTGCCTCAGAAACACGTGGAGTCAGCGCGAGTTTTCACTTTATCTTGGCTGTACTTTAAATGCTGTGTCTGAGGGCTGATACATGGATAATGCAGAACTTCCTCTGAAAGTTTTTTAGATTGGTGAAACTGAGCAGCAGCTTTATCAGCTGTTGTGGTTCATACGGAAGATATAAAACGTCAGGGTCCCCGTGCAGAAGGGTGAGATCTTCCACCTGCAGAGTAAGCTCCAAAGTCTGAAGTCAGGAGCAAGACAGGAACCCCTGCCCAGCCCCAGAGAGTCAGATTTGCCCTTTAGTTTCCCTTTGAAGTCTGGGGAATGTCTTGGAGGCAGGATGGAGGCCAGATGGCTGAGACAGCCCTTTCTCTGGATGTAGGCAGGCGCCTTGTGAAGCCTTAAGCGTATGACACCCCTCTGATTGCTGGAGAAAAGTTCCTGCCACCACCTATGGTTTGTCCCTTCTTTTGCAAGGCGGCTAGTTATATCCGCAGCAATGCAAATTCAATTTATTTATGTATTTGTTTGTTTTTTCCAAAGGCCTAATATAAACAGAGTTGAAAGGACTTGCATTTTAAATAGAAAGAAGAAAACCCATTTGAGTACTGTCTTTAATCCAGATCACTTCAATGGGCTCGTCTACAGTGAATCTGACTGAGCTGCCTTAGCACCTGTTGGATATCCAGCTGCATGAAGGAAACACAGGGTTTCGGTTTGAAAACAAGTTGTTTAGATTGACTCCTTGTGTGTGTGGAAAAGTAAAGATGCATTATTAATCCTAAGTATGTTTGTTAAAAGGTTTTAATACATTCTGGAGAAAGATGCACCATGCTTTTTTTTTTTTTAAAAAAAAAAAAAACAAAGTCTTAATGCTTAGCTTTGGAAGTTAAACAGATGAACTACATTAGCCACTAGTTGGACTTGAAGCTTTTAGGTCTTTTTTGGCTTCTCTTATCCTGTAGTATGAACTCTTGTTTGTCTGCATTTGGTAACACTAGTAGGAATACTACAGCGAGTGCTGGAATACTGCTATGTGGTGATTTTAGACACTACTTCCAGGGTAGACTGCAGTAACAGAGGTGACGCTACTGAAGTACCTAGTATAATATCTCATTTAAATGGATATTAAATGGCCTTTTTTTCTTCCAGAACTGGATATTCAAAGACCTTCTTTTGCGCTGGAACTGGGCATGTGTGTTCTCTGCTCCTAACTCAGGAAGAGTCAACTTCTAATTCATTTACTGGGGATGGCTTTTGAAATAAGAATGGCAGCGAGCACCGTTTGCTGCAGTTCTCAAAGGAAGCGTAGCGCTTGGCCCTCTGCTTAATGGATGAGTACTGTTAATCCTGAGTGATGCTCCTTGCTGCAGTTAATATTTCATAACTAGGCAGAGTGTTTGCTGAAGGGAGTTTTAATACAGTGGGCTCTGGTCTTGGGAGCAGCTTATGGGCTCTATACCCATGTGTGCTCTGACAGAGCAAGGCACAAATCTTCTCTGTGTCACTGCTCACTTTTGCAGAGCTTTCAGCTGTGCTTTTATTTGCTTATTAACATTTTATTCCAAATATTTTGTCCAGCAAGCACCTTTTAGGTGTCCCCTAATAGCATACGTGCAAGTAAGGTTGAAGTAGTATTCTGTAGGTTACTTGTTGTCCCAAGGTACTGTAGAGCCTTCCTGCTTTGCTGTGTCTAGAAGTCAGAGGAAGTTACACTGAGTTCTGTTTAACCTTTTATTTCATGAGGTAGCTACAGTACGTAGCAATAAATATCACAGAGAACGAGGCGTTAACACTGTTTTGGTTCCTACATTAGTCGCAACTTTTTCTGGAATCTAATGTGCCTTCTCCATTCCTTATTTTACTTGTTAGCTCATGATATACTGCTTGGGCAGACTGATTGCTCTTGGCAGCTATTTGCTGTTGTTAGCATTGCCAGCTCATAGGCAGCCACTTTTTTTTTTTGCTTTGCAACAATATTGACTATGGAAGTGACCACTTGGATTGGTCCCTAACACAACTGGGGGTGGCTCTAGTTCTGCAGTACTGAACATCTTGCTTGTAATGATATTTTTGTCACTGGATTGTCTCCAGAAGGAGAGGAAAATCATTATTTCTGCTAGGCTGAGTTAAGCCTGTGGTAGCTGGATTGAGCTGTAAGCTACGAGCTCCAGAGGTTGTAGGGGGATACAATGGGTGATCACTGTTGTGATGGTGCCAGTGACACTGCGTCTTCGCACAACAGTTCTGGGGAAGGGAGAAAGGGTGGGTACGTAGTAATTGCTGGGAAACTTAATGTCATTGGAAGTTTTCTAAGGAAAACTACTTCTAAAGAGCAAAACATCTTATTTGTGCAGTTGACTTGGGAAGGCCACAGGTCAGTGTGTTTATTCCTTAGTCTAAACGTGCCTAGTGGTAGTGCTCTTTGGCATGTTGCTATTACCCTTCCGTAACATTGGGGTCAAACACAGTCAGAGATTGCAAATGCTATTTTACAATGTTCGGTATAGTCACTCAGTGGTGTTTAACCACTATTTTTGATTGTGTTTGTTAATGTACATTTGCATGTATCTCTCTCTCTATTTTATTAGTTCTGTCCATTTGGGCTGCTGTTTCTTACCACCAGAGATAAGGAAGGGCTAAAGAATGACCTGGTTCAGGTGCTGCAATGGAAATTAATTTGCAAGAGACACACACTTCTGGGAACAGCGGGACATGTTTGCTCTATAGAGTGGCTAGATAAGTCGCCCTAATCTTTGTGCCAAAGACTTAAAAAACCTCCCCTATTTAAAATACCTTGAAAATTGTGTGGTATGGGCTTTTGTATTTTCTTGGAGCACGTGGAGGTTTGATGCTTTATTCTTTGGAAAGGTATGTTAAGTTGATGTTTGTCAGAAAGGCTTTGGCAGTAGCTGGCTCATGTGGAGGACTACATAAAGATGTCACAGGAACAGGACACAGATCAAACATAGTTTGCTTTTGTACTTTTCACAGAAGCAGAGTGTCAAACAAGTGATACAAGTAATAATAGTAGCAGAAAACAGATTTCAGGGGTTAAAAAGGTAAATTGGAATGGATTATGAACTCCCAGAAAACAACACCCAAGCAAATGGTAGGATTTGAAGACTGAGTTAATTTCCTTGTGTGTCCCCCCCAAGGATTTCTGTCTAATGATGTATGCAGTGGGCTGTCTGTAGCTAAAGGCTTTTAGAAAGTACTCTGCCTGGGTCTTTGTTTCATCCTACTGAAATGGAAAAGGATTTCCAAGGGACAGAATCAGGCAGATGTTAAAAGGTTTTGAAAAGCTCCCTGCTTTTACATGCTGACTGGATTAATGAGGCACTTTCTAGCTCAGAGCATAATTTTTATATGCTGTTTATGTTTTTAAACTCAAAGAAAAATAGTTAGTTACCTTTTTTATTCCTCCTCTTTGATATAACTATTCCATTTACCTGTTCAAGCTTCACTATTGACTATTCCTGATGAATTTTAAATGAATTTAGAGCCTTCATATATATTTTCTAGGTGTCTGCTCCAATGAGAAGTCAATGGTGCTGATGTGAAAGGATCCATCAAATTTCTGCAGAAGTGTAAGGCACTGCAGAATTATACACTAAATTGAAACAAAATAATAAAACCAAGAACTCCTTGATGACTAGATACTGTAGTAACTAGAAAGTCTATATGTAATGTATTTTTAAAAACACAGAGAATTTTTTTGTTGTGCATGTACATCCTAAGTAGGTGGAAGTACTATGCACAAGTACTTTTTTTTTTAATTTTTAATGAAGTTGCTTCCACCCAGGTGGTCAGCATCTAAAACCTGTAGAGCAGATGGTTCTCTCCAGGAGAGTGAAATGCAGAATTGCAGAGTGCAATCTAATGGTGCCAGACCATGCAGGACAATCTGCTGCCTGAGCTTGCCTTAAAAGCAGAATAGGAACAACCCAGAATTCATGGATGAAAAATAGCCACGGGTCAAAGTGAGGCAGAGTATAATTTACTGAATTATTTCTTGGGGAACACAAAGAAATACTTGAACAGCAGCAGGCGAGAATGGATTTTAAATATATAATTGTGCTTGAGGTTAACTCCCTGCTTTTACCTATTGAGTTGCTAAACAGTACAGTGAGGAAAGATGACTGCTTTGAAATGCCACAGCCCCTTTCCTGTGATAAACCCACAAAAACATGGTTTGCTGAGCACCTGGCATGCAAATAGATGTGGAAAGAATAATTCTGTTCCTGACCTTAAAGTAAGACCTGTAAATCTTGCATTCTCTGCTTTCTCCCCTTCTTTGAAGGCAGAGTCCAGTCGTTTTTGCAGTCGCCCATTTGTTTAGTTGGGGGGTTTCTTTCCTCTCCTTTCTGTTACACTCTTTAAACTTCAGAATTTCTTGCAGATAATGTAATTGTACCTTGTATCAAAATGGTGGTTGTTCCCTTCTCAGCGTCAAAACATCTTTTTCTTTAGCCTTTGAGGAAATTTCCTGTCTCTTTTGCAGATGTACAAGTGCAACTTGAAAGACCTCTACATAAGAAATTTGGGCTTGTTTGCATGAGCTGCTTCTTTCCTCTCCTTCAGCACATCTGCATCTTGCTTGCCCTTGGGAGGCTTGCAATGTCCTGTCTGAGAGGAGGGATGGGTTTGCAGCTCAGAGAATGGGCTACAAAGGCAAGCGTTAATTCAGTATCTCTGTGGCAAGTAGCTAGGTTTGATCAAAGTCTGGCAGCAGATGGAAACTCAACTAGGAATGAAAGTGAGAAGGAATGTGTCTTGCAGCATCCCTGGCTGAAGAGGATTCCTGAAGGGGTGCATTACCTCAGTTCTTCACAGGGTTAATGGACATTGTTCCATCCTAAAATTTAAGAGGAGTGGGGTGTTTCTCCTTTTGACTTAATTCTGTTTGCAGCAATTCTCGTGTGTAACAGAGTGCTTTGATCTATGCAGTTGTCCTTTTCAGGCTGCTGATAGTTGAAAGAATATAATTAATTGATAAGCGCATGTTGCCTTCTACATGGAGCATTTTTTTGTATTTTGCTTTTGTGCTTCCTTTGACTCATATATGTGGGACTGTTAAAAGGAAATCCAAGTTTTTATTGTTTTGAATAAGGCTTTTCCCTTGCTCCTGCGCTGAAACACCTGAGAGAGAGCAGGTACGAATGTATTTTCTTGTAGGGTTGAACTCAGGTCCCCCTGCGCTGTTTGTCAGTGTTCCATGGGACTCTCGTCAAAGCCTTGCTGATGGTGTCCTGCTTATCTGACTGTAGATAACTCTGGCGAAAGGCAGGTGGTTGTGGGGCTAAACGCGATGCTGAAACAGAAGCCTCTTCCTTGGGGGCTTTTTGTACGTGCAGTGAGATGACAAGTTTCTCCTTTTGCAAAGCCCTTTACCTTGTGCAGGGGAGTGGGGCTGCGCGTTGTCCGGCCTCTGTGGCTGTGTGGGAGGGAGAGGAGGACTTTGGGCTGATGAGTGGGCTTCGTTTTATCTGTATATCCGCTGCAGAGGAAGGTTGTTGCTATGTGTTTGGATGTGTCACTGCGTCAGTGAGGTAGCAGAAATGGAGATGAAGCGATAGGGGTTAGTGTCCCTGACATGATACATGCACACAGCTGACATGGGGCAGTTAATTCGGAGGAGAGCCCTGATGATCAATTAACATATATGCTCGAATCTCTCCTAAGAATCAAATTTGGTCATGTATTTAGCACCACCTGAATTTACTGTAATATTGAATTATTTTAATCTCTATCATCTGAGGGTTCATTATTGTAAATTATTATTTAATATAAGTAGTAGTGAGCCATGCTAATCAGATTGCAGTACCATTATGCCAAGCTCTCTGCAGTCATTTAGTGAAATGCAGTTTCTGCTTCACAAATTGCTGTCCCACTAGTTCTTGTCCCTTCTGTTGTATGTTTTTGTAATCAATGCAAGAATTTAAGCTAAACAGCATTTGGGGCAAAATTCATAGAATGGTTTAGGTTGGAAGTGACCTTAAAGATCATCGAGTTCCAACCCTCCTGCCATGGGCAGGGATACCTTCTAGACCGGGTTGCTCAAAGCCCCATCCAGCCTGGCCTTGAACACTTCCAGGCATGGGGCCTCCACAACTTCCTGGGCAACCTGTTCCAGTGTCTCACCACCCTCAGAGTAAAGAATTTCTTCCTAATATCTGTTCTAAATCTACCCTCTTCAGTTCTTCTGTTCTACGTCACCCATCAAATTTTGGTGCAGGTGCATTGGATAAAAGGCAGTGGCAGTGTTTATATATTCCAGTTTTTGTTACCTGTTACGAGTGAAGATGGCCATTTTTTTAATCCAAACAATGTTTGATCCTTCTAAGGAAAGGATTATAAGTCTTCCCTTTGTGTTGCTCTTGCTCTTGAATGTGTTTTTAAAGTGACTTTGGCCTTTGCTTTGAACTTATGATTGTGTGGGCGTTGGGAAAGTAGTGTCGTGTGGTCTGGCTTTGCTAGTTTCAAAGGAGAATAAGAGTGTTTGTCATTTCATATGACTTGACATCTTTTCTCAGGGTATAAAGAGAGGGTGAGAGGAGAAGAACCGAAGACAGAAAGAGGTAGCCTAAAGCACATGTACCTGATCACAGTCTGTCAACATTTCTTGAGAAGCAACAGAAATTGTGCTTTGAAAAAATCACGGAGGACAAGAAAAGGGGGTTCAAGCCTTCATGTTTTCTGTGTCTTTCATTTGCATTAAGTAACAGTTGTTGGTGATTTTGCAGTTCTATAACAAAATAAAGTCCATGTGTCGCTTAATGAGCCCAGTCTCAGGAAGACCCTTGACCCTGTCTCCCACCCCTCTAAAAGGGTGGCCCTTGAGTATCAGCTGACCCCTGTGCACTTCAAGTTTCCACCTGAGTTGGGATGTTGATGCCCAGACACACAGACAGAACAGTGCGGGGTTGTTCGGTTCAGCTGGGTATATTGGCTTTGTATCATGCTAAATACATTTCTAGAGTGGTAATAGTCAAGCAATTTTTTTCAGGTTCAGCTGCAAGACTGTAGTAATATGTGGTGCTGACCATGTCACAGAAAAGGAAGCTCTGCTTTTGCATCGTTACATCAGAGGATAAACATGCAGAAGTATGGAGCCAGCGAAAAGGCAGATATTTAGCATATATGTGACAATTTAATTTCATGTGCTCTATAAAAATCTTTTTTAAGCACTTTTGCCATGATTTTTGCAGTTTTTTTGGTTTACAAACGTTTCCACTGTCTCAATCAGATTTTAGATCTAGAGGTGCAGTACAGGCACTATCATGAAGACGATGTGAATATTATAGTATGGACCTTATGATCGTTTTGATTCTAAGGATATGTGAGACACCTTTTGCAAGTTAGGCTCGTACAGCCAAGGAAGTGAAGAAAGAGAAATGTGAATAGAGACCAGGTCAAAGAACTGTATATGGAGATTATAGAAAACTTAAAATGGGAATCAAAGGAGAAATTAGTTCCAGCTCTTTATTGCCAGACACATACCATAGTAGGAAGCTACTGGACTGACTGACAGTGCCTAATTGAGCCTCCCAATTTTAATGTGCATCTTCAAACAAACTATGTATTTATTTATTTATTTTTAAAGAGGCCATTACTGAAGATGGTGATTTTTACTTGCGTCCAGATAGGTTAGTTTTCTGTAGGGAAATTGAGCATATGCAAACTAGGTTGAGAGAAACAAAAGAATAGAGCAAGTTTAGTTTTATTTCAATAGAAAATGTAATGTAATATAAAATTAAGTATATATGAAGAAAAAGGGATGAGGATGTGTTTTTTTAAATTCAGATTTTGATTATCTAAAACGAGATTCTTGATATAAACTAAGAGTGTTCTTTTAATGTTTCTATTAAAGAAAAGGAGGAGTGGGGAACCTGACAGTGATCTCTCTCAACAAAAAGCACGTATTTAAAATTAATTGAGGGATTTCTGAATGTGGTGGAAAAATAGGTTTGCTCTTCTTAGAGTATTGGTTTACATTGTTCTCTCATCCTAATTGCTAGTGCACACTGTGTTATTGCATTAGGATACGTACACCAAATATTTATGACTAGTCTCTTGAAACTGAAGCAATAAACCACGCTGTTCTTGGAAAACTATCTAAGGAGCATAGAAATGGTTGATTGGCCATTGCTAACACATGCTTTGAGGAGTATGTTTTAGATCCTAGATGTCTAGTTGAGATTGCAGGGATGCCCCAGAATACCAGTAGCTTGTCACTAGGGCCGGATGCCCCTTTACCTGGTACAGCTCTAGGTGAGGGTTTTTGGAGAGGCAGATAGGATATTTACTGAAAACAGTAACTGAAATGCCAACAGAAGAATCCCTTGCCCACAACTTTACCTGTGGTAAAGGGCCAGTATGCGTAATTGTACATAGCCCGGCAAGTCTAACCAGACAATGGGGTTTAAAATAGCATTGTGTTAACTACGGAAAGGGTTTGGGTTTTTTGCAGTGTCTTTGTACTAAATGGTATGGAGCAGGTGCCTCATGTGAGTTCTGTACTTCGGTGTGAGCTTGTTCCTAGAAGGGTTCAACTTTTTTTACGGCGTGAGCTCAGCAGTGTGGGTGGATGGCCCATGCTGCTTACTGCTGCTGAGAGGTGGTCTTTGCTGTGGGGTGGCTCTCGCCTCAGGGTGGAGGTGAAGGGAGAGTCTCTGCAATTCCGTGTCCGGGTGTTGATGACAAGAAAAACAAACCAACTCATAATTCGTCTCTTGACTCGCCTGCAGAGGTGTCTGACTCCTGTGGCGTAGATGGTGCTCTTGTCAAATAGATAATGGATGGTGGCTGGCAAACGGTACTCTCCCTTGCCATGCTAATCGTGGGCAGTACTCAGCTGTTGTGCAGATGTTTGCCCTGTTTCTCTCTGGTGGCTGTGTCATGCCAGACGGCTGATGTGCCACTTAGGGAACTTGACCTGCAGCTTTGGCAGTAATGTCTGCAGCAACGCCTCTTGTCTGAGGTTGCACCAAAACGAAAATAAGGTTAAAAGGGACAGCCAGCTGTTGAGAGTTGTAGTGGGCTTCCTGGGCAAAGCCTCTCCCCTGTGATAAGTGCTGGTTGGCAGGATCAGAGTATGCATCGAACCTGGGATGTTCTGGAGCACTTGGGTTACAAACATTTTGCGATGACCAGGGACTGTTCTCTGCAGATATTAAAAGAGTCTGCCCCGAGACATTGCAGCAGCGGGCAAACAGGAGACCTCCTTGTGGGGTGTTTGGAAGAAGTATGTGGCTTTTGTTGTCTGTCTGGACTTTTGCCAGCTGAACTTTGGCCATCCTAATGAACCATTAGCTGATGAACCATTAGCAACCAACTGGATGCAGGCGTATTGAGGCTTTGAGTAGGAGCTATGCTCTACTGCTAAGAGGGTGCTGTCAGCGTGCCTTTTAAACCTTGCCGGTCTTCAAGGTACAATCAATTATTTTCCATGTGGTTTCTATCATTAAAACTGAGGTGAAGCAAGCTGTTAGCATTTTCTGGGGAGCATGTATATGTATAACTCATGGGAGGCACATAAGAAAAGAGAGGAACTTCTTTATTGTGCTTCAGTGTAGCTTCTGTGTTTCACCAGGAATAATACATGCTGCTAAAGTTTTCCCGAGGCTTGCTTTGTTTTTATTTCTCTTTTTTTCCTGAATTTATCGTTCTCAGTGTCTAGTAGCATAGCTAGTAAAGCTTTTTGTTGAGCCAAAGCTGTGATGACACTAGCAGGCTGTTTTCAGAGACAAAGGGAACTGATGGTCAGTAATTAGAAGGCTTGTGGCTGCCAGTTTTTATGCACCTGAGATATTACAGCTGTGCAATGTTTCTACAGCAAATGGGAGGAGAATTTCTCAGAGGGCTTGAGAGGCAATATTTAGGGATTTCTAAGATGTTTTGAGCATGCTGTGAAAAATGCTTCCTCTTAAATTACACTCTCCAAGGATATGTTATCACAGAATGATTGAGGTTGGACGGGACCCCTGAAGGTTATCTGGTCCAATTCCCCTGTTCAAGCAGGTCCACCTAGAGCCAGTTCCCCAGGGCCGTGTCTGGATAGCTTTCGAGCCACAAACTCCCTGGGCAACCTGTGCCAGTGCTGAGTTACCCTTGCAGTGAAAATACATTCCCTGATGTTTCTGTATGTGTCTGTTGCCTCTTGTCCTGTCACTGGGCACTACTGAAAAGCCATGCTCAGCTCCTTAATGATCTTTGTGGCCCTTTGCTGGACTCTCTCCAGTATGTCCATGTTTATCTTGTACCGGGGAGCCCAGAACTGGATACAGGACTCCAGGTGTGGCCTCATCAGTGCTGAGGAGAGAGGAAGGATCACCTCCCTTGACCAAGGAACCATTAGCCTTCATTGCAGCAAGGGCACATTGCTGGCTTATGACTGCCCATGTGAGAGTGAATCCTCTACCATTTCAGAAATTGTTTATTTGTCATTTTAATTTCTGTCATGGTGTGTAGTTCTTTCTGTTTCTGTTCACATTTGTGAATCTAAGGCTGTAACTTAAGACATGCTGTTTGATTAGTAAATTTATTGGCAGTTCTGCAGGCAGTGCGATATTGACTGCTTCAGTCCCAGCCTGTGGGTCCAAACAGCACGTGTGGAAGGCAGCTAAATGAAGCCAGGTTATGCACAGCCACATAGGCATTGGCACAGTCGGCTGTGTTGCATTGTGTCATGTGACTGGGAGAGCCTTGGCACCTACAAGGAACGAGGGAAAAAGCAAACCTTTCTTGTAATGCCCTGCAAAAGCAATTTGTGCATCTGCAATTCCATCTTAAGTTCCCTACAGTATGATTAAAGCTTGCAGTGCATAGATGTTTTGTCATGGTGACATTAGGTACTGGAGGTTAACCGCATTTGTGGCTTGTAAACAGCTGTGTGAATTACAGATTTCTTACCTAAAGTTTCAGAGTTGATGCAATGCTAGCTCTTGCAGGCTCTTGCAATGCAGCTCTTATCCTGATCATAAGTCCTTGTTAAGGCATGTATTGAGGGGAGGATAACCCAGCAATTTTGCACTGACTACGTGATTGTATGGTCTGCTTTCAGTGAACACGTTTATGTGATCTGATTTTTCTTTTGATGTTTGGACGCAGTTGGCATCTCAACCAAGGACGGGGGGCTGAGGGCAACGTTGGTCACAGATTGCAGAGTTAGGGAGGAAAGATGTATAAGTAGGAGTTTGGCCGTCGGGTTGCTCCTATACAAAGCTGGCTACAGCCTTCCTGCTAAGTATGAAATGATTGACCTTTCAACATGTAGCAGGGGAGATGCAAGGAGGTTGATGAGAAAGAAGAGGGGAGCCAGGCAAGAAAAGTGAGCGGGTGTAGTAGCTGATAGATTGCATTTTGCAAAATTGTCTGCTCCATTCTCTCCAGAAGCAAGTGCTGCTGCGGGTCTGCGTGTGCAGATGTTGGAGATGGGAGATAGCTGTGAGGAAGGGGTACAGCCATAGAAAAGGCTGCTAGGTCTCTCTCTTCCAAGCTGGAACTTAGCACTGCATTGTGGACAACAATTAATTCCAGGACAATTATCACAGGATGCCATAACTTAGGGTAAAGATACTCTCTTTGTAATATTGCTTGTTCTAGGGCTGACTGTTTGCCTGAGAGCTTGGGTGTAGGCTGGGCATCTAGGTCATCTGGTCATCATCGAGGTCACCAGGCTTGTGATTCTCACACAGAGTCCATTAAACTTGCAATGATGAGGTGGCCTGAGCAATGCTAAAGGAAGTGCCTCCTTCCAGAAGGCTTGGAGGTTGATCAGGAGGCAAATTGTATATAATATTTTCATTAATTATCTTAGCATAAGAGAGTGGGTGTGTGCTAATAAATTTTGCTGAGGACACTCTGTGGGAGGCACTGTCGAAGAGAGAAGGATTGGAAATGAGGGAAGAAGTGGAATATATTAAATGTGGCAGTAATAGAAATGGGATGAAATTCTTAGTTTTGTATGTGAAGCTGAGAGTTTCTGTTGTGAGCAGGTTGCTTATCGGCTTGTCTGTGGAGGAGAAGGTCCCAGCTTTGGTACTTAATTGCAGAGTGGTTGTAAGTGTGAAAAAGACAAATTCTGTCCTGTCTGAAAAGGCATTTCTAATAAACACAGAGAAGTGTTGAGCTGATTTTCATCAGTGTGTGGTTCAAAGCCCTGGTGAAACTGGGCTGGAATAACACATATCTTTGAGTCTTTATATTCAAGATGAAATTAAACAGAAGCAGGTATAGAGAAAATGCTCCAAGGATGAAGTGCAGAAGTGGTGGAACAGGGCAGACTGAGAACAAAAGGTTGAGGGGAAAAAGCTGCAGGGAAGATGACCTATTTTCTTTAAAAGTCAGCATTGGTACAAGAATGGATGGTCACCTATTAATAAAGGTAAGAAGTCAACTGGGAGTTAGAAGAAAAGTTCCTCATCTTCAGAGCAAAAATGTTCTGGAAGGTTTCCACTAGAACTAGTAAGGAAAAAGAATGAATTAGCTTAAAATTGAACTGTGGGGTGGTTTTTTTTGTATTTTTTTTTTTTGTGGTGTTTTCGGGTGTTTTTTTTTAAGGATTCATAAGCAGAATTATCAGGATGTGAGGACTGTGGGCTTTGATCCTCTTCAATCCTATATTGCAGTGCCTATGAAAATAATAATTGAGTGTTTATGTGTTTGTTTAACATGATGTCTTGACTGATTAAAGGTGGGGGATTTTTTTTATTTTAAAATGATTAATCTGTATATGGGCTTGTGGCTTGAACTGGTACTGCTGTAGGAAAAAGCATCTGAATTGTGATGAGAAGCATAGATCCATCAACTGAACTCTTCTCAGTGTACGAGTTAATTCTTCCCATAGTACGGTATCACTGGAAGGTCTTCAGTTTTTTTTCCTCTGAGGGATTCAGAAAGCAATCTTGGGACACAAATAGGCACATGGGGTTTTTTATTAACACACGAACTGGAATTCCACTTGCTGGTTTCTTTGAAGATTTCATATTGCAGTGTAAAAATGGAAGTGTATGCAGATGATGAAAAATAAATTCAAAAGCCGATCTTTAAAGTAGCTCTAGAATAGCTTTAGAGTAGGGTGAGAAAAGGGCCTATTGAAGAACAACAACAAATCTTGAAAGCAAGAAAATTGGCTTCAGTATCTTGGACACGAAGCAGAACTAAGAAGAAAAGGAGAAGAGTCAAAGAACTATCCATTTCATTAAATAGTATTTCCTTTTCAAAACATTGCTGGCATACTAAGAGGTTTGAAATGTTATTGTATTGTAAATTGTAGTTTAAGCCATTGGAGGTATTATGGCAGAAATCCAAAAGGAATTGTGTCAGAATTTGCAACGGGGAGGCTGTAAAGATCAGACCAGACATCTCTCGCTACACTTAATCTCTGCAGTACAGCATCGGCACAAGTGACCGGGACATTAACTTAGGGCATCTGGTATAACTTTAGCTGTAGAGTCATCTTTAGGCTTTGTTATCTCATTCCAATTTCACTGGTGTCGTATGAACTAGGGAGCCCCCACTAATGCTGTTAAAATTACGGTGTAGACAAGCTACACACCCATGTCTGAGCTTGTAATTGTTAAGAACTGTGATTTAAAGTCGGATAGCCCCCCAAAAGGACACAAGCACACAAACCAGGTGTGAATTTATACTTCCTTTGCTGTTCCTGAAATCTTCCTGCCCGTCCAGGCCTCTCCCTCTGGCAGAGCCAGCAGCGTTAGGCTGCTTGTCAGTGCAACCCAGACCTTTTACAGCTGGCCCTTCATTAGGTTTGTCTCATTATATGAGCTCCTGAGCTGAAACCCTGGGTTATGATTTCGCTGAATTGCTGATTACATAGTTCGGCACATGAAGTTGCTGGGGGCTGTGCATGAATTCATCACATGCTGAATGTTTTGTTGTTTGGTTTGTTGTTTTTTTTTTTTTTCTTGAGAGTTTGTGTTAGCCTTGCGTATCTCAAATTGATACGCAGAGTTGATTGGTATTTAACGGGAATCCAGCTCCTGGGAAAAGGTGGTTATGATGTCCCACTTGAAGCCCCCCTTGTGCCTGGTGCTGCATGCCTCGGAAGAACCCCCAGCGGCTGTGAGTTTGAATCCTGGTGGGAGAAGGGAAAGAGTGTGAGGCTTCAGCATGGGGCCATATGTTGAAGCAGGAGAAAACCAGAACATTGCTCTTCAAAAATCGTGATAGTCTGTCCTTTGCTCTGCATGTGGCAAGATGCCTGGAGAGAAAGGAGATGATACTGTGGCCTCTAATTGAAGACGGTGATAACACATATGGAAAGAAGGCTGAATTCTGGTACTGAATACTTGACTTTGCAAGCCTTAAGTGTTCTTTTAACTCTTTAACCATGCCTACAATTTAGTACTGTTGTTTGAGTTCATGTAGACAAGGATAGATATTTTTTTTTATTTTAATAAGGTAAAAAAAGTCCATTAAGTTCTATACTTTCATTTCAAATGGAAGGGGAAAAGCTTATATTAAAAGATGAGGTCAATTGCATTATTTTTATTTACTTGTATCTTTTGACAATACATATCCAGTGAAGGAATAGTAGTGCTTTGTCAGCAGAAGAGGAGAGCAGCCTGAACATTGTAAGTCACCAATATTTGGCACCTGTGACATGGCTGTGTGGGCCAGATAACTGGAGTGGGCACTCTGCAAATGGAGCACATGGGTAGTAGTGCTGGCAGCCAAAACCTGTATCACATCACTTAAGAATATCGAGTATGCCGGGAAGAGGAGGCCAGGCTGGGGGGACAGGAGACTCTGTTGGGAATGTCCATCTGTTCTCCCTGTTGATGAGGTTATGTGCCTGTGATTTCTTGGCTGGAGAAACTTGAGTAAATAAATAAAATAATAATAATAAAAAAAAGCTTCTGTGACTAATAAGAACAACTTGTGCCAGAAGAGGATGTTATCAATTTGGGAGTTAAAGAAAAAGAAATTCTTTCCTGTGGATCCTTCAACATCAGTGTGAAATGATTTTTGCATTTTCCCATTAAGATCTTTTAACACTTTGGTGCCTTATTCAAACCAATAATTGCATGTTTTGGATCTGCCAATGCACTTGTTCTTACAGCTACTCTTCCCACGTGGGAAATGCAGTGCTATTAACGTAACCTCCCGCTGAGGATATAAACCTTGCTATTACGTGTTGGAGGATTGAATTGCGGGGAGCTGATTTGAAGGAGATGTAGATTCATTTCTGCAAAAGTGTGCTGTGCTCTTTTTTTTTTAGTTTAGTGCCACATGTCTGTCATGAACCAGAAAGATGCAGAGTTGTCATAGCTGGAAAGGTAGTCAGCTTTCTGCAACCCATGCAGTAGTACGTACATAGTAAATTACAGTTCCGGTAGCTAATTTGGTAAGTGAGTTCGGTGAGATGGAAAATAGAGGACAAATTCCATTATAAGATTGCTTACTTTAATTAAAAGTAATTGCTTTTAATTAAGAGTAGTAAGAAGATGGACACTGATATTTCTGAAGCATTTTCATTAGTTTTATAAGGTTTACAAAGTCATCGCATGTTTCTAGACTCTCTTTGAAAGTTAATGAAAATAGGTTTAAATTATTTTCTCCTCTTGTGACTCTCAGCATCATAAGGTCACAGAGACTTTTTAAAAATGCTGATATTAGAGAAGAAGAAATGTTTTCATTTGTACTTGCACTTGTTGCTTATGGTTGCCTGTGTAGTCATTTTTGGAGTCATGTGGCAACATGCTGTCTTTTGGGACCTTTTGTTGAATCTTCTAACTTGGGTTTTGGAAAGCCAACATAGCCTACGATGCCCTCTTCATGAGTCCATCCAGAAGTGATCTGTTGCATGAAGACACGGTTTAAGTCTTAAAAGTGAACAAGGAATTGCTGAGATTTCTTTAAGCTTCTGGGGGTTTATAGTTAGGGAATATAATCAGGAATAGCTCTTTTAATTTACAGCTCCTTTTTTTCTTTAATGTAGGAGAGTTTAGTTTAGTATATAATGATTTGTATTGTGTGAATCTCTTTATGTTTTGGCTTGATCCTGATGATGGTGAAATGTCAATTTCTCTTTTATCTGGTGATTTAATTTTCTTTCCTGAGAGAGTACATAAGGAATACTCTAGAAGGATAAACCCTGTTGCAGCATACCATATAGTTATTTAACTGGTATGTAAGTGCAAAGAAATGAATGCCTCCAGAAACATGTGGAGGGATTTAATTATCAGAATCATTTGTTATTATTATTTCATTTGCTGTTAAGGAAAATAGCAAGAAAAAAAAAGCCAAAACCCTCCTGGGAAACCAAAAGCTTTTTAGATGTGTTTTGTGGTTGATGTTTCATGCTTGTTAACTCCAGGATCTGGTTTCAAAACCCTTTTAATAGAGATGCTAATGGAATTCTTCTCCATCTTACAGAATCTATGATAAGAGATTTTTGCGTGAGAGCAACGTGAGCTGCAAAGGCAACACACCATTCAGTAACACTGTCCAGATTTCCATAAAGCTGGTGTTGCTGGGGTTGTATTTCTTAAGACAGCGAGGAGTGAATCTTCTCCACGCGTTGCCTATATGCTTGTTTGGTGCTTGCCAGTTTGCTGGCAGCCTGCTTTGGACCATGTGTTTAGACTTGTGTTTGTTCTTTAAAACCAAAGTATGGGTAGGAATGAAACCAAAACATCCCCTCTCATCAAATGCTCCAGCTGGACGCCTCCCTCAGCATGGCTCTCCTCACCTGCTGAGTGAAAACTTGCATCTGGAAACCTTTTTCTTCCTACCTGCAGTTGCCGGGATCTGCTGTAGAGAAACCAGAAGTCATTTGCTAAACAGATTAGCATGGACACCTGCATTACGTTGATGGCACAGCCTGGAGCTTTACGTGGGATGATTTACCTTGTTTTTCAGGGAGTTTCCCTATTCCAGCAGGTTAACTGCTGTTAATGCCTGGTATGGCTTGGATGTCCATCCATGGACTAGAGAGTCTGAAGCACAATGGCCAGACTAAGGAGATTTAAGGAGGATGAGGTTATTTCCTATGAACTCTCCATTTAGTTGTACAGTCTCCTGGTCCCTCTTCAGTTTGTAACAGCTCATCTTGGTTAGTACTTAATCCACATAGTTAATCCTATGTGGATTATACCACTGATGATGCCATCCTGTGTGGATGACTCCACACTTTACTTCGTAAAAATGAAGTCTTACCTTGGGGGTCTTTCATTTTCTTTATTTCAAATCTATACATGTTGTTTCTTATAGCGTCTCAGGTCCTTCTGGGAGTTTTAGTCATCCCCTGTGTAATCGTTACTATTCCAAGTAAAATAATGTTGCTGTTCTAAAGTTAGTTTATTGTACTACAGAGTAGATTTCACCTTGAGCTGTGGACTTATGGTCTCTAAACAAAAGCTGACTTAAGTGACTGTAGTCTTGGATATGGTGGGTATTTTTTTCTCTTCATTCTATTCTCTTTTGCTGTCAACCTGCCCAAGGTAAACCCTTGAGATTAAGAGGTGAGGTGAAGGATACAGATCTAATGACACTTGTTGGAAATCAGTTGTAAAAACAGGTTGAATTCTGGATGTCTTCCTTAATTCTTGTTCATGCCCAGGCAGCTTGAAAACAGATTTTGTTTAGGTTTTGTGATTTCTGGTTTACGTTGCTTCTTTTCAACTGGGAAGGCTATAAAACCTTTTCAAATAATGTCTGACTATCAGATGTGTTCCCATGCCTCTAGTATTAACATCAGGCACAGCCTCTCTACACCTGATAGAGCAGGAACTGTTTCCCCTGAAGAAAGAGAATTAGTTTGAATGGAAAAATCAAATAAAGCCAAATTGAGAAGGAGAGAGAAAGAACTGGCATGAGTTTCTGAGGTGAGGGTTGAGCATATTGTATTGTAGGCTTTAAAACTGCTTAATTTAGTGACTAATGTAACTGCATTTATTCAGCATAGCATGGTGCCTACCCCTGCACTCTATTGACACTGCTCTTTACAGTGCTTAAAAATGAATTTGAAGTGCCACCAGCAGATATTACCTTACTTTATTGTAGAATATCCACGTAACGTTTGACAGCTGTTCTGCATTGTGAGTGCTATGCATTGAGAAACTAAGGGCACAAAATCTTTCTAAAGAAATATTTTTTTTTTTTTTAAACAAAAAAAAATAAAGGAGGTGCAGATAGTTCCTGGGAAGGAATACCACCTACTGTAAGCCGTCAGCCATTCTTCAGCTGTACCTGAACCTACTGGCCATCCATCCTGGTCCTTGCTCAGCCCGGCAGCACGAGGCAGGGTGACCTGGCTGCACACCAGTTGGTGCAGTGCCATCGTTTATGTACCACCTGTGATGGTACCTTTGCAGAAGCAGGCTGCAGTGTAAGCCCGTGAAAGTGGGGATGATGCCTTCAGGATGATGAGACCTTCAGGCTAACTCTGACACAGTGTGCCTGATTCATACCAAATCAGGGTCCGAGTTGAAGCAGCTCTTCTTAATAGGTAAAGTACGAAAACTGGAGGGCCCCAGCAGAGTTTAAAAGCTTGGAGAGATGATTAAACTTTAATTATGTTTTGCAGCCTCATATGCATTTTTATTTGTGTTGTGAAGCTGCTATTTTCCACTTCGTTTTCCTCATGTTTTTCAATGAAAGCATTGACATGCTTCAATTTTGTTTTGTTTTCTGTTGAAATAAACTTCTCTCTAATAATATGAAGAAAGCAATAAGGGAGAATTTTTTTATCTTGGATGCAAAATCTGTATATGACTCATGCTTACGGGTAGCATTAGACTGATAATTACAGAGGACGTATTTTCTGTAAAAAATGCATTGAACTAAGAGTAAAACTTGATTCTAACTTTGAATATACACCGGTTTTGTTTTCTCATTCCTTTCAGAATGGCAGATTTTTTCTAGCTTACATCATTTAAAATACAAAGTACGGTAGTGGATTATTAGATGACAGCTGTTGTCTCAGAATTCTCTTCAGGAATCATTTTTTTTTTTCCCCCACATCTGCACTTCATTTATTCTTGGCCTGTCAATTAAGTGTGGACGTGTTCCTCCTTTGAGACTGAGAATCGATTCTGGTTGTCCCAGGTTTTGATGCAGTCCAAGTTTCAGGACAAGCAGGAGCCTTGAAAGCTGTGTTCCCTTCCTTCCCTCCTGCCATAGCTTTGCTGTCTTTGTCTGGAAGTATGGAAAAATAGGGTGAAATAAAGCAGAAGGGAAAG